>NC_143578.1:52211834-52811834 GCF_048544385.1 Mastigoproctus giganteus | reverse complement strand
GTCTTGACACTCTTGGTGATGTACTTTTAAATTGCAAAATGTTGTTTTTAAAATCTTTATGGACCAGAAACCCAACTCCACCTTCACTCCTTTCACTGTTTCCATTGGTGTACAGCAGATTTCCACTTGATAAACTTATAAGTGATTCATTTCTTCTTCTTGTTTCAGCCAAACCGATGATATTCCAATTCACATTTTCCAATTCCTTTTCCAGCTCTAATATCCTGTCTTCACCAATGAGTGTTCTTACGTTATAACAGGCCAGGTTCAGTTTCCGTGCATGGCAGCCTGGTCGTACCCAGAGATTCTTAGCACCCTCTGCTTCCACTCTGATCCTCTTGCTGCCGTAAGAGGGAGAGTGAAAGCTGCTGGGGACTGAGGGCCATTTGTTTCGTTGTGCTTTCATGTGCTGGAGGGTTTGGTCTTTTCCTCTTCACGTTGACCAGGCGTCTTGAAGAGAACCACTCTACACGTTCGTTGCCACCTAAGTGACGTAACAGGGCTTACCATCGAGAAGGTGTGCATGAGTGGATTTTAGGAAGGCAGGCCAACCGGACTTCTCCTAAATCTTCTGTAATAGAGAGATATTGGATCCATCAGTGTTTTAGGCTGAGTGTCTGATAACACACAGGATACCTGTTCCCCTTTAAGCCCCTTCAGGGCCTTATATATATTAATCAGATCACCGCGCAGGTGCCTAGGCTCCAGACACTGCAATTTGCAGAACTTAAGTCTTTCTTGGTAAGAGGACCCCTTTTTTCCCCTCACCAATCTTGTAGCCCTTCTCTGTACTCGCTCAAGCAACTCTATATCCTTCCTAAAATAAGTATCACACAGTTGGTATGTTTCACTGGGGTTACTTCTACCCATATGCAGTACTTTGCATTTGTTTAAATTTCCGTTGCCACCTCTTAGCCCATCTACCCAACTTATCTAGATCCTGTTGCAGTAGCACACTGCTGTTACTGTCATTAACAACCCTGCCAACCTTAGTATCATCTCCAAATTTGGATATTAAGCCTGATATACATTCATCAATATCATTGATAAATATACAAAACAACAATGGGCCCAACACCAAACCCTGGGGGACTCAACTAATAACATTAGTCCATGAAGAGCAGCATCCATTGATTATCACTCTCTGTCTTTTCTCACTCAACCACCCTTTTATCCATTCTAGCAACTTGCCCTTAATACCATACTGCTCCAATTTGTACAATAGTCTTCCATGCACAACAATATCAAAAGCTTTCCCGAAATCCAAGTATATGATATCAAAATTATTTTTTGCATCCAGTTGCTCTGTAACCACATCATAGTATCCAATCAAATTCGTCAGACAAGACTTTCCCTTAACAAACCCATGCTATGTCTGAAATATTACTGCAGTCTTGTCTAGATCATCCTGCGTTGCTTCTTTAACCAGTAACTCCATTATTTTAGCTGGAATATAAGTTAAAACTAACAGGTCTGTAATTACTCGTGTCACCCATTGATCCCCCTTTGTGAATTGGGGATACATTTGCACATCTCCAGTCCATGTAGACTTCTCCTGAGTCCAAGGATGCTCTCATAATTAAAGCTAAGGGTTTGCTTACTTCCTTTGTCGCCTTCTTTAATATAATGGGATAGATCCCATTCACCCCAGGTACCTTTCTTATATTTAACTTCAACAATTTCTCCTCCACTTTGCCCTGTTATTACAAAATCATTAAGCTCCCCATTAGAGTTTAATAAGCTTCTGTCTTCCACTTCCCTATGATGTTGTTTGATTGAAATTTTACTAAAAAGGATAGTAGATGAGGTAGCAGGACATCGCATGAGAAGTTACGATATAACCTGTTTATGTAACCTTCCCATTACGCACACTGTTTCATTTATTTTTCCCATTTTTTATGGTACTCTCTTCACTTTAATGTTGACAAAGATATTTTGGGATGTCAAAAGCCACCAATTGTTTTTTTTTTTTTTTTTTTAATTCTTTTCTTCATTTCATTTTACTCTCTCAAAGAAGCTTTTATGTGTTACTGACTGTGTGTAAATATACACGTATATATTTCTTATAAAATAAATTTTATTTTTTCTTTTATAATATATTTATTATAAAAGAAAATACATATATTCTTTTATGTTTTTCATTTAGCTTATCATTGTACAGTTCAGTTGGATGTAGATTAAGTGAAATAATTATTAATATTCCATAATAAATGTTAAGTTAAACATAAGAATAGCCAAATATTTTATCAATAATGAGATAATGAATTTAAATAATGAATAAAATGGATCAAACCAAATTTAGATATAATACCTAACAGAAATGCTGTATTCAATAGGAATGCAAGCAATTCCACCAATGGTGACTTTATCTTGTATTTCTTCTTCACTAGATCCTAAATTACTTCCTTCAATAGTTACTAGAGTACCACCTTCTACAGGACCACTAAGAGGATGTATCTGCAAATGTTACAAGAGCTTGTTGCAATATAAATTTCATGCATATAACACAGAAAAATATAAAATATGTATATAAACTTTTTATTAATTTCAAATTACTATGTGGAGCTTGTGATTTATTAAAAGAAATGTTCCAAATCTTATTGCACTCGGCACAAATGTAAACATACATTAAGAACATAGTTCCATTCCTTAATTTTAATAAAAATTTCATACTAGGCATTTTTTTTTCTTTCAAATCTGATATGGTTATCTTTATTCCAATTCAATCTTACAGTCAAAAAACAACTGATATGTTTACAATCTTATTTCTGTATTATTTTAATTTTTATATAATATTCAATAAGCATTATTAATATGTAAAGCTAAATTGTAATGTATACATTATAACCTGACTAAATTCTGTGACATGGTAACTTCTCACAAAGTTATTTAACAGAATTACTCTAACAAATAACACAGGAATGTGATCATAGTAACAGTGAAAAAACTCAGACATACCCAGTCTATATGAGGTGGAGGACAGCTTGTTGCAACTGGATCTACACATGATTCACCATAACTACAGCCACCTCCACACCATGCACACTGGTATTTCCTATCTCTTGTTAAACAGAGAGAACAATCTGACCTACCACCATGACTCCCAAGAAGATGGCATTTATACAGAGTCACTGTAAGAAAATAGTTAAAATCAAATTAGAAAGATTTAATATTCTATAAATATTAAGTTAAATATAAGAATGGCCAAAAGTTAAGTAAACATTTCAAATTTTATTCATAATTACATAACGAATTTAAATAAGGAATACTGTGGGCCAAACCATTTTACATAAGTTATATCAAACATGCAAAACAGCTACATAAGAATTCTTTAAAACTGACCTACTTTATCACTTTGGACTGTGAACTGTCAGCTTCATAATACAAGCATTTTTGAAAATGTAATGTAGCTTACTTAAGGCAGCTGATGGAGAACTACAAGTTGCTTGCCAAGGTCATCTCAGAATCACCTTCATAGGATGACTAAGATATTGTCAGTTACAAGCAATACAGATTATACCACATACAGGCACTCCTCTACTTATGTACTTAATTGGTTTTTTTTATGTACATAAGTCCGTTTTGTACGCAAGTCCAACTTTGGTCTTGTAAATACAAAATACATGTACAGTACAGTACGGTACAGTACAACGCACCGAGATTATAACCCCCAACAAACTTCATCATATACAGCATTTTATGATTTGTAACCAAGTTAAATAAAGCCGAAAAAACATACAATGCATAATAATGTAGAGTACAGTATTTATTCAAAACTAATTTAATCTAAATATGATACGTAATTTAATTTAATCTAAGATCAAATCACTTTATAATGGACTCTCCAAAATAAAATACCGCTCACTATATGATATGTAGTAAGTGCCAGTCATTGTGATCACATTTGCAAACTGAATTTTAATTGTATTAAACGGTAATTCTAATAAGCAAAAATAGGAAAAATATTATTCACAGGCTATAAAAGTAAAGACATAAAGCACAAATTTACACTTTACTTCATCCAATTAACAAAATTAAATGATGCGTGAAAATCGGAAGAATATTTCCCACAGGTTAGCAAAATAAAAAGAAATTTACGCTTACATACATAGCTTAATTAATAGTGTAACTAATTTATATTTATGTTTACTGACTTTTTTTTTTATCATAAAATTTAAAACAGTAAGAAAATAAGCAATCAATAACAAAGGATACTAAACGCACAAATTGCAACAGGATACGCACAAGTGAGATACGGAGTAACAACTTTACGAAGCTCAAAAAATAGGAATGAAGAGAAGATTCTGAAAATTTATTTATGTTTTTTATATGATTGAAGATTTCCATGAAGGGGAAGAGCATTTCACCATAATAATGCAAATTCCACAGAATTCCAGCTATTGGTATCATCGCAAATGCAATAAGATCGAGTTTACTACCCGTTGTTAATAGATTGCACTAACAGAAAAGCCCAATAAACCGGAAACTGCTAATTGTTTTTATTGCTTTATGGTAGTGACCTCCAGAAATCTGCTTTAGAAAAATATCACAAAGGCATTCAAAATTGATTCTTATAACCAAACATAGCAACAGCTTTGCACTTTGTATGTATCTGCAAGTTGTACGTAAGTAGAGGAGTGCCTGTACTTGTAACAATCTGGACTGTGATTTATGCTGCCACATGAAAGAGTGCTTGCAAGTAGACATTTAACAAAAGGTGAAGGAGAGATCAAGAAACAGGGGTTGTTGTGTGAAGCAATTTGCAGCCTGTATTCCTTTAACCCCAAAAAAAGAGTTCATTGAAACTGATGCCAAAAAAAAGGTTGCTCTCTCCTTTCTTTAGCATTAGCATTAGTAGAGGCATATGATGAAAGAAAGCAAGCTTATGCAGCATCAGCCAAAAAAAAAAAAAAAAAAAAAAAAAAAACCACTCCCATTTCACTCCTCTGTTCGTTCAAAATACCTGTCCAGCTGAGCCTTAAATTTATTTAGGCTATCAACTTCCACAACAAGGGATGGAAGTCTGTTCCACCAACCAACTACCCGCTGGCTAAAGGCAAATTTCCACACATCTATCCTACATCTGTCTTTCCTCAATTTGAATTTGATTCTTCCTCTTGCTCAGAATAATCACCTCTTAGGTGATTATTCTGAGCAAGAGGAAGAATCCCATCAGCATTGAGCATGCTCAAACCATTCAAGGCTTTACACACCTCTATCAGATCACCTCGCCAGTGCCTAGTCTCCAGACACTGTAATTTGTAAAACTTAAGCCTTTCTTCGTTAGAGCAACCCTTTGTTCCATTCACTAATCTTGTTGCCCTTCTCTGTACTCGTTCCAGCAGTTCTACATAAGATTCAACTCAAATACTTTATTTTTGATGGATTTTCATCTGGAAAGGATGATAAAGTCCTTTAACCTATGTAGCATTGCAAAAAGCCAAAAGCATGTACATGGAGGTAGCAGTCTGTTGGCGTGCACAAGCAGCAGCATCATCATCGTCATTATACTTCATTTGGTGAAAGGTGAACCAGATATCAGTATTCCTTGTATGGGAAAAGCTGACCATTTACAAATTGAGGCTTAGACCAACACACAAATAAGTAAGGAATAAGAACATCACTGTAACAGATGTTGGTAATAGTATGTCCAATATGGATGAAATTTGTTACAGTTGAGCTCCTACTAATATTCTTTATAGAATGTTCAGTGAAAATATACCATTCTTTGTTCACAGTGGTGAACCACAAAAGTAGTCTGAAAGGCATTGATTTAATTGTATCTCATACTGTGACTACCTTCATAATGAGTTACCGTGATATTGCACTACCTTGAATAAGCAACACTTCACCAATAGAGAAGACTATTGTTACTTATTCTCGGTGGATACCGCCACCCAGATGGTACCATTTCAAGGCTTATTGGCCAATCATCGGTGGGCGGGTAGGTGCCCTGGTGTTGCAATCATGCCAAACCAATTATAAAGTATAACTCCATAATATGAAAGATGCCAATCTCTCATATTATGGAGTAAGTATAAGTATGCCTCTGTACGCTGAGTAAACCTAACACAGCCCATATATTTGCTTGTCCTGTGTGGACTCCAGCAGGCTTTGTAAGTTTTCTGAACCATCCCACACTACCTTGACAACATCAGTGCAAAAAATGAAAAATCCTACTCCATGAACCTTGCACAATCTGTCCAGAGCTGAAACGATTGACAAGGTTCTTATGGTATAGATCCTCATATTAGGCCTGAGCAAAATTCCAGACAATTTGCATCTTCTATACAACAAAAAACTGCAAGTCAGCTAAGGAGCAAACCCCAATACATCAAATGTTTGAAATTGTTATGGACAGCAGGTAAAATTCTTATAAAATTTTAAATGTAAAATTTTGGTGAAACAATACCAATAATATATTTTTCTAACTAAAAAAAATAATATTAATAATTACCATTGGTTTTGTCAATAAATGTATCTCCATTCCATAAGACAGTAAGTGATGCCTGAATTTCACCAGAGTCTGCTTGATATGTGTACTAAATAAAAAAAGCAGTGAAAATTTTTAATGAATAAAATTTGTTTCTGTAGTAACATTTTATTATGATAAATAACTGAAGAAATTTAAAGGCTTAATTAATTTATTTTTAACTTTAACTGGCAGAATATAAAAGTTTGAACAATACAATAATATCAACCCCAAGGGCTCACATCTGGTGAGTATGGGCTTGGCACACCCAGGATCCTGAGCTGGATATCATCATTCTTCTCTTCCTTGGTGATTCCTTTTTATCTCTCTCTCTCTCTCTCTCTCTCTCTCTCTCTCTCTCTCTCTCTCTCTCTCTCTCTCTCTCTCTCTCTCTCTCTCTCAAGGTAGTTCAGAATTTTTTTTTTGGCTGGTGCAGCATAAGCCTCAGGCTTCCTTGCACTATATGGCTAATAATAATAATAATAATAATAATCACAAATATTTCTATTTATGTATACATTTCAGAACTGTGTAAATTTTTATGATTTTTAAAACAATTTCCAAATGATGGATACACAAAATTAATAAACTTATTTTTTGTGAACTAGATTAGTGCTATTCTTCAATTTGTTAAATAACAGTCATTCAAAATTGAGTGAGGAACTCACAGTATAAAATCCAAGTCTTACTTTCATGTCACAACATAGCAATACTTCTGTACTGCTATGTTATGATATGAAAGTTTAGTAGTAGTGGCATGTGATGCAAGAAAGCAAGTGTATGAGCTTATGCAGCATCAGCCAAAAAAAAAAAATCACACCATTCCCTCCAAATGCCTGTCCAGTTCCTCCTTAAATTTATTCAACCTATCAACTTACACAATGACAGATGAAAGTTTGTTCCAGCAATTAACCACCCGCTGGCTAAAGGCAAATTTCCGCACATCTATTCTACACCTGTCTTTTCTTAATTTGAATTTATTCCCCCTTAGGTTCGTAATCTGAACAAGTGGAAGGATCCCATCAGAATTCAGCGTGCTCAACCCATTCAAGGCCTTATACACCTCAATCAGATCACCACGCAGGTACCTAGTCTCCAGCCACTGCAATTTGTAGAACTTAAGCCTCTCTTGGTAAGAGGATCCCTTCATTCCCCTCACCAATCTTGTTGCCCTTCTCTGTACACGCTCAAGTAAATCTACATCCTTCCTAAAATGAGGCCTCCAGACCTGTATGCAGTACTCAAGGCATGGCCTGACCATTGCCTTATACAGAGGGATAATCACCTCCTTCTCCCTGCGAGCAAAATTTCTATATATCATTGACAAAACCCCATGACCTGCCCTGGCAGCCTGTCTGCATTGCTCAGAAAACTTCATATCTGACTGCACAATTACTCCCAGGTCTTTTTCATTTTCTACCACCTTAAGTGTAGTACCACACAGTTGGTACGTTTCTCTGGGGTATTTCTACCCATATGCAGTACTTTGCATTTGTCAAGGTTAAACTTCAGTTGCCACTTCTTAGCCCATCTGCCCAAATTATCTAGATCCTGTTGCAGTAGCACCCTGCCATTACTGTCATTAACAACCCTGCCAACCTTTATATCATCTGCAAACTTCGACATTAAGCCTGATATACCTTCATCAATATCATTGATAAATATACAAAACAACAGTGGACCTAACACCGAACCCTGTGGGACTCCACTAATAACATTAGTCCACGAAGAGCAGCACCCATTGATTACCACCCTCTGTCTTCTCCCACTTAATCATCCTTTTATCCATTGTAGCAACTTACCCTTAATACCATTCTGCTCCAATTTGTACAATAGTCTTCCATGCGCAACAGTGTCAAAAGCTTTCCTGAAATCCAAATATATGATATCAAAATTATTTTTTGCATCCAGTTCCTTTGTAACCACATCATAATATCCTATCAAATTTGTCAGACAAGACTTTCCCTTAACAAACCCATGCTGTGTCTGAATTATTGCTGCAGTCTTGTCTAGATGATCCTGCAATGCATCTTTAACCAGTGACTCCATTATTTTACCCGGAACAGAAGTTAAACTAACTGGTCTGTAATTACTCGTGTCTTCTTCTTACTTGTCTGCCAATAGTCAATGTCATGGGGGGAAGGAGATCAGGTGTGCTGGGCCCAGGTTGTTTGCCCCTGAACAAAAACTGAACAAATAACTGTGGCTCTTAACACCGCTGCCATTAGTTCTGCAGTGACGTACAATGACACTGCTAACACCCTTCAGTAAACTTGAGTATATAAATCATAAGTAATGTCAGGAAGTAAGTCTGCTCTCATGAGAAAAGACAGAATAAAGAGAAATATGGAATATAAAGAGAACTTTGTGGTGGAGAAGGTAATGAAGGTGAACAGTAGCAGTGATTAGTTAGGCAGTCCCTGGATAAGAAGCCATTATGGGAATAATATTCAAATGTGAAGGAGAAAAGTATTTCTTGGAGCTTCTGATTCAGAACAACTCTGGTTATTGTGGAAATTTGTTTATATTTTTTCAGTGTCAAGTTACTCTTTCTCATCATACACACCCAAAAACAGAATATCAAAGTTGGCTCAGAAATGTTGTCAGCAAAGAGCAAATAATTTAGTGTATCAAATGTGCTGGTTGGGGTAAATTGTTTCCTGTATTATATAGATCAGTAAAATAATTATTTTGTTAATTTCACATGGAACATAGTATTTTCTCATGCAATTGAAGTCAGATTTATTTTAAAATTTACTGTAAGTGCAAACTTAAGTTTTATTGCTAAAAGCTTTGTGAACTTATGTTAATATAATATTTACCATGTTTTCTGAACAGATGACTGTATTGTCACGCACCCTTGCAAATACCCGTTCTTTTGCTCCTTCAATTTCAACAACACACTGAAAACCTTCCTAAAAAAATATATAAAACCATAATAAAATATTCAAACACAAGAAGCATACATACTACATAAATAATAATGAGGTTTTGGCAAATTTTTTTACACATCATGAACAAAATTCTCAGTTTGAAATGAATTACATCAAAATATTCTTCAATATCTCCAATAAACTAAAAACATACAGATGTAAATAAATAAAAATATATATTTACACACAAGCTGCTTGAGTAAAAAAACATAAAAACAGTAATAAAATAAACAACAGTTTTTTGACATCCTGAAATGCTAAAAACTGTTGTTACTTTTATTACTTATGTTATACTGCTCTTATCATTAGTGATACTTCTCTTATAATTCTGAGTTTCTTAGACCACATGAAAACTTAAATATCACTTAAAGAAGTCAGTATTAGTATTAATAGTGGCAGTTCATGAAAAAAAGCAAGCTTATACAGCATCAGCCAAAAAAAAAAAAAAAAAAGCGAATACTTTCCATATCACCTGTCCATCTACTCTAACAATTTGTCTAGTTCTTCCTTGTTTTTTATTCAAAATACTGATTGTACAACACCAGATGGGAGTTTGTTCCAACAATCAATAACCTGCTGGTTGAAGATAAATTTTTGCCCATATACCTTGCAACCATCTTTCTTCAATTTGAATTTATGCCCTCTCATACGTGGGGTCTGAGCAAGAACAAGGATTCCATCAGCAATGAACTTACTCAACCCATTCAAAGCCTTAAACACCTCAATTTGATCTCACAGGTGCCTAGTTTCCAGAACTAAAGACTTTCCTGGTAAGAGTATCCTTTTGTTCCTCTCAAGTACCTTTTGTTCTTCCTTGTTTTTTATTCAAAATACTGACTCTACAACACCAGATGGGAGTTTGTTCCGACAATCAACCACCTGCTGGTTGAAGATACATTTTTGCACATATACCTTGCAACCATCCTTCCTCAATTTGAATTTATGCCCTCTCACATGTGGGGTCTGAGCAAGAGCAAGGATTCCATCAGCAATGAACTTACTCAACCCATTAAAAGCCTTAAAACACCTCAATTCGATCTCACAGGTGCCTAGTTTCAGGCACTGCAGTTTGCAGAACTAGACTTTCCTGGTAAGAGTACCCTTTTGTTCCTTTGCACCTGTTCCAAAAGACCCAAGTTCTTCCTAAAATGAGGCCTCCAGACCTGTATGCCCATACTCAAGATGCAGCCTGGCCATTGCCTTGTACAATGAGATAATCACCTTCTTATCTTTGCTAGCAAAGTTCCTGTATATCATTCACAAAACCCCATGAACTATCCTGGCAGCCGTGTCTGCATTGTTCAGAGAACTTCATATCTTACTGCACAATTACTGCCAGTTTTTTTTTTCATTTTCCATTACCCTAAGTGTAGTACCACACAGTTGGTAATTTAATCTGGGATTACTGCTACCCATATGCAGTACCTTGTATACATTGAAGTGTAAATTTGTCAATTCAACTGCCATTTCTCAGGTCATCTGAATAATTTTAATTTTTCTAGATCTTGTTGCAGTAGCATACCTTGATTACTGTCATTAACCACCCTGCCAACCTTGTATCATCTGCAAACTTAGATATGAAGCCTGATATGCCTTTATCAATATTATTAATAAATATAGAAAATAACAATGGGCCCAACACTGAACCCTGGGGAACACCACTAACAACATTAGACCATGAAAAGCAGTATCCATTACCTCTCTTTGTCTCCATCTTCTCCTACTCGACCATCCCTTTATCCACATCAGTAATTTGCCCTTAAGGCTGAGTGGCTCCAATTTACATAGCAGTCTTTTATGTGCAACAGTATCCAAAGCTTACCTGAAATCCAAGTATATGATATCAAAATTATTTTTTGCATCCAGTTCCTTTGTTACTGCATCATAGTATCCAATTGGTCAGACAAGATTGCCCCTTAACCAATTCATACTATGACTGCAGTATAATTTCATTCATGTCTGGATGGTCCTGCATTATTTATTTAACCGGTGGCTACATTATTTTACCTGGAACAGAAGTTAAACTAACAAGTCTATAATTACTTGTTATTATTATTATTATTACTAGACATATAGTGAAAGGAAGCTTGAGGCTTATGCTGCACCAGCCAAAAGAAATTCCGAGTTACCCTGAGAAAGAGAGAGAGAGAGAGAGAGAGAGAGAGAGAGAGAGAGAGAGAGAGAGAGAGAGAGAGAGAGAGAGAGAGAGAGAGAGTCAGAAGTAGAAGGGAATCACCAAGAAAGAGAAGAATGATGATATCCAGCTCAGGATCCTAGGTGTGCCAAGCCCATACTCACCAGATGTGAGTCCCTGGGGTTAAATTGTGTCACCTTTTGATCTACCTTTTTTAAATGGGAATACATCCAGACATCTTTAGTTCACAGGGATCTTCCTGAATCCAAGGATGCTCTCATAATCATGGTAAAAGTTTGCTTACCTCTTTTGCTGCCTTCCTTAATATAATTGTCAAGATCCCATCCACCTTAGGTGCCTCTTTTATGTTTAGTGCTAACAATTTCTTATCCACTTTCTTCTCAGCTATTACCAAATCATTCAGCTCTGTGTTAGAATTTGGTATATTTCTGGTATCTCCAAGCCTGAAAAATACCTCATTTGTGAGTGTAGATGAAAAATTCTTTTCAGTTTGTCAGCAACCTAATGAAGATCATAAATAATTATACCATTCATATCTAGTGAACCAATGTGATTCATCTCCTTCCTTTTTGTTTACATAAGTAAAGAAGTCTTTGTTACTTTTCTTTGCATTCTTTGCCAGAGTCTTCTCATAATATGCCTTAGTTTGCATAACTTGATACTGTTGCACATTGAAAACTACTGTAAACGTTGGAGGAGTATGGCATTAAAGGCAAGTTGCTGCTATGGATAAAGGGATGGTTGAATGGGAGAAGGCAAGAGAGTGGTAATCAATGGACACTGCTCTTTGTGGACTAATGTTATTAGTGGTGTCCCCCAGAGGTCCATGTTGGGCCCGTTGTTCTTTTCTGTACTTATCAATGATATTGATGAAGGTATATCAGGCTTAATGTCCAAGTTTGCAGATAATATGAAAGTTGGCAGGGTTGTTAATGACAGTATGCTACTGCAACAGGATCTAGAAAAATTGAGCAGATGGGTGGAGAGGTGGCAACTGAGTTTATCATTAGCAAATGTAAAGTACTGCATATGGGTAGCAGTAACCCCAGAGTAACATATCAACTGTGTGGTACTACACTCAGGGTGGTAGAGAATGAAAAAGAACTGAGGGTAATTGTGCAGTCAGATATGAAGTTTTCTGAGCAGTGCAGACAAGTCTGCAAGAATAGCTCATGGTGTCTTGTCAATGCTGTACAGGAATTTTTGTAGCAGGGATAAGGAAGTGATTATCCCTGTATACAAGGCAATGGTCAGACCATACCTTGAGTACTGTATACAGGTCTGGAGGCCTCATTTTAGGAAGGATGTAGAGCTGCTTGAACGAGTACAGAGAAGGGCAATGAGATTGGTGAATTGGAACAAAGGTTACTCTTACAAAGAAAGACTTAAGTTCTGCAAATTGCAGTGTCTGGAGACTAGGCACCTGCAAGGTGGTCTGACTGAAGTGTAAAGGTCTTGAATGGTGAGCAAGTTCAATGCTGATGGAATTCTTCCTCTTGCCCAGATTAGTCACCTGAGGGGACATAAATTCAAATTGAGGAAAGACAGTTGTAGAATAGATGTGCAGAAATTTGCCTTTAGCCAGTGGGTGGTTGCTTCCTGGAAAAAGTTCCATCTGTCAGTGTAGAACTTGACAGCTTAAATAAATTCAAGGCAGAACTAGACAAACACTTCAAGTTAATAGATGGGTGAAATGGGAAGGATTTTTTTTTTCGATTTTTTGGCTGATGATATATAAGCTTGCTTTCTTGTATCATATACCTCTGCTAATGCTATGTGAAATAAAATAACCTCCTTTGAAACTTGATTGCAAATTAGTTTATGTCTACTGTAGGTGTATTACCTGATAATTTATGTGCATTGCATACAGTATTCTTCTCTACCATGAGTCTCATCAGTACATCTGACATCCATTTAGAATGTCAGATGTACTGATGAGAGTCATGATGACTCATATTTGAATAGTATCTCTTAGTTGGTATAAAACTCACTCTTAGTAGTTCTATGATTATTTCACTCAATACTTTTCATTTAGAATTTGCTGTTGATAATGTTATCAGTTGATCCCACTGCATAGAATTTAAATACTGTCTGAGACTGTAGTCAGTTGAAAGTCCTTAAGAAAGCAAAAATCTCTACCATGTACATTTGACAGTAGTTATATCCTAACACCAACAATACACTGTGATCATGGTTCCCTAGAGGGAATTTTATTTGCAGATTCCTAATGCATGAAGGGTCACTGGTGATTTAAGATCTAGAGTATTGTTCTCTCTCAGTGCCTCTCCAACATGCTAGTATAGAAAAAAACCATCCAAGTATGAGTGGAAATTTGGCATTCTGGAATTCTTAGGATTTTTAATTAGATTTACAAGAAGAGCAATTTAGAGTATTATTTATTAACTCTTGTAAAACTATAACCATATCTTAATTACTCACTTTTAACATGAGATATAAAGTTCTGATTTAAAAACATTCCATGAAATTTACTGATACCAATGAAATTTTAAATATTATTATTTTCAATGGATTTATGTTGTCTAATGCTAACCACAGAAAATTTATCCTAACTGTTAATATAAACATAAAAGCTGAATTTTAATTTTATTCAGTTTCTTCTCTTTCCACTATCTGCTTTGACAAGTAGAAATGTGCCATATGTGGCCGAGTAATTCACATTAAACCTTCATGTGGATAATTATATCGAGGCCAGTGTTCTGGATATATACAGACTACTTGTAATTCTAGGATATGACAGGTAACAGATAACAAATGTAGAATATGCATTTTCTAATCTATTACAAGTCATATCCTTGAATTTCATGAGAACTATCTTCAACTGCAATAATGGAAACTGCTAAAATTATATTTTTTACTCAATAGTTGTTTCCAAACCTTACTTACCAAAGGTGTAAGCAAGTTTTTCACTCCAATAGTTATTTCTTTGCGTACACCATTTGGCAGCAAAATTTCATCATCTATGTTAAAGCTTGGGCAATGCTGTCTTCCTTTGATAAGTGAATTTTGAGGATTCTAAAATTTCCATAGAAAACAAAAAATGTTAAACATGTAAATATATATTATAATCAAATTATATCATATGAAAAAGCTTAATTTATTGTACTCATTTAATTAAGATTTTTTATTAAAAACTTGCATACAGCATTAAATGCAACAGAATTGGAGTATAAGGATTTGGGGTGCAGAGTTATATTTCAATACGGACGTTGGAAATAATATAAAAATTATATACATCTCTATTCAATTTCCATCTTTTTAATGTTTAAGTCCCTCTAGCGAGAGGCCAACTTTTGGTTATCAGGGTTTCGGATTATGCACCTACTAAAGATGAAATCTTAGTTAACCTAAATTGTTAATAAAGTTTTATACAAAAAGCATCACCCAAAAAGTGAATTCACATTTTGTATAAAATTTGGAGTACAGTCATGACAGCATTTTCAAGATGTAATGAAGTTACTTAGACTTACTGGTTGCAAAAATAAACTTTAAGTTGAAAATATGCCATGAGATAGGACAAAACATTATCGAGTCTGCAATTCTGCCCAAAAACAGTAGGGATTATACACCAATGAGCCAAAACATTCTGACCAGAGAGTTATTATGAAAATCAAATCAACTGCAGGTGAACGACGGCATGTGTGCGGGTTGGGACACGGTATAAAAAACGCCTGATACTGAGCTCCATTAATCAGTTACTCTTGTTCTTCAGATGGGAAAGGCAGTGGGCTTAAACAAGTTTGACAAAGGCCAAATTGTAATAAATTGTTTGTTATGTTGTTATTTTGGTTTTTAGGAGCATTAGCAACTAAGGCCATATTGCTCCGGGAATATGCGGTGGTCATTCCCTGACCTTTCCGCATCCTCCGTATTTGGTGGCGACGGGCTCGAACCCTGGTCTAATCAAGAAGGTAATAAAGTGTAATGACCAGACAACTGGGTCAGAGCATATCTAAAATGGCATGGTTGGTGGGGTGCTCATGGTCAGGCATGGTTAGTACCTACCAAAAGTGGTCAGGAGGGGAAACCCATGAACCACCAGCAAGGTGTTGGATGACCATGGCTCATCAATGCTCGAGATGAGCGAAGGCTCTTCTGGATGGTATGTGGCAACAGAAGGGTGACTGTGGCGCAACTCACCAGTAATTGGAATGCTGGTGATGGAAGTAATGTGTCACAATACATAGTATATCAAACCCGGCTGAAAATGGGGCTGTATAGCCGCAGGCCAGTCCGAGTACCCATGCTAACCACGGTTCACTGGCGACAGTGCCTACAATGAGCATGCGAGCATTGAAACAGGACCTTGAGTGATTGGAAGCAGATCGTCTGGTCCGATGAATCATGTTTCCTGTTACACCATGTGGGTGGCCGGGTACATGTGCATCGTTTACCTGCGGAAGTGATGGCACCTGGATTCACCGTGGGACAAAAACCAGCCGGTGGCAGTGGTGTCATGCTTTGGACAATGTTCTGCTGCGTTACCCTGGGTCCAGTCATCCATGTTTGTTTGTTTGTTATTTGGTTTTTAGGAGCATTAGCAACTAAGGCCATATTGCTCCGGGATATGCGGTGGTCATTCCCTGATCTTTCCGCATCCTCTGTATTTGGTGGTGACGGGCTCGAACCCCGGTCTAATCAAGAAGCGTGTGCTATGCACTGCTGCTCCTTTCCACCTGGCTACCGAGTCGCCCCAGTCATCCATGTGCCAGGCATTCTGACATCTACCACCTACCTAAACATCATTGCTAACCAGGTACACCGTTTCATCTGCAAACTTTGACATTAAGCTTGATATACCCTCATCAATATCATTGATAAATATCCGAAACAACAATGGGCCCAACACCGAACCCTGAGGGACACCACTAATAACATTAGTCCATGAAGAGCAGTATCCATTGATTACCACTCTCTGTCTTCTCCCATTCAACCATCCTTTTATCTATTGTAGAAACTGAGATGAAGAGCAGTATCCATTAATTACCACTCTCTGCTTTTTCCCATTCAACCATTCTTTTATCTATTGTAGACTTTCTGATATTTTTTTGGATACCATGATGGTATGGATGTAATAATATAAATACACTTGCTCAAGTAAGTGATAATTTAATGGCAATGGAGAAGAAGATAGACTTCAGTCTATCTTCTTTTCCATTGCCACTAAGGCCATATTGCTCCGGGGATATGCGGTGGTCATTCCTTGACCTTTCCGCATCCTCTGTATTTGGTGGTCATAGGCTCGAACCCCACTCTAATCAAGAAGCGTGTGCTATGCACTGCTGCTCCTGCCCACCTGGCTATGGAGGTGCCCCTCTGGTGGTCATGTTAGATATTATGTAAACAGTAAATATAGTATTTTCCAACTTTAAAAAAAATTCTTCAAGCTAATTTTTTAAATATAAATTGTTGCATTGTTAATACTGATTTTACTTAATGCAATTTTGCAATTTTCATTATTTAAGTCAGTCTCTTTGCTACTAGGTTGGTAAGTTAATCAACTATCCTTTTTTAATATGATTTCTAAGCATGATGGTTACATGAGCTTTCCAGAAGGATGGATGCCTGATATCTAGGCTTTTGTATAAAGGATTTGCAAATCACTGTTTATGCATTTTCTAGGAATTCTTTATCCCTTCTTTTAAATTATGTACACTAGTTTTTAGTTTACTAAGTTAATTTGTGAATATCACTGCATCGTAAAATTCATAAGTTCATAAAGAGGTGTTCCTTCCCCCCATGTTTCCTATGCTGATCACTGATACATTTTTTTTTTTTTTTCCAAGTTAGTTATAATATCCGTTTGTGCTGTTTTAACTAATTTATGGAATGGGGAAAGTATTTATTTTCTTTTGTTGTTGTTCTCATACTAATTGTGTTTTATGCACAAGACCTATGGTTACCTGATAATTTTATTATAATTATAAGATTGAAGAGGTTTGTTCCCTAATCATTTTAGACTCCTGTAAAAGTAATAAAATGCAGGCTTTATGATTTTCATCATTCAACTTAAAAATTCAACTTGTAATTAACAGGTAGCTGATTAAGAAAAATTAAAACTCAACTTCATAATTACATTTTTGAAAGAATTAAGATTGTTCAGAATAAATTATAATAGTAGGTAGTAGGCATGGAAACAGTTATTAAAAATATGAATTAAAACAACTGTTGCAAGCAGCAAAGTAATTACATAAATTTTAAAACTACTGATTCTTTTTCTCATGAATATTTATATTTTCTTTGACATTTACAAGATTTACTGTCAAATATCTCTCATATGATAAATAAATAAAAAAAAGGATAACAAACAAAAACAAGTAGTTTATAATAATAAAGAAGAAAGATGACTTGAAAGCTATGCTGAAAATGACTAAAAATTTGGTAGCAGATCATTATATGTGAAAATATATTAATTTCATGAAATTCTTATTGATTATAGTTATTTTACTATATAATCTTTTTAAAAATTAACTATAGTCAATTATTTGTTTCACTTTATTTAACAACTTACTCAAACACTGTCATTATACTGAATAGTACTATTATTTTATGATGAGAGAAACTAGCTAGTATGTTACTTACACTTTCTCCAACAATAACTCTTCTTGAACACAAAGAAGCATTATTAGTGCATAAATTCTCATGCATACACCAGCTACATGCCCATGTACTTGTAACACAAGCTTTACATCTATAAGAAAGATTTCAGTGTTAAGAGATTAAATATATAATATGTGTTATTATAGTTAAATAATTTGTAAATTGAATAAATTTAGTGACTACAACTTAGTAGATTTAACAAATGGTAACAAAAATAAAATGTTTTGTTTCTATTTAATTTCATAAAAAAATACAAGTACATACGTTTTATGAACACCACAGTCATAAAAAACAAATGGTCGGTGAATAAAATCCGTCTCTGTTTCACTGGACCGAACTGCTAGGTTAACAATCACATGGTCTGAAATGGAAGAGGTATTAGTAAAAAGATACAAAGAATGACAAAAGTAGATGAAAAGAACAAAAAAAAAAAATTATATGTAAGGAATTCATGTAAAAAGTATTTGTATTATAGTTTTGTGAATCGCCTATATTAGTTTAGTTTTAATATTGACATTTATTGGTAGCCAATCATTTTCCAATGGGTTTGATTAAATGGATTAAATCCATTTAACAGATTTATGAGGTACAAAATAATGCATATGACTAACTATAGCTACAACATAGAGATGTTATTCAAAAAAAAAAAAAAAATAGCAAATCAAAACAAATTAATTTTGAAAATGTGAGAGAAGCATCGTAACTGTAATAACAGAATAACAGTACTGTTTCATATTAGTTTTGAAATTCCTTCCCAATTCTGTAATATATTTTTTTTATAAACATAAAAATTTAAAAAATAAATAAAATAAATAGAATGCTATTTCTTAATAATCAAAGAAACAACCATCACAGGTGCAACATAAAATACCTGAGTCCCTGACATGCAAACTTTATGATAGCCTCTCTTTCTGAAACAATATACAGCTTCATGAGGCTGAATCTTCTGTTGCACTTCACCACCCAGACCATTGTGGTAGCCGACCGGGCTAGCCAGATGGGTAAAGTGCCTGCCTGGCAACCCAAAGGTCGCGGGTTCGAATCCCGCCTCGGGCTTGGATCAAAGTACTGAAAAAACCTTGGGAGGTGCACTATGGCCACAGAAGCGGATGCGTCAACAACTACCAAAAAAAAAAAAAAAAACCATTGTGGTTGCAGGTGGTGATATGTATATTCCTAACTACAGTGTTACTTTCTCAGAGTTAAATGCTAAATTACAGCTTTCCTTTAATAACCTTTCATTAGAAAGCAGTGCATTGCATTTTTATTGTTAATATAATAATGAAATATTAAAATTTAGGAATTATTTCTTTAAAATACAGAACTGAGTAATATCATGTCATGTTAAACAATCATATATTTACTTTTGCAATGCTCTTAGCCAATGAGTATTCTCTGATGCATTAACTCTATGAAAGCAGTTATTTTGAGAATAATAATAGCCACAGGAATCATTCAGAAGGAAAGAGATAAAAAAAAGAAGAATTGCATAAGGTATAAAATCAAGAATGATGGAGTTCAAATCAAATATACTAGATCTATTTTGTAGATTTCATATAATAAATGGGTGCTATTTATTATATGAATACATTTGAAGTATATAGTTTTATTACAAGTATATACTATAATACATATAATTAATGTCTTTATTTAGTTTTTTATATTTATTTATTTAGTTATTTATAAACTATACCACTATAGTTCTATGCCATAACAACCTTGATTGAAAAGTATTTAATAAGTCAAGGATTGAGAATTAAAAAAGGAGGCCGTGAGCCAATATGTTAAATAGTCCCAGACAGTACCCTCTTATGAGGGCCTGGAAGATGAATTCTTTATATAATTTCTATTCTACGTTGTTTTTATTTTTTTTTAATATCTTATTTTACAAAATATCCACCTTTCCAAAGCAGCAGCTAGCTGCAAAGGAGATGAAAATGCCACATTATTACATAGGTTTATATGCACTTTCCATATGGGGTATTGAGAATCATAGTGGTGTAAGTCAGTAATTTTATAAATATGAGCTGTTCATACTTCCAGCCTTTTCTAGGTGTCCACTGTTTAGTTTCATAGCAAAGTAAGTCAAAGTTGCAGTTGTAATCAAGAGATTTCAGCACATATTTTGAATAGTTAACAATATGAGCAAAACGTTTAGAATCATAGTGAAGTAAGTCTGACTTACACCATTCTGTTCCTAAACAGCTTGTATGATGGTGGTTATGTTTTAAGTTTGTATTGTTGTAGCAAGATGTCTTTTCATATTTTGTATTTCACATTTTCATGTAGCAAGATGTCTTTTAAGTTGAAATTTCAATAAATGGAGGATTTTAAGTTGAAATCTTGAGAAATGGAGCACGTCATGAGGCCAACCAAGTAGAAGAAGCATGCCAGGAAACTGCCTTCAGACCTAGAAAACGTAAAAGGAAAGAGTCAAAAAGTGCTGTAGCCAGAAGACTTCGCAATTCCGGTCAGGTGTATGGAAACTCAAAAGGAACACAAGTTGAGTGTAAGTGTTTGAAACCTTAGATTGTGGTTGTAAAAAAAGATGCATAGAGTCCTTAACAGAAGGGGAAAGGAGAAAGAAATTTGATAATTTTATATCCATGGCCGAATATTAATTTTATATCCATTTCTCAACAGAATGCATATTTATGCAGTTTTGCATCATGAACCTGTAAAGCAAAGGCTGCCTCAGAATGGCAGTTAGGGAGGAAAGCAATGTACAAATCTGTCTTACATTCAAAAAGAAAATACCATAGTATTGGTTTGTAAAAAATTTCTTCTCAACACTTTTGTTGTATCTGATGGAAGGGTGACAACAGCTTTAGAAAAAGTAAGGAAGGGGAGGTCTGCAGAAGATTTAAGGGGTAAACATGTAGTGGCACAAAAGATAACTGACAAGCAAAAACAGTTACCTAAGGATCACATTAATATTTTCCCAGCATTTCGAAGTCATTACACTTGAAAAGATAATCCGAACAGGAAGTTCCTTAGCTCTGGCTTGAACGTAAGAAAAATGTATGTGCTTTATTGTGAATGGTGTGCAAAGAGAGACTGAACCTCTTAAAGAGTATTACTATATACATGTCTTCAACACAGGATTTAATTTACATTTTCATGTTCCTCAAAAGGACACTTGCAAGGCCTATGGCAAGTATAAACAGTTGATTGATGTAGAAAAGGATAAAGAAAAGACAGATGATTTGGAGGGGCAAGAAATCAACTAAAGGGCTGATGGGGAAAAGGCCCGAGGAAATTCTGACATCTATACAATCACGATAGATTTACAAAAAAGCCCTGCCATTCCCAAAATTAACTGTTTTTGAGGCCTACTACAGGTGCAATATGCTTAATTGGGCAAGAGCTTCTTGCCCAACTAAGCATATTAAATTGAACAAAAAAAAAAGCATGTGATGATATACAGTGACACATGCAATGGCCAAAATCAGAACATCAAGGTATCCTTATCATTAATGAAACTGATTCAAGAAACTTCAGCTGAAATCATAGACCACAAATTCATGGTTTTTGACCACTCTTACCTTCCAAATGACTCAGACTTTGGGCTGATTGAGCAAGCTGGAAAAAACAAGATTATCTATGTTTCGGTTGGATGGTATTATGCCATGAAGTCTGCCAGAAGACACAACAGGTTTATGGTTGTAAAGATGCAACAAGATGACTTTTTGAAAACAGAAGCTCTTGAAAAAGGCATAACAAAATGGAAGAAGAATGTTGAAGGCAAAAATGTAAATTGGTTGAAGATACGGTGGCTCCATTATGAAAAAGAAAAATCCGTTCATGATTTTCTACAAGTGTACATTGGATGAAGATATCCTTTCAGGGAAATGAATGTCAAACCCAATAAGGAGGGTGGACCTAAGAGCTTGAAAAGTACTGAACAAGAAAAGTTGTATGAAGGTCCTAGAGTGCTGAACTTTCTAAAGAAAAGAGACATGCTATACCTTCTCAAATACATCCCTCCAGTTCACCATGCCTTATTTAAAGGTATTAGAAGCTCAAAAAAGTTAATGATCTTAGTCCCTTATCTGACTACGAGGAGGAAGATGAAGCATAAACAGTAGTTTGTTTGTGGTGACAGAGTTTTATGATTATCGAATTAGTGATGATGACTTTTTAATTGTTTTATTTAAAAAAATGAGAACATCAACAAAAGCAACTATATATATTTTTTTAATTTTGCGATCATCTTTAACTTATAATTAAATTTATTATGTTCATCTTAGCATTTTTATGATCATTCTGCAAAAACTAAGACAATCTTAACTATTTTGACAAAAAATTCTCAATGTGCCTATCACTCAGATTTTTTTAAAATTTTGTTATAGTGTACTATAACAAAAGTTGTATAATGGAAACAGAAGCTCTTGAAAAAAGCATAACAAAATGGAAGAAGAATGTTGAAGGTGAAAATGTAAACTGGTTGAAGATACAGTGGCTCCATTATGAAAAAGGAAAACCCATTCACAATTTTCTACAAGTGTACATTGGATAAAGACATCCCTTTCAGAGAACTGAATGTCAAACCCAACAAGAAGCATCGATCTAAGAACTTGAAAAGTACTGAACAAAAATCAGAATAGACTGACTTACACCACTATGAATCTCAACCCTCCAAATGTATTCTCAATTCATAAAGGGGATCTAAGAGTGACATGAGTAATTACAGTGAAAAAATATAATCTCTTCTGTATGAAATCATAGATTTGATAACACAGTCATTGCCTTACAGTAATTTACCATTTTAAAATAAGTAGTTTCTAAGTAAACTACTTAGAAACATAATGGTGTAAGTCAATTATATAAACACTGCTGACCAAAAAATTGAATTTAACAAAAATTGTCAAGCTCATGTAATTTTTTAAAGTTTTTTTAACCTCCAGGTGTATCGCAATTCATTAAATAAAATTTTTTGAATTTTTTATGAATGCAAACACAAAACACCTTGTTCTCAAAAATCAGAATAGACTGACTTACACCACTGTGAATCTCAACCCTCCATATATTATTTTGAATTTCAATGCAGTATTAATATCACATATAGATATTCATATTTCATGCATATATTGATCCATCATATAATGCAGTGGCAAACTACTGCAGTGCTAAGTCAGCCACTGTGGAGGGGGACACTCAAGGGGCCTAAAGTTAATAATACATGGATTTGTTAAGTCATGTGGGGGCACTAACTGGAATCCTGATGAATTTATAGTTTATTTATAGTCTAGGATTTATAGTTTTGCAACTGATATAATGGCCATCATAATTTTAGTAAACAAACATCTGGTGAAATTAATGGCCAAACCAGTATGAGAAAATATAAAATATATTTCATACAAATTATCTTGTAAAATAGAAATCTAACTCTATTTTTCTCATAAACCTTTGTTTTGTGATAATCAGCAAATCCATAGCTTACTAGCTATGGATTTGCTGATTTCAACTTTATTCAAGAAAAAAACTTGCAATGCTGACTGGATTCCAAAAGGCTAATGAAAGAAATAGATGTGATACCATAACTAGGAACAGTGAGCATCTGCCACGTTATATTGTTGTAAAAAAAAAAACCTGTTCTTCTCATCTTCCCATGCTGTATCACTGATGAACCAATCAGAAGAGTCAAGAGTCCATAAAGTAGCTGGGAAAGATATCAAACTGGGTGTGTACAAGGGTGTGAATACTGAAAAGTTCATAACTTCATATAAAAATAATGGCAACAAAACTGTGAATATAATCTTATTTTGTAATTTTGTCCTCCATATAAACAAATCAAAAATATACGTTCATAACTTTATTATATTGTGCTTAAGAACTCAGTGAATTTAGTGTGTTTTAATTTTTTTCAGATAATGAGTAAATTTGAATATTGTCCAGTCAAAATATCTGCAGAAAATTTAATGCCAAAAGAAATCCATGATGATATGGCACACATTTGGGCCCATCAGATCTATCATATAATATGGTGAAAAAATGGATAGATCAATTCAAACAAGAGAGAGAGAGAGAAAGGCTGCATTGAAGATGACCCTTGCAGTGGTGATTAACAATAGCTTTTCAAATTTCCAAGAAAAAGAAATTGGTGCAATACATGATATGGGAATGGCAGTTCAGTGATTATAAATCAGGCTATATGAATGGGTATAAAACATTGTGAAAAAAGAACTGGTTCTATCAATGGTTTATGCAAGGTGTGTCCCACAGTTTTTGATACCTGACCAAAAATGTGGTTGGTTCAAGACTTCTTCAGAACTACTGGCATAAAGCTGATCTGCTGTTGTTGTTGTTGTTATTTAGTTTTTAGAAGCATTAGCAAATAAGGCCATATTACTCCGGGGATATGCGGTGGTTATTCCCTGACCTTTCCGCATCCTCCATATTTCGTGGTCATGGGCTTGAACCCCGGTCTAATCAAGAAGCAGCAATGCATATGCTACGCACTGCTGTTCTTGATTAGTCTCCAGACACTGTGATTTGCAAAATTTAAACCTTTCTTCGTAAGAGCAACCCTTTGTTCCATTCACCAACCTTGTTGCCCTTCTCTGTACTTGTTCCAGCAGCTCTACATCCTTCTTAAAATGAGGCCTCCAGACCTGTATACAGTACTCAAGGTGTGGCCTGACCATTGCCTTATACAAGGGAATAATCACCTCCTTATCCCTGCTAGAAAAATTCCTATATATCATTGATAAGACACCATGAGCTACTCTTGCAGCCCATCTGCACTGCTCAGAGAACTTCATATCTGCCTGCACAATTACCCCCAGGTCCTTTTCATTCTCTATCACTGTCAGTGTAGTACCACAGAGTTGATACGTTGCTCTGGGATTGCTGTTTCCCATATGTGGTACTTTACATTTGTCAATGTTAAACTTCATTTGCCACTTCTCAGCCCATCTGCTCAACCTTTCCAGATCCTGTTGCAGCAGCATAGAGTCAGTAGTGTCCTTAACAACCCTGCCAACTTTTGTATCGTCTGCAAACTTGGACATTAAGCTTGATATACCATCATCAATATTATTTATAAATACAGAAAACAATAATGGACCCAACACTAAACCCTGAGGGGCTCCACTGATAACATTAGTCCACAATGAGCAGTGTCCATTGATTACCACTCTCTGTCTTCTCCCCCTCAACCACCCTTTATCCATAGCAGCAATTTGCCTCCAGTGCCACACTGCTCCAATTTGTGCAGAAGTCTTTCATGTGCAACAGTATCAAAAGCCTTACTAAGATCCAAGTATATAATATCAAAGTTATTCCCTGCATCCAGTTCTTTTGTGACTGCATCATAGTATCCAATCAAATTGGTCAGGCAAGACTTCCCCTTAACAAAACCATGCTGTGTCCGAGCTATAACTGAAGTCTTGTCTAGATGATCCTGCAGTGCTTCTTTAACCAGTGCCTCCATTAATTTTCCTGGAACAGAAGTTAAACTCACAGGTCTATAATTACTTGTGTCAGCCTTTGATCCTCCTTTGTGAATTGGGGTCACATTTGCACATCTCCAGTCTATGGGTACCTCCCCTGAGTCCAAGGAAGCTCTCATAATTATGGCTAAGGGTTTGCTTACTTCCTTTGCAGCCTCCTTTAATATAACTGGATAGATCCCATCCACCCCAGGTGCCTTTCTTGTGTTTATCTTCAACAATTTCTCCTCCACTTTACTCTCAGTTATTACAAGATTATCTAGCTTACTGCCAAAGTTGAATACACCTCTGGCATTCCCCTCGCTGAATAACTCCTCACGTGTGAATGTTGATGCAAAATATTCATTTAGTTTGTTGGCTACCTGAGCAGGATCATCAACAGTTGAACCATCAATATTAAATGGACAAATCTGATTCATCCCCTTCCTTCTAGAGTTTACATAAGTAAAGAACTCTTTGCTGTTTTTCTTTGCATCCCTTGCCAAAGATTTCTCGTAATCTGCCTTCGCTTGCCTAACCTCCTTTGTAACTTGGTTACATATCAACTTATATCTATCATAGGCTTCTGTGTCACGTGTTAATTTATATGTATCCCAAGCATTTTTCTTCTCTGCCATATGTCTCATTAGTTCATCTGACATCCATTTAGGCCTAAACCTTGAACAATATTTCTTAGTTGGTATGTAAAGCCTAGTAGCTTCCAAGATAAGTTCTTTGAATGCTTCCCATTTTGAATTTGCTGTTGGTAACATCATCAGTTGGTCCCACTGTATAGAATTTAAATACTGTCTCAGACCATCGTAGTCACCGTTATGAAAGCAATAACCCTTCCCTTTACCCCTGATGGTAGTTACCTCTTTGAATAAATCCCACTTCAGCACATTGTGATCACTGCTACCTAGTGGTTCCTCTATCTGCAGATTCTTAATGCATGAAGAATCACTACTGATAATCAAATCAAGAGTATTACTCCCTCTAGTTGCTTCCCGAACATGCTGATGTAGAAAACAATCATCCAATAAATCCACAAAAGCCTTGCTAGTGTGTAAGTGACCAACCCACAAATTCCAGTCAATATCTGGGAAATTAAAATCCCCCATTATAAGACTCTCTGATTTACTGGCCCACTCTATTTCCCTGTACAGTTTCTTATTATACTCATCAGAGTCATTAGGCCTACAGCACACTCCTACTCTCAATTTTGGTCTCCCCATGCTTATGTCACTCCAAACTGACTCGACACTGCACCGTCCAGCAATGTCGACTGGCTTCACTTCCTTGGATTTTATGTGTTTCTTAACTAATAGCATAACCCCTCCTCCCTTCCTATCCTTTCTGTACTCATTGTACTCTCCAAATTCCAATTCTGCATTCCTTATATCTGTGTGACACCATGTCTCTGATATCCCAACAATATCTGCCTTTGATGCTTTGAGCAATACCTCAAATTCATCAAATTTATTTACCAAACTCCTAGCATTGGTGTATACCCAAGTATACATGCACCTGTTCTTTTTCTTAGCTACCCTAACACAACCCATGTGTTTACTTGTACTGCAATGACTCCCAGCAGTCTGTGAAATATCCTGCACCTTGTTTTCCAGGCTTCTGCTCATTCCAATAGAAGCAGTGCAAGAATCACTTTCACCTCTACCAGTGGCTACTGTTAATCTATTAGTCCTTGTATCCCCCCAAGCTAGCAGTTTTCTGACCCACCTAACAATGCCTCGATAGCATCAGCAAATATTCTTGCGCCCTTTCTATTTAAGTGTATCCCATCCCTGTAGAAGCAGTCTCTTCTGTTAACAAGTACAGACCAGGCTGAAAAAAATTCTTCCCCTCGAGCCTTGCACAATCTTTCCAGGGCCGAATTGATCAACAAAGCTCTCATCATATACTCCCTCCTATCGTGTCTGTACAGAATTGCAGACACTTTCAAATTCAACCCTAATTCACGGCTTTTTTTCAACAGTGACCTGTACTTGGTAAGTAATTCTGCCGGTCTCCTACTTTTAATATCATTAGTGCCAATGTGTACAAGTATATCACCTTTTGTGCCCTTAAAAGATGATATCCGCTCTACAACATCATCAACCTTTGCCCCTGGCAGACATACCTTGGTCCTGTTCCACCTATCCTTTTTACAAAGCATGTTCCCCGTTTCCCTGACAATAGAGTCACCAACAACTCAAAGGAATAATAATAGTGGACTATATTTGAAAGGTAAAACTGTAATAAAACTGTAATTACATCAATTATAAGGTGTTATCAAGTCTAAAAAAAAAAGAATACTGATCAACAGTGTCTTGTTTGACCAAGAAAAAATTTTTGGGAAAGATTTGAAACCAAGGATGATACATCTGCCACTGAGTCAAAGCAGCAGTCCAAACAACACAAATATCAAAATTCACCATCTCCAAAAATAGGCAGTAGTGCTAAAATTAGCACTATATTATGAAATAAGTGAACAGTAAGTACAGTATATTATGGAATAAGTGAATTAATGCAATATTTTCTCCTTATATTCAAAATTTCTGTTTTACATATTAAAGAAGGAACTTTTATGACACACAAGTTAATGGAAGGAGTCTTAAAAAAAAGTGACCCATACATAGGGTTATTAAAGTATATATCCCTAAATTCTGATGCAAATTTTTAGATATACAGAGTGACAAACAATCTTTATCATATTATTGAAAGAAGGTTTTGAAATATTGGAAAATTCATTCAAAAAATTGATTCTAAACAACTTCTTTAAATTTAAATGGCAGCCAAAAGACAGTTATAATTCAACAATAATAAAAGCCATCCTTCAGGTTAAAGAAGAATAATGTATTATGAAAAAAAAAAAAATTAATACTGACATAAAATTATTATATTTAATGCTTTCCGTTATGACTAAGATGCATTAAGGGCTCATGCCTCGGGCTGCAAGAGAATTAGACTATGTACAAGTTAGTGCAAATGCATCATATTAGTACACAGCTAAACTCTGAATTAGCAAATTTTCACAAAGGAAGCATCATTTAAGTTATATCTCATATTGTGAATACCTTCCCAACGAGTTGCCATGATATTGCACTACTTTGAATAAGTAACACTTCACCAAAAGAAGAAGACGTGTTGTTACTTACTCTCAGTGGATACTACCACCCAGACGGCACTGTTTCAGAGCTATTTGGCCCTTCTTCGGTGGGTGGGTAGGTACCCTAGTGATGTAATGATGGCAAAACAGTTATGAAGTTAACTCCACAATATGAGAGATGCCTGATGGTATATAAGACGAATTAACACCAAGATGCATCTTATACACCATCAGGCATCTCTCATATTGTGGAGTTATACTTTATACTGCATAACTGTTTTGCCATCATTACATCACTAGGGTACCCACCCACCAAAGAAGGGCCAAATAGCCCTGAAACAGTGCCGTCTGGGTGGTGGTATCCACTGAGAGGAAGTAACAACAGTCTTCTCCTTTTGATGAAGTGTTACTCATTCGAAGTAGTGCAATATCATGGCAACTCGTTGTGAATGTATTCAAAATATGAGATAGAACTTAAACGATGCCGCCTTTGCAAAAATTTGCTAATTCAGAGTTTAGCTGTGTACTAATATGATGCATTTGCACTAACTTGTACATAGTGCTTTCCATTATTTATTCAGAAGGCTTTGAGAGAAAACAAAACTTTGTTTCCACAAAGTTTACCAAAACTGGATAAAAAAGCATTTTTTTTGTTCCTCTATTAAACCACTCTAAAGACTTGTTGATATAAAAATAATCCAAATCATTAAATAGAGCTAAACTCAGTATTTTGGGTTTCATTAGCTAACTAAATATCTGGAAAGTAATCCATGAATAATACACAAAGAGTGCTATCAATAAATGTGTAAAAAGAAGTGGCAAGAACTGGCTATAATTACCTCTTCCTACCAATATTGATGGGCGGGCAGTAACCAGAGGAGTCATGCATGCTAATCCACTGTGGGTAACACGAGCTTGGATGGGAACACTATCTCCAAATACACAAAGGTAATGAGCACCATATGGCAGTTGGGGAAGTTGATTGATCACCAATTCCACCTAAACCAAGTGGATTGTAAAATAACGTATTAAATATACACTCTAATATTAATCTACTGCTTTAACACATGAACAAAAAAAACATGAACAAATAATAAAATGTAAAATTTTTTATTTTTTCCTATCCCATTCCTATGGAATACTGTGGGTAGTTTTTGTATCCCATTTCTATGGAATACCGTGGGTAGGTAGTCCCCCTCAGTTGTGCTCAAGGTTTAAATTTGCTTATGCAGCACTAGTGCCAGCTGTGATCTCCAGTTCATCTAATACATATCTGTGATTGCAAAACAATCTTCAGTTACTGTATTCTGCAAGAGAATCTGGAATGCAATAAAAAACATGGAGTGTTACTGCCACCCCAGTTGTGTGCAATTTTCTCTCCATTAGGAAAAGAGTAGGATAAAGGCATACCAGAAAACAGGTTCAATATTACTTTTTGGATAGGCTTTTATTTTTCACTTATGAAGCACACGTGTATCTATATCAACAAACATCTATATCAGATCAACTTGATTTAGTGGCCTACATGTGAAAGAATTTTCTGAGTAGAAAGATGATATAATGCATGCTTAACTTTTGGATCACTTTTTTTTTTTTTTTTTTTTTTTTCTGACTTGTATTTAGTGAAAATGGAGGCATACTCCAATGAGCAGACAAAAAAAAAATAATATATTTCAATTGTAAACTTTTGAAAAATTCTGCTTACCCACCATAAAAATGCACTTGCATTTTTAGGATGGGTCAAGTCATTAACTGGACTTGCAAAATTATTAGGTAAGTGGATGAGTTATTAGGCAGATGTTTGTATTTCGATGACAGGTAAGTATACATGTGTTGGTATATGTATATATATAGATTTGACAAACTCTGTGAAACCTATATGGAATAAAAAGAGCAATCCACAAAGCTCTGTTTTATTTTCAGAGTGAATCATGAAAAAAGACATTTCAAAATAATACATGTTTTGAAATAAAACAGTGGTATGATGACGGTTTACAAAGTGTGTTGGCAATAAATGCAAATTCTAATTCCTTTAAAAGACTTCACAATTACAAAAATGTTTTTAAAAAAATGTATAGCAAAAACATCTATATGAGGAAGTGCATGTAAAGTACTTGGAATAGGTCCAACAGTTGACAGAACTGTTCCCTGATTGAAACAGTCCAACCAAGAGTAGCACTGAATGTCTTTTGTCTTTCTGCATACCCAGATAAAAACATTTAAAAGAATATTTTTATTTGAACTGACATACCATAGCTGTACTGTTGTAAGGTAACTGATCTGGCCTCACAGCTTGAAAATCAATACACTGTTTTGTTTCTAAAGATAACCATCTAGGAGAGCTACGATCATTAAAGGACCATGTTGCATTTTGACATGCAGCTTTAACTGTGCACCTGAAAAATATTAATAAAAAATAATGTTTTCATGACCAATTAAAGGAAATTTTAATTATGTCTGCTTTCCATTTTAATTCCATTAAAATATAAAAAATAAGACTTCAAAAACCAGAAATTAGGCTTAATTTTAAAATGAGAGATTTCAAATTAAGAATATTTACAATTAATGTAATATTAATATAGTAATATATAATATTTATATATTAATAATTGTATTTAAAATACTTTGATTACAGTTCACAAAAATCATTAAGGCATAGTTTAAAAAAATCTCGAATGTCAAGCTTGCATTTTTAGCAAATGCGTAGTGGTTTGTCATCTTCAACTTAACCATCGTATTTATCTCAATTATCCAAGTTTAGAACCTTTCTTTTTCTTTTTTTTTTCATGAAATGAGAATAATAACAATAGTGTTCCAAAAGTTAAGTTACAGTTGATAAATAGTGCAATGGTTTGTAAAATAACTGATGAAATTCAATGAAATATGGATATTCCTAATTAGGCAACCCTCTTGATAGTGGTTTCCTTTTTAATCCCTAGTCTGCAGATCATGGTTTTCTTTATTAGAAGTTTAGACTTTATTCTTCAGTTTTATTCTTCTTTATTTTTCATTTGCCAAATGGGCTTAATTGAAAAGGACAAGGTGAGTTTATATTCAATAAATTATTTCATAAGTTGAGGTAAAAACATTTCAAATAAGTGCAATTATACTGTTATCATATATTTTCATTAAATATTATAATTATTTTTGATGATAATATTTAGTACTTATACACAGGTATATGAGTGAGGAATAGATGTGCGGAAGTTTGCCTTTAGCCAGCAGGCAGTTGATTGCTGGAACAGACTTCCATCTGTTGTGGAAGTCGATAGCTTAAATAAATTTAAGGCTGAACTAGACAAACATTTGGAGTAACTGGATGGGGGAAATGGGAAGGTGTTTTTTTTTTTTTTTTTTTTTTGGGTGATGCTCTATAAACTTGCGTTCTTGCATCATATGCCTCAACTAATGCTAATGCACCATACATACACAATATTATTTTTAATACATAAATTAAAAAAAACTGTAATAACTGTTCAGTAATAACTTATGTGGGTCAATGTCAAGAAAATGATAATGACTATTTCAACTTCAGATGAGAAATTCTTCAATAAAGTATGAATGTTTGTTTTGAAGTTGTGGGGTACACTCCAGCATTAACATGAATTGTTTTATAAATTCCCTTGCTTACAACTTACATTACTCTATATTCTTTAAAGGACTGTTTTGTTTGGCTATTGTGATGCTCGACGATTAATGAATTCAGTTTTCATTTTTATCATTAAAATATCATTTAGAGCGTTCTTCCAGACATATTCCAAAAGCAATTAAGAATGATCTTTCTGTAACTATTCATGCTTGCTACAAAGCTTTTAGTCCTTTCATAGCCACAGAAGGCATTAAAGTATGGTGGGATGTCAAAGTGGTCATGATGAAGTGCCCTTGGAAGAAATTGTGGAACTGAGACCAAGAATGCATTAGTGAACTTCAAGGCTTTTCCAACATTACAAGAGAGAGAGAGAGAGAGAGAGAGAGAGAGAGAGAGAGAGAGAGAGAGAGCTGTGCTAATGCTAATGTGAAAGCATGGAAGTGGCTCCATCTAGGTGCCATCCCCTGGGGGCAAAAAAAAAACAAGAAACAACATATGTTCACATTTTAGGGAACAGAAGTGACAAAATTAATAATGAGACCTTATTATATTTGGTGGGAGGCACTGTCTAAACACTTAAAGTCTTTACACAGCCCTGGCTGGTTAAGAATGTTACAAGAAAAGGATTCAGAGATCAACAGCAAAAGGGCAAAAACACTGCTGGTGGTACAACTAGAGGCACTGTCCAATGAACATTTAACTTATTTTGTCAAAAGAAAAGAGGAACATGATAAAGGAGTAGAGAATACAGACTGACAGAATGATTAGTGGCTAAGAAAACAGCAGATTTTCAAAATGTTACATAAAATTAATCATAAAATTGTTCTGTTAATGGAATGAAGTCTGTTAAAGAAAAACTAAAGGTTACCTTATTAAAAAAATTAAAAAGAAAAATAAGCAGCATTTACTAACACAATTTTTGAAAGAAATTTATTCCTCTGCTTCACCAAGTTAGCTCTACTACATCTACCCCCTCTGCATCAAGCTAGATCTACTGCATCTACCTCTTCTGCATTAACCTCTTCCAACAGTTAATCACCTCTACCACTCCCAGAATGTGAAACTGCATATTCAACATCTTCTTTAGATTAATATGAATAATAGTAAGTTAAACACTTATAGTATTTATGGGTGTATTGCATACATTGCCAATTTTTCTCCTTTCAAAGCTTGTTGGCCTCTCATTGGTGGGTGGGTGTAATAGGTATCACCCTAGTGATACCTATTTCACCTACTCTGGTGATTTACTATGAACTAAAATGATCCTTAGCACTAACTTGTTCATCTAGTAAGTTTCCTGTAGTTTGAGGCTTTCAGCCCTAAACTGCCTTTTTAGTCTCTTCCATCAGCTAAAAGTCTCACCATCTTCCAGAATGTTAAGCTCCTGTGCAATATCTTCTTTAGACTAACAATAAGTTAAACACTTATAGTATTTATGTACATATGTCATACATTGTTAAATTTTCTCCTTTCTATTGTTTAAATAAATATAACATTTCTGTACATTAGCATTAGTAGAGGCATATGATGCAAGCAAGCAAGCTTATATAGGATAAGCTAAAAAAAAAAGAAATAAACTTCCCTTTTCACTCATCCATTCACTCCAAATGTTTGTATAATTCTGCCTTCAACTTATTTAAGTTGTCGACCTCTATTATGACTGATGGAAGTTTCTTCCAACAATCAACCACCCGCTGGCTAAAGGCAAATCTCTTCACATCTATTCTACAAATGCCTCTCTTCAATTTGAATTTATATCCCCCTCAAGTGAGTAATCTGAGAAAGAGGAAAAATTACATCAGTATTGAGCTTGCACAAACCATTCAAGGCCTTATACACCTCAACCAGATCACCTCACAGGTGCCTAGTCTCCAGATGTCACTATTTGCAGAACTTAAGCCTTTCTTGGTAACAGTAACCCTCCCATCCACCCCCAGGTGGCTTTCTTATGTTCAACTTCACCAATTTTGTTGTCCTTCTCTGTACTCATTCCAGCAGCTCTACATCCTTCCGAAGATGAGGCCTACAGACCTGTATGCAGTACTCAAGATGTGGGCTGATCATTGTCTTATACAAGGGAGTAATCACCTCCTTATCTCTGCTAGTAAAATTCCTGTATATCATTGACAAGAAACTATGAGCTACTATTACCATCTGTCTGCATTGCTCAGAAAACTTCATTTCTGACTGAACAATTACCCAAGGTCTTTTTCATTCTCCACTACACTGAGTGTAGAGTACCACACAGTTGGTATGTACTCTGGGGTTACTGCTACCCATATACAGTACTTCACATTTATCAACATTAAACTTCAGTTGCCACCCCTCAGACCGACCGGGCTAGCCGGGTGGGTAAAGTGCCTGCCTGGCAACCCAAAGGTTGCGGGTTCGAATCCCGCCTCGGGCTTGGATCAAAGTACTGCAAAAACCTTGGGAGGTGCATTATGGCCACAGAAGCCGATGCGCCAAGAACTAACAAAAAAAAAAAAAAAAAAAAAGCCACCCCTCAGCCCATCTTCTCAGATTTTCTAGATCCTGTTGCAGTAGGGTACTGTCATTAACAACCCTGCCAACCTTTGTATTGTCTGCAAATTTGGACATTAACCCTGATATACCTTCTTCAATATCATTGATAAATACAGAAAACAAGAATGAGCCCAAGACTGAACAATGAGGGAACTCCACTAATACCATTAGTCCATGAAGAGCAATGTCCACTGATTGCCACTCTCTGTCTTCTCCCACTCAACCATCCCTTTATCCATAGTAGCAACTTTCCCTTAATGCCATACTGCTCCAATTTGTGCAGCAGTATCAAAAGCCTTCCTAAGATCCAAGATATATGATATCAAAATTATTCTTTGCATCTAGTTCCTTTGTGATCACATTAGAGTATCCAATCAAATTGGTCAGACAAGACTTCCCCTTAACAAACCTATGTTGTGTCTGAACTATAACTGCAGTCTTGTCTTGATGATCCTGCAGTGCTTCTTTAACCAGTGCTTCCATTATTTTCCCCATAACAGAAGTTTTGGGGAAAATAATGGAATTACAGAACTAACAGGTCTGTAATTACTCGTTTCACCCTTTGATCCTCCTTTGTGAATTGGGGACACATTTGCACATCTCCAGTCCATGGGGACCTCCACTGAATCCAAGGAAGCTCTAATAATTATGGCTAAGGGTTTGCTTACTTCCTTTGCTGCCTCCTTTAATATAACTGGAGAGATCTCATCCACCCCAGGTGCCTTTCTTATGTTTAACTTCAACAATTTCTCCTCCACTTTGTTCTCAGTTTTTACAAAATCATTTAGCATGAGGAGAGAGTGAAATTGGTATTTTAGTTGATTATTATTTTTTAATTAATTAATTAATTTTTTGGTTGGTGCAACAAAGACCTCAGGCTCCCTTGGACCATATGGCTAACAGTAATACTAAAATACTTTTATCATAAAAATTCCAGTTGTAACATAACATATTGCTTAATAATGGCATGCTACTTATTATGCACAGATATGGAACAGGGTGATATGACGATTAGTCATTTTTAGTAGTATTTATTTGTCTTAGGCAGCATTTCATTTCTTTTCTTCATGCAGCAAATTTCTATACTGCAATCCTATTCATGAACAGGTATTAAAAAGTGTTGAATGTACAGTAAATACTGGGTGAAGGTTGATCCAACCATAATTAATACTTTCACTTAAATTTACATATCAAAAAAATACTGCTAAGACATTTTTCTTCCCGAAGCAAGTTAATCCTCCTCAGTGGCAAAATCTAAATTCAATACCATTTAAAAATAACTTCCACATACCATCACTTCTGTGTCTGTAGTAAGAGTTACATTATTGAACACACTTTGTAGTAATATTTAAAGCAATATCTTTTCTAATCTAAAGTAAAAAGTAAGAGATAAATACCTTTTTTCTAAAGAACACCAACCACAATATGGATTTCTCACTTGAAGACACATATCACAGCTGCCATATTGATAACACGCTTCTATCCTAGCTTTAGCTACCTGAGAAATAAATAATATATCAATCCGAGACCATAATAATCATAATAATGATGACAAATAATAGAAATATTTATCAATTTTTATAGACATATCTATCATATTTTGTACATGTGATCTTGTAGAAGTTAGTGTTATGGTATACAGAAATAGAAATATCCAAAAATTACTAATTTATATATGACTCTATATATATATATATACACACACACATATATTCATCTCATCAATTAGTACAATTAGGAGGAAGATTTGATGAATCCACTTCTCGCCACCTATCTGAGATGGTAGTGATGGTAAGAAGAAAGAAGTAACTGGTTTTGTTTGAAATTTCCTTATTTGTTTCCTTTCCTAATAATGATAGGAAATGGCAAAATCATAACTATGCTTTTTGTGCAAAGCATAGTTATTATTCTGTTTCTTTACATAGTAATATAATATTTTTAGGACATCTTTGAGCATATTGGATTTTTTTATTATTTTTTTTTCTTATTAGAAATAAGAAAATAAGGAAGCAAAGCTGGGCAACCAGATTAGTGAATGGAACAAGGGGTTGCCTTACAAAGAAAGGTTTTGCAAATTACAGTGTATGGAGACTAGGCACCTATGAGGTTATTTGATTGAGGTGTATAAGGCCTTGAATGGTTTGAGCATGCTCAATGCTGATGGGATTCTTCCTCTTGCCCAGATTAATTGCCTGAGGGGACATCAATTCAAATTGAGGAAAGACAGTTGTAGAATAGATGTGCAGAAGTTTGCCTTCAGTCAGCAGGTGGTTGATTGCTGGAACAAACTTCCATCTGCCATTGTAGAAGTTGACAGCTTAAATAAGTTCAAGGCAGAACTAGACAAACGTTTGGGGCAAATGGATGAGTGAAATGGGAAGGGTTTTTTTGCCTGACGCCGTATAATCTTCCTCTCTTGCATCATATGCCTCTTCTAATGCTAATGCCCTCAATTTGAGTGTATTGTTTATGAACCATTACACCATGCCACACCACATTTTTGAGCAACAACTGTGACCTGATGGAATTATCAGAAACTTTGGAACAGAAATTTTAAACACAATTTCAGAGTTTTTTTTACCCTTTTGGGACATTGAAAAGTGGTACTGTCTGTATGTAGACAGGCAGTACTGGCTGCATATTTGCATTATTAAGAGAATTATGAGTCAAATCATTACCTTTGGCTCTTTTTTTAACCATCAACAGCTTTAAATATTCTCCCTCGACAGGTAACTTGCATGTCCACTCAAAGAAAGAGAAAAATCTGCCAAATGTTTACCAATACTAAAGAAACTCAATTACAAATACTCCTGCAAATACTAGCAGCTGTTTTATTTCAGTGTAATTGAATAAAAATATAAACTTTTTTTAATAAATGATCATAACCTATCAAGCTGGTCATATTGGCTCTACTGAATACAAATCTTGATTACCTGACTTCAGGGGCAGTATGGTGCAGTATATCACTGGAAGACTACACTGCAGATTTTGGCACATACAATACCAAGAAGTACCAAATATTTCTCACTAAAACATATAATAAATCATACCTTTTTAAAAATTCTTACATATACTTATCATGAATTCATTCATGTTACAAGCACTAACAATTAGAACATCCTGGATTCTTTGTGGCATGGATTCAAAAAGGTGTTGAAAGCATGCCACCAATACTAAAAAAACTAAATTACAAATCTCTGCTCTGAAGAGCTCATTCTACCATGTCCCACAATTGCTCAGCTGTACTGAGATCTGGTGACTAGAGATGCCACCCAGTAGGCTGAATTAATTTTCATGTTCCTGAAACTAGTTCTATTCAATTATGAACTTATGATATGGCATTATCCTGTTGGAATAACTGGATTGCAGATGGATATATTGCAGCCATGAAGGGATGACTGGTTGGAAGCAATTTCCAGATAACCTATGGGGGGAGGTGGAAAATACCTGAGTTTGAATCCCATCAATGGCACAAGGAATTTCTCTAAGCCTTTTCACAATGTGGCTGAGTAAGTCAGTCTCAGGTGAGGGTAGCATGGTTTTTTCTCCCAAAAATGCATGTTTTTCATCTAGCATATCAACCACATACCATTTAGAGACATTATATATGGCACAATATGGTCTGAGGCACTAATACACCTAAAACACTATAACAACCAACAGATAACCTATGGCATCCAAATGTTGCTCTCCAGATATCAAGGGGGCTCAATGTGCAGCATGAAAACATTCCCCACACCATTACCACCATAATTTTGCTCCTCCCATCAGTATGGAACAGCAGGAAATGAGATTTGTTATAAGGTATTCAGGTAAGGTATTCCAATCATCCACTCCCCGGTATTGGTGTTACTGAGGCACTGAAACCATACTTTCTTATTTTTTGCCTAAGAGGAGTGGAATACACTTCGGTCATCAGTTACAATACCCTGTCCACGACAAGGTACAATGAGTTGTGCGTTCTGAAATGTCTAGTTATCAGCGTTGTATTGGATTGTTATTTGACTGACTAGCCTTTCTGTTACTCTGCACTAGTTTTGTCAGTCTCTATTAGCCAATCGCATCAATGAGCTGTTTCCAACCATAAGATCACAGTCTTGATATACCTGGGATACAGTCATACGTGAAAACTGCAGAATTTCTTTGCAAGATATATTTTAAATTTCTGATAGAGAAAAAAAATATTCAGATATTTTAAATGATTACTCATACCTTGTAAAGAGATGCTGCATATATATATTGCTGAGAAGGATCAACAAACAGATCAGCAAGAATAGGATTTCCTGAATCGATTTCAATTTCTTCAAATTCTTCAGCCTCCATATTCTTTGTTATCAATAGCTGTAATTATTAAAATTATTATCAGTAATTATGGTAATAATATTAAAATATACATCTGAATATAGAACTAGCAATTAATATGGTATTAAGTGTCGTTGTGTTAGAACCTGCATCTACTTACATTTTGCAAATAGATGGAACTCTTGCCATTAAAATAATTAATACAACTTACAGCATGTATGAAGTTTAAAAATCTTTGTTTTTAATGTGTGAATAATAGAGATGAATAACTAATTACCATTTTAAAATTAATTACTAATTAATAAACTAATAATATATAAACAGTGGTTTTAATTCCACTGTCCATATCTCAATAATGTGGTAGTCACTCAAATTTAGGTAATATTTCCTCTGGATGTTAATAATAATTGAAATAAAAATCCTATTTCATTTCACTAATCTTCTGATTAATAGACTAAAACAATATTTCATTATTTATATGTTTAGTAAATGATAACAAAATTGAGCTCTTTAAAAAGCAACCATTTTAATATATACAATACTTAAACCAAGAATTTCTCTTTTCTGTGCATCCACCACATTGCCCATTCATTCCACCCATCTACTACAAATGCCCTCTTGGGTAGCATATTTGGTATAATCACCGTCCTCCCTACACTAGGTGGAAAAGACCCGAGTTTGAATCCCATCGATGATGTAAGGAATTTTTATAGGCCTTTTTCACATTGTGGCCAAGTTAGTCAGTCTCAGGCAAAAGCAGCATAGTTTTTGCTCCCAGAAACTCGTTATTTTCATCCAGCAAACAGCAAATCGACCACAAAACACATGCAATTTACTGTCATACTACATACGTTACAATACGGCCTAAGTTGCTGATGTGCCAAAAGCCCTACTACAACTGCCACACAGGTGGGCAGGAGTAGCAGTGCGTAGCACACACTTCTTGATTAGACTGGGGTTAAGCCCGTGAGCCACCAAATATGGAGGATGCGGAAAGGTCAGGGAATGAACACCGCATATCCCCAGAGCAATATAGCCTTAGTTGCTAATGCTCCTAAAAACCAAATAACAGCAACTGCCACAAACAATGTTCAGCACTTTAGCTACAGCAAGGGTGTCTAACCTGGCCCATTTTCCTTCACATTATGTGGCCCATGGCCAAGTAGGCATTCCGAAGTGTTATGCTTCCACCAAGATTAAAAATAGCATGTCAAACAAAATATAATTTCACATTGCCTTTTAAAATTTTCCGTTTTTAATAATGTTTGATTTTTGTAAATTGCTTTATCTTTTCCTCAGTATTTAATATTATTTTAACCACATAATAAGAATGTTATCAGTGTTATGTAATAATTATTGGATTTTTGTATTCAGTTATTAGACAAAAAAATTTATTAATACAGAATTTAACTTTTTATACAAAAATTAAATTCCATTGTGAAACATGCATAATTTGTGCAGAATATGACCTTCGGCATTTTATATATTTTGGTTCTTGTTGGGCTACAGTACATATGTGGATAACTTATGTGATACATATATGGAAAAAATATATATAATAATAATTTCCAGATTTTTTTCTATCCAATTTTAAGGGTCCTCTGGGGCAGCTTAGTCCCCGTGATACATTGCCATCTGCCACTCATTTGGGTCCTTGTGGATAGCACAGTTGGTAGGATTGCTGCCCTCGCTACAATGGGCAGAAAAGCCCTGAGTTCTAGTCTCACTGATGATGTGAGGAATTTTTAAGGGCCTTTTTCACAACGTGGTTGAGTCAGTTGATCTCAGGCAAGGGTAGCATGGTTTTTTGTCCCAGAAACTCAGATTTTTCGTCCAGCAAACAGAAAATCAACCACAGAACACACACAATTTACACAGTATACATGCAGCAATATGACCTTAGTTGCTGATGCCCCTAAAACCCTACAGCAACAACGACAGCCACTCATTTGGAGAAGTTTGGGCTTGATTCACTTCAACAATTGAAGGAATTTCTAAAGCTCTCTTCTATCAAGGCTGTAGTTAGCAAATCTCGGTTGGAAAGAATAGGGTTCTCTTCCACGTAATTATACCAGGATTTTCAATCTGCTGAACATGCAATGAACACACAAATTCTAGAGACAAAATAAAAATTACGGATAATGACTGACAAGCTTTGGTGCCATTAAATATTTTGATTTTTTTTTTTTTGTCTGATTTTGATGAAATTTGGAATGGCTTGACAAATCTTTCTAAAAGAATCAAATATAAACTTTTTTGTATATCCATCCAGCGAGAGTTGTGTTGGTTTGTACAGACAAGAAGAAGGAGTTGGTGAAGGCAGGTGTTTTATACTTGTAAAAGCAAACAGAAATGTCTACTAGTGATGTAGTGGTAAAACTGCCAGTTGAAGAATGATGAAAATGTCAAAAAGGAAAAATTAGCTAAAACACAATATAAATAAAATATGATAACATAATAATAAATTTATATACTTATATTTATTAAGCATATTTTTTTATATTTATCAAACACATAACGAAATATATGCAAACTGTTTGAACCAGATGTGATCATAACCCCAGGGGGCTCACATCTGGTGAGTATGGGCTTGGCACACCCAGGGTCCTCAGCTGGATATCATCATTCTTCTCTTTCTTGGTGATTTCCTTTTACTTCTCTCTCTCTCTCTCTCACATACACACACAGGGTAACTCAGAAAATTTGTTTGGCTGGTGCTGCATAAGCCTCAGGCTTCCTTGCACCCTAGGGCTAATAATAATAATAATAATAATAATAATAATAATAAATACCCTAAGACTAACCATAGCGGTCAGGCACATGCAGTGATGTCATGCCTTCTCGAAACCCAACCGGAAGGGTATCACTTGTAAAGATTACCTTAATATTTTTATATGTCCTTAGTTGTTCAGAAATAATAAATTTTCTATTTATATTCCCCACGACTACGTAATGTCAGAGGTCACAAAATAACGAGAATATAAAAAAAAAAAAAAAAAACTTTATTTAGTAAATGATACCATTCTTATAAGTCAATACTCTCCCGCTCATACTCTCAGAGGTAAATTCACATATTAATGTATTAATAGAATCCCATTTTTAAGGTTCCATCTTGCTGTTAAATTTTTTCCACTTTTGTTTTAATTTTTACGATTTCATACTCTGTCAAAAAATTTTTTTGAGAAATTCCAACGTCGATAATTAGAAGAGCAGACAACTCTCAAGCCTCAACAACCCTGGCGTCGTTTAATTGACATTCCGTACTGTATTGTAAATACGTAGTTAAAAAAAAAAAAAAAATTTAATTTTATAGGAGGTTTATTCCTCCCGGACTCTAGATACTCCAATGCTCACAGTTCTAATTATACACATTACACAATTATAAATTATATGTATTAAAAATTAAACTTTATATAACAAACTACCCCAGGGGCTCACATCTGGTGAGTATGGGCTTGGCACACCCAGGGTTCTGAGCTGGGGTTCCATCATTTTTCTCTTTCTTGGTGATTCCCTTCTAGTTCTGACTCTTGTTCTCTCTCTCTTTCTCAGGACAATTTAGAATTTTTTTTTTTTTTTTTTTTTTTGGCTGGTGCAGCATAAGCCTCAGGCTTCCTTGTACCATATGAATAATAATAATAATGAGTTACTTAAAGAGACGTCAATTCATTGTTGATAGGATACTGATAAACCCTTTTGATAAACTCTTTGATAGCCCCGAAACGGGCAAGTAAATAATCAAAAGGAATACTGCTTTCGGTCAGTGCCGGATTAAGGTACAAGCTGACAGGGTCCTTGCCAGGGGAGCCAAGTTTAAAAATTATGAATATATATATATCCTTAATAAAGGGGCGCCGAAAAATCTTTCTACCCGGCGCAGAAATACCTTGATTCCGGGCCTGCTTTCGGTGTAAATTTTGAAATCATCTGGAAAGATTCCTAACCCGAAATGACAAATGGTATGATTGATAAACCCTTTATCACTAATTGTTAGTGCTGAAAAGGATTGGTGAATAATTAGGAGGATTTCAAGAGATATGTTTACTAACGCCCTTTAATAATCCCAGAAAGAAGAATTCTTGTAAATCGACTGCTACTATTCTTTGGCCAGATAATTCGACCATAAGTCGGATCAAGAACAATTGCATTTTCAGAAGTTTTAACTCCAAACTTGCGTTCTATAGTCTGCGCATTGATCAACTCTCACTGTTCTTAGCCACACTCATGCAGTGCAGCTGAAACAATAACACTTGTCAGCAGGCGATTTGAGGCGCCTTCGTAGCCAGCAGCAGCAGTGCGTAGCACACGCTTCTTGATTAGACCGGGGTTCGAGCCCGTGACCACCAAATACGGAGGATGCGGAAAGGTCAGGGAATGGCCACCGTATATCCCCGGAGCAATATGGCCTTAGTTGCTTATGCTCCTAAAAACCAAATAACAACAACAACAGGCGTTTTGTCCAGGTGAAAAAAAAAAAAAAAAAAAAAAAGAAAGACTTTTGCTTGTTGTTTGTCTTTGATGTGTTTAAACTGTTATTTACGGTCTTATGATAGTATTATTCCCAGTGTAAAATTGCATGAGCGCCTTCCACTCGTTGGATCAGACTTATGTTCTGGGACTGTGTTGCTAAATCAGTGGAAGAACGACAATCACATCGCAAAGAACAACCTAGATCATTCGAGTTTATTTCGTGACTCCATTGCAGTACCACATCATGACTCCTGTAGTTTCGCTGGCAGGTCCAATTTTTTTGCCATTCATTATAGAGCCACAGTTATTTTGCAGTTGCCCCACATATATTAGTGACGTTTGAAAAGTTTGTGGCCTGAGTATGAAAGGCTAGTAGTACATTGTTCAAGATTTCTGTGCTTAATGTATAACACTTCAAATAGTAACTTAAGAAGTTCAATTCAGTTTCAGTAGCGTCTTTTTTATTTTTAATTACAGGTCCTGAATTTCAAAAATGTTGTGTGAATGAGCACAGACGGACAAAATCAGTCACTGTGTAGTGCAGTCATTCAATATTTAGGAGAGCGCCTGGAAGATAACCCACACTGTGAAAGAGCTGCAACATCCATTACTCCAGAAATTTTTGACAGTGTGCATGATCTGGTGATGAGCGATCGACGAGTGATAGTTCGGTACATTGCCAGCGTCTTCTTCGGCACCTCATCTGAATGTGTAGAGCGTATAATAATTGAGGTTCTCGCTATGAAAAAGTGTCAGCGCAATGGGTCCCAAAGTTGCTGAGAGCAGATCAAAAACGCAAAAGAGTCGTCAAGTGAAGTGACCATTTGCATCGTTTTCAATCAGATCCGGCAAATTTATCTGCAAGGTTTGTGATTACGGATGAGATATGGGTCCATGACTTTCAGCCATAGGTAAAGGAGCAGTCCAGACAGGGAAACACAACTGTTCTCCCCCCCCCCTCCAAAGAAAGCGAAGTCGATTCTTTCTGTTGGTGACACTGATGGAATGTTGCTGGTGGATCACCTTCAGAAAGTCACAGGGGAATATTACGCAGACTTTGTGAGGCGTTTGTGTAAACATATCAAAGACAAAAACCGAAGAAAACTCAGCAAAGGAAGTGTCATTGCCTTAGCTGCACTGCATGAGTGTGGCTAAGAAATCTTGGTCCATCCCCCAATTCACCAGATCTCGCACCATCGAACTTTCACCTATCTCCTAATTTGAAAAAAATATCTGGTGGGAAAATATACGTTTTTCCGCCGACAGTGACGTCACTGCTGTAGTGGATGCATTCCTGTAGGCACAAGCGAAAACTTTCTTTGTAGCTGGAATCAACGCATTGCAGCATCCGTCGTAAAAGTGTATTGTCTCCAAAGAGAACTACGTTGAAAAGTAACGTGTTACCAAACTCGTCAAATAAACCCTTCATACTCAAGGCCACAAAAATTTTAAATTCCCCTCGTAGCATTCGTAAATCTGGAAGGTTTCATTCGGTTCTCCCATGGATCAAACCTGTCTTAAGCTGCAAAGTAACTTCGTGAATATAATGGTGCTAGTCCATTGCTGTGACGTTATTGGTTACCAGGATGCCATCATATATTTCGCTGATAGTGGGTTATCATTTGGTGTTCAGTTTTGATTGCGGACTGCCAAAACGATCAGAATTACTCAACCAACTTACTTTAAATTCTCTTTCGTTTTTTTTTTTCTTTATTGCATCGGAGCCAACGAATAATGGGATATTTATCCTAATCTAACAGTGTAGTGGTCCTCAAAATTCCAGTTCTCGAAAAAGAATGAAAGATTCATTCTGAGTGGAAATAACTAATGCAAAACATTAACGAGAAAAACGCATGACAGGACCAAAGACAAAGAATAAGGATGGCTGGGAGTAATGTAATATTTTTATGTTTGCAGCATGCTAAATTCCATTAAGGGGACAAGTATCAGCAAACATCGACCGCTAGGGGTCGACACGCGTCACGAGATCTCCGCTGTGAACATGCTATACTGTATCCAAATTTTGGAAAAGGATTCATACCTAAAAGAAAGATTCCAGCAATTATTTATATAAGTTCATTACAAAAAAAAAAAAAGCGCTATTTATGTGCTTTTTTGTTTTTTCTTATATTGTTTTAACTTATATTTTGCAGAATATAAAAACTGTCTGTAATTATAAGTTCATTAGAACAATTGATTTTTATTGAACATAATTCTTTGCATTTTAACTTTAGCTGAAATCCCTCAGAGCATTCTTTTAAATGAATGCAGAACTGTTAAATAGACTGCGCACAACCCACCCACCCACCATATGACCCCCATATGATGGTGGCGCGGCTGCCCCACTAACCCCCTTCCCTCAAGAGGAAAGTCCGCAGCGAAAACGCTGCGGAGTTTAGTCTACGCGCGGCCCTATCCCTATCAAATTTTCGTGTACCCCTCGTCGCGAAAGGCGGTTTGTCTGTTGTGAGGGGAAAACCGGAGTCAATCCCGGTGAAAAACCTCACGACCACGGTTTGAGACCGCCAAACTCAATGCTGAATGCCCCTGGGAAAATTCCCATAAGTAGTGCTGGAATCGAACCTCGATCAGCTATTCAGCAAGCCGGCAACATTACCACAAGGCTACCGTGGTCCCGTATGCTATCGCTTTAATTTCGATATTTCACATCACATTTCTCACCAGTCACGTGGATAGGGTGACGTCATTGCTGAACTTCCATTATATTCCAGCTATAGATGTTTTCGTATCAAAAAACAAATACAGTATAGCCTATAATTAAATATATTTTTCCGAGGAGTGAATTTTCCTTAGTATTTCTTCATTATTCGCTATTATGGAGGCTACATGTCCAATCCGGGACAGTTTGGGACATCTGGTCACTTTAGTCTACATATCACTGGGAACTGGCATGATGGCCCTTTTTTCTTAAGATGGAGGTTCCATAATAAACAAAATTGCAGTGTAGCGTTTTCCAAATTCGGAAGAAATATTAAATTTAAGATATTCACAAATGAAATATTAAGGTAATCACAAAAGACATTTGAAATAGTAATAAGCTAATTTAAATAAAATGAGATAGCGAAATCATTATCATTCATGTTTGATAAAAAAACAAACCAGAATAATTCAAATTGTGGAGTTATCAGATGGAAGGTTATCATAACAACGGTTGGGGAGGGGTTATTATAATCAAATGACTTGTGAAAATTGGTAATTTGGGATAGCAGAGGGTAAGGAACTCAAAAGCCAGCATGCAAGCTATCCCCACAATAAAAAAAAAAGGCAGAAGTCAGAGTGCAACTTCGTTTGCATGTTCCAAGCATGCGTCACTATGAAACAGAAAGAAGAATGATTAAAATCACGTGCTAAAAATAAGAGACAGGAACACATTAATCAATGTTCAGTCACTGTCTCAGTTTAATAATCAAAAGTTTATGTTACACATGATACTATAATATGATGACTCACATAGCGTTGACCGACTGTCATTTGAGAATCCTATCCAAGAGACCATTTTGCAGCCCCTTTCTCCCTCCTCTTGGCATTTTGCAATTCCATTTCTGATATTCTGCTCCCCTGCTTTTTTCTGGAATCCACGTACGTGTACAATAAATACCGCAATTAGGTACATAATTAAGGTAATAGATAGCCATTGTATTTCTTGCAGTGACTCATAGATGGCAGGAATAGCTTAAAGTTACGCATCGGAATGAATTCGCACATACCAATGTGTGACATGAGAATTTCTTTTCAAAACAGTTCCCCCCCCCCCTACAATTTTGATACTCACATATGCAAGGTACTCCATTGGCCCCAACGTCGCAGGAATGGGCAAATATGCCTGGAGTCGTAAAAATTATTAGACTTTTAAGGATTTTGTAAAATCTGCAACGAAAATTTAAAGGGCAATTTTTGACTACAGATGTTAGGTTTCTTCTTAAAATCCTGAGTATTATTCTGATTAAAGTATATTTGAGAACGGTTACAGTTCTTAGATTCTCCCCGGAAGTATTTTTAATAACTAAGTACAGAAAAAGTTCAAATGTGAGAAACTAGAGGGCATTGTAAGATACAAGGATATTAATACCTGTAGGAAATTAGTGTACAATTTGTTTACTAAATACCTTGTGCAATCATTGAGCCACTGTACAAATGAGATGAGCGGACAGTTGCACTGCCCTGTAAAAACAAAACAACAAGAGCACTCATGAGATTGCAGAAAAATGGATTAAATATCCTAATAAAATTATCATCCCATGGCTGAGTTTATTAGTCTAGAGAGAGAGACTGCGCAATTTCTTTCTCCCGGGAACTCAGGTTTTTCATCTCTCTCAAAGCGGACAAATCCCCAGACAATACACAATTTACAGACACCGTATACTGAAGCCTCATGGCTTTAATTGTCTCGGCGTTTGTTCTAAACCAAATGGTTCCATTTGCTTGTTGAGGGATGAAAAAGCTCGAATCTTCTCAATCCTCGCCACAGACCGAATAACTCCTTCACGACGTGAAGAAGACAAATTAAAGTACATTCTATCCTAAAAGGGGATATTTCTTACGTTCGGTCGGCGACGTAAATCGAATCACATGAGTTCAATTTCCTTTGACGATGAGAATACCGAGGAAGAAATCGAATCTGCATGGGTTCGATTCCATTCCGACGATATACTTCCCATACCTGAGAGAACGGAACGCTCTTTGGCTGTTTTGGGAGTTACGTGGCACATCGACAACTTTCGTAGTGCGAAAAATTCTTATGGTCGGTATGTAATCTTTATCGTGTGCGTTATGTATGTATATTCACAGATCGATTTGCATATTGTGTTGACTGAAAAACTCGGAATAACTCACGGAGAAAAATCCTATTTCTTCTGTCTGAGATCAGTTGACTACGATTCTCGATTGAAGAATCCTTTAAGGATTACTCCAGTTTCCGAGTGAAAAGCGCCGAAGGTATTGCTGGAGTCACTGGAACTAATTCTTACAACCTTGCAGAATCCCATGTGCAAGAACTGCATCAACAGACAGGTTTTAAACAGCAACTTCGCTTCACAATTCTTATAAATAGAGGCAGATGGCTAGTCATAGAGCAATCCTTTGGACAGATGTAGTGCATTTTCGTCTTCATAACCAAAACAATTTTATTTGGATCGATAAACTATTTGTTGTTGTTGTCCTGGAAGGGGTTTTGGAATATTCCAGGATGGCAGCATTCTCCTGTTTCGCAAATAGCTTTTGTTTGAAATTTCTCCAGCTCTACAAAATCTGAATTTTTTTTTGTCCTATAATCTTATAAAACATAAATTCCAAAATACATTTTAAGCAAACGGGCTACTTTGTTTTTACTTGAACAGTGAGACTGTGCACGGGGTAGTAAAGTTTATTTTCATAGCAACTGGTTGTCTGATCAATGTAAAAGCCAATCGCATCATACAATATTCAAAATTTCGAATCATTCCTTTCGTTCCGTCGAACGAAGTTCTACGAAGATCTGTATTATGCACATGAATTTCTTTCAAGAATCGTAAGTAGTGTGAAACGTGGGTTCATTACTGGTATCCGGAAACATTCCAGTTGGTATAATCACCGTCCTTCCGACACCGGGTGGAAAAGACCTTAGGTCGAATCCCGTCAATACTATGATGAATTGTTATGAGTCTTTTTCACAATGTGGTTGAGTTAGTCGCTCTCAGGTGAGAGTAGCATGTTCGCTCCCAGAAACTCTGGTTTTTCGTCCAGCAAACAAAAAATCGCCCACAAAATACAGGCAATTTACAGAAACATGTACCGTACAAGACACAATATGGCCTAATTTGCTAATGTGCCTAAAACCCCAACATCAACGTTGATCTGGAAACAAAACAAGAGTCCACGCAATGGAAACATCATGGGTCACTACCGCCCCCAAAAAATTTAGGACTCAACCCTCCTCTGTAAGATTATGGCCACAATTTTTTAGGATATGGAAGGAATTCTTCTGACGGACTACATTTCACGTAAGAAAACAAGCACTGGAGATGCCTATGGTGCTGTTCTCAAAAAATATAAGAGCCACAATAAAGGCCAAAAGAAGAGGAGAAATTGGCACGATGTGTCTTGCTTCTTCATGGCAATACTCCTGTACATAAGTCCATGAAACAATTCTGTTTTGAGAGATTGTGGATTTTAGTCCACCCACCCTAAAGTCCACACCCTGATCCCAGTGATTATATCCTCTTGATAAATCAGAAGAAACACATGGGTGGTTTTTGTTTTCGAGTGATGATGATATCGAGGGAACTATAAATGTTTTTTTTTCAGAGACCAGAACAAAGTCTTCTTTTTCGGGTATTTCCTCTTCGCCCTCAAAATGAAAGACATGTGCCTAAATTAAAGCGATATATATTAATAAAAAAAATAAGTTGTGCTGTTTATTTATTACTGAGGTAGATAACTTTTTTGAGTAACCCTCGTATCTTTATATAATATTAATGGAATTCGAAATATAGCAACAACAAAGAAGAAAAAAAAAAAAAAACACTGAAAAAAGTTCAGAGAGAGAAAGAGGTACGATTTCTCCTTAAATGAACCAATTCTAACATTGGCAATTTAACTGCCACTACTTTTTTTGTGTTTTTCTTGTCTGGATTTCATTTGTGTGCTTTTATCGTTAACTATTTTATGTTTATTTTTTGGAAACAGCATAATGTACACACCTGCTCTGGTTTAATACTTCCTTTGCATGTGTGTCTTTCATCATTTTAACTTAAAACAATTACGAAAAGAAAATAAGTAAATAGGCACGAATAGGTGAAGTGAATATTATGGAAATTTTCAGAATAGAGTAACATTTCTGTACCTTTATTTCTATTCTAGTCTACAAAAAAAGATTTTTTAAAAATGGCCGTAGTTGTTTCACTCAAAGCTAATGTTGCATTTTTAACCAGTTATCCTGGTAGTGTACCACTTTCTAATGAATAGCAGTTTCCAAAATAAAAATACAGAGAGACGTTGATTATCCGAAACTTCGGTTATCCGACCCAATCAGGGAACTAACAGATAGCGTTGTTCACATGCTTTATTCTAAGCATATATATCGTTTTATTTTTTTTTTTAAATATAATATTTTAACATAAAAAATAAATTTTAAATCGGTAATGTGAAGGTAGAATTTGCTCTGATTTTGTATAATTTCAAACTTGAAAACGAACTCTACAGTTGAGTTCGAAACGTTACCAACGTTAGGGCATCATTATCGGATTGTATAGAGCTCGCTTCATTTACCATTTAGACAAGCGATAAATCTCACAATTCATAAAATATTCAATGTATTTTATTTCAGATATAATTATTTAAAAATCTTGCACTTAAAAGTAAATGAAAAACTGCGATTCCACAAATGATAATATTTACATATATCACTGAATTTGTATGGAATTTCTAACATAGCATTTCTGGTGGTAGATAGATGGACACTAAGGGTAGACAGCTGTTGGATGATCAAATAGAAAAGACTTCATTTGATGTCCACATATAAATCCTTTATCTTGACAACCGTGGAATTCTTGTTTAGCATGCTTAGTAGCTTCTTCACCATTAATCTAAGAAATGAAGTGATGTAACTGTAACAATGACTCGGATATTCCAGTGGCAAAATGAAGAGTAGTACAGTTCATTATAAACAAAGCACCTAGGACTATAGCAGTTATTATACAAAATTCTTTTCTACATTCAGCACATCTACATTTATTTACAAACTAGCCAGTTTCGGGGTAGATGCCAAAAATATAGTTTTGAGCTTTTCTCAATCTTCACATTTGCACTTTTCATATAATAAGATTAAGGCACTTGCTATGGCATTTAAATGCACGATCTCTACTGCTCTACGAGCCACGAATAACTTGTGAAATAACCATACAGAACTTCCCACAAAGTTGATGGAATCGTTTATGAACAATGTCCGTCCATGACCATCTCTTCTAACTTGAGAAGAAATTGGACTAGTTTCTGCTTTATTATCAATGCTTATTTTCTTTTTAAAAGGTAGACAGCAACTAGTAGATAGCTGAACATCAGCTTCAAATTCAAAATAAAAAGAATCATAATCAAATATCAACATTATTTTAATATATATTTTAATTAATGCTAGCACAATAGAAAGGGCATATGAGGCCCACGCGGGTAGCATAGTTGATATAATCACTGTCCTTCCCACACTGGATGGAAAAAGTTTCTTTTCCTCACAGTCATTGTGGGGAAAAGAAAAGTTTACAAAACTCTAGACTTTTTGGCACAGATTTACACACAAGAAGGCGTAATTCCTCAAAAATTTTCTCAAATCCTCTAACCGTTGACTGCTAAAGCTCCAGCAGAGACTTGTGCTTATTACTAAATACTTTAATTTTAGTCTAAGAATTTGCAGATAATTTTTGCATAGTGAGATGGTACTCTATCCTGCATAAAAAAAGCAACGCAGAAAATTGATTTTGGATTGCATTAATGGTACGATTTTATCTTTTAGTGTCTGTGGTAGCTATCTCCTGTCACGGTTTCCTCAAAGAAAAAAGGTCCGAGAACATCTTGTGTACAAATTCCAGCCCAAATTGTCAAGCCAGGAGCATGTAAATCATTTTTAAAGAATAAATGGGGCTATTAAGAGAGTAATAAACACAGCTATAATAATTAACAATTACATTTAGTTTAAATAGGACTTTATCAGTCCACAAAACATTATAAACGATATCTGGGTTTGCAACATTCGTGCCTTCTTGCAATATTCGTGAACGATTGGTAGAATCGCCATCTTCCCCTCAACAGGTTGAAAAGGCCTGAGTTCGAATCCCATCGATGACGTGGAGAGTTTTTATGGGGCTTTTTCACAAAGTGGCTGAGTTAGTCGGTCTCAGGCGAAGGTAGTATGGTTTTTTCTCGCGAAAATTCGGGTTTTTCATCCAGAAAACAGAAAAACGACATCAGAACACACGCAATATACACGAAGCAATATATAGTTCCAAACTGGCCTTTGAGATACAAAGTATACCAGGTTTTAGTAGAGTGTCAACTGTTCCCACTTCATCGAGCTTCATCACAATTTGCTTTATAACCGTCATTCGGTGGTATACATCCAAAATACTTCTTAAACAGGAGCGCAAGTTCTGCAGCATTTTCATATTTGGCTTGTCACTTTACAATTTCGATTTCTCTCCTTCATTATAAGGCTCATTGTATTTTTCCTACGCTCAAATTATTCTAAAACAATTAAAAAATATATATAAACAATTTTTCAAATAACTTATACATATTTATATCAGCTGATATAAATATGTAATAAGTTATTATATTATGTATAAGTTATTATTTGAATAATTACTGCTGATATAAATCAGCAATAATTATTCAAAATAATTTCCTTACTTATGGAATACCACGTATTGTACGTATAATTTGTACACTAGGAATGAAATTAATTCCATAAAAAAGTAATTCATGCATATTTAAATATGAATACTGTGAATTTTATTTGATTCCTTCTTGAGAAATAATCATTAAACTTTTGGGAACTCTAGTGGCAGCTTTCAGTAATGTTAATTTGCTGATTTTTGTTTATGGTTTTATTCACAGACTGCTATCAGGCTGGCTTCCAATAGCAACAAAATTATCTTTCGTTTCTTATTCTTATTTGGGTAATCTCTAGAATAACATTCATTCTATCATCATTGCAAAACTGATAAAAATAATGACGTATATGTCGCTTAAATCTTCCTCATAATTTAAATTATTAATATTAATTTTTTTGGCTTTTAAAACGACGTTCTGATTTCTTATTACAGTACATATAATTTTCGCATACTGTCTGTAGTAAAAGTAGTTTGTTAGACTAGAAATTTTTTCTGCCTAATTATCAGGGATATTTTGGAGTGTTCCTGATTATATTCATCCACATCTGGTTGGAAGAGATAACAATTTAAAATCGTTTTTCTATCATTTTTATAAACACTTGTATTTCTGTAACATTCGAATTACATTTTGAATTCTAACTGAACGTTTTGTCATTTGATAGTCGTTTCTGGCTTTCATTTATTTATTTTTTTTTTTCAATAAATATATGTTATCGGCAATAGTGACAAATTTTATCTCTTTACAAACGTTTCTATTTGATGTAGTTTGTTTTAATTTGTACCTGTCAACAATTTTAAAGGTTCTATTTTTTTTTTTTATGTTAATAACGATAATCTATGTTTACTTTGCTCTCTATAATCATGCACGTTTTCCGAAAAAATATAAGAAAGGGCATCTCAGATGAATTGGTACTTTTAAAAGATTAATTTACAAGTGTTTTCAGAAAAATGTCTTACTCGTTTAATTAAAGCAGCATAAAATCTTCAAATGAAAAACAGTTATACGAGAGATTAGTTTCAATTCTAGAAATTGTTCTTTTATAAATTTGAACCTAGAAAAGAATTGGTTGCGTCGATGTTATTGGTCAAGTTAAAGCGGCGTGCGATTGAGATCTGAGCTCAATTTATAGCTTGGAATTGGTGCATCCAATAGGGGACGATTCCTCGCTTAGAGCCTGAGTAATTTGGAGGAATTATGATATTAATCCGTTACTGTCATACCGACTGAATCCAATTCTGCTGTGAATGTTGTAAACACGAGATTTTGGATCACTGAAATTCGCTTGGGTTGTTGTTATTGGGTTTTAGGAGCATTAGCGACTAAGGCCATATTGCTCCATACACACTGTCTGTAAATTCGGTGTGTCTGTAGTCGATTTTCTGTTTGCTGGACGAAAAACTCGAGTTTCCGTGAGAAAAATCCGTGCTACCTCGCCTGAGACCGACTAACTCAGCCATATTGTGAAAAATGCTCATAAAAATTCTTCTCGTAATCGACGGGACTCGAACCCAGGTCTTTTCCATTCGGTTTGGTAAGGAAGGCGATTCTACCAACTGTGCTACCCACGAGAATTGAAGATAGCAAGCAATTATCCTTTTTGATTACGCAGTATCTCATTTAAAAATAAAAATAAGTTTAAAAATATACAATCGCCTTTATTTCATTCTTTATTTATACAAGAAATAGAGTGACAATTCTGTACAAGTTTAGCAAACTGAGGTCAACTGTCATGGTCAATCGCTTTGGACAGGAAATGAAATCTTTGCATGCGGTGAGTCAACTATAATTCTAAAAATCCTTCGAAGATTGTATATAAATAATATCTTATTAATCACATTCCACAATCATCTTATACTTCTCCATTTATAGAATACTTGGAGAAGCTTGTTTCAAAGCCTCAACCCTATTTGCTTTCAGTTTTTCATATTGTTACTTCTGGCTGATGGACTATGAAGTCTCTGAGATCGAACTTTTTTAAAACTGAAACTAATTCAGAATAAAGGAGATATAGGAGCTCGCTGTTCAAAAAATAAGTAAATATTTGCACAGTCCTCATTAAAATCAGAGTCAGGACAAGAGACTCCCAACCGAAGCATCGGCCTCTGACACAAGAGTTAGGAATTTAATAGTGAGGTTCATATGATGTATTGCAGTTAGTTGAGGAGGACAAGGGAGGATATTATCTCGGATGCAGAAATGCCTAGTTTCGATCATATTTAAAATCACAATACTCAGCCACAACTTCTCATTTGTTAACCGGAAAAGGAGCTTTACAAAGCTGTACAAAAAGCTTATTAACAGTCAGAATGGGTGCAGAGAAGAGCAACTAGATTAATGAGAGGAACAAAAGGGTGCTATTACTAGGCAAGGCTTCAATTCTCTAAATGGCAACGTGTGACGGAACACCTGATTGAGGTGCTTAAGGCTCTGAATGGACTGAGTAAGCAAGCGCAATGCCGATGGAATTCTTTTGAATGGACTGAGTAAGCGCAATGCCGATGGAATTCTTCCTCTTACTCTTTCTCAGCCTAGGAGAAATAGTAAGAGGAAGTGAGCATAAATTGACATTGAGGAAGGATGGTTGCAGGATAGATGCACAGAAATATTTCTTCAGCCAGCGGGTAGTTGATTGTTCGAACAAGATTCCATCTGGTGTAAAGGTGGATAATTTGAATAAATCAAAGGAAGAAATTAGACAAACTGTTAGAGGGGAAGGACAGGCGATATGGGAAGTGTTTTTTTTTTTTTTTGGCTGATGCTATATAAGCTTGCTATTTTGAATAATTTGCCACTGCTAATAATAATAAGGATAATAAAATTAAGCAAAGCCACGATTATAACTACCACGAAAAGGGGTTTAATGGTAGCGAAATATGTCTCTTTTTATTATTATTACTTCATCTGCTCCTGTCTTCGTTCAGAGATATTTTCTTTAATATATAATGTTAAAAATGAATGGAAACTGTTTACAGGCTAAGTGAATTGAAGTTGTGGACATCATTTAATAGACGGGCCGCAATTTCTGATCTATGACTTAGAAAAAGTCGTGCCTTCACGATGCGAGAACATTTTTTTTTCTTTTCTTTTCAGGAGTGCAATGAGAATGCTAAATACGTCTGAATTTCCCATTTTTTTGTCTTGAATACTGGTTTCAATAAACAGTAAAAAAAGGTCCTTTCTTGTCTGACTTGGCCTGAGTTTTTTTTTTTTTTCTGTTTCTATTTTTTTTCCAATTATTGTACTGTAAATCTTATTCGATTTCCTACTTGTATTCTTTTATTTTCTATGCTTTTTGGGCCACTCTCGTTTTTGTTGTCTTAATTTAATTTTCATCATTTTGTTTGCTTTTCTTTCTTAGGGTACTTAAACACCCGCAGTTCTTCTGTATTGACGTCTACACTGGTCTTCAAAAGTTATGGAACAAAAATGCTAATATATTTTTAAATACAAATAGCAGTGATATTTCTGTCATTTATGAAACAAAACAATCATTATGATCCCATAAACAAAGTTTTACAGAACCTGTTACAATAATGTAACTCAGCTAACTAGCTTGTTGTTACCTTGTTATCCGATTTCAAGATAGTCACTATTTTGGAAATGTCACAAACACACCGTTTGGATGATAATTTGAGGTACAGAGCAAGAGAACATAGAGAGGAAGGTATGAGGTCGAAGTGGCCAGGTGGCTAAATTTGACTTAAAGTTGCAGAATGTGAAGCCAGTTCCAAAACACGCAAGCTATCTTCAAAGATCTGCTTTTGCCCTTTTAGAAAGCTAAATGAAATCATTAGGTGCGAGCCCTCGTGGGCAGCACAGTTGATAGGATCGCCGTCCTTCCCACGCTGGGTGGAAAAGACCTGAGTTCGAATCCAGTCGATGACAAGAGGTCTTTTTCACAACTTGGCTGAGTTAATTGGTCTCAGGCGAGGGTAGCATGGTTTTTCGTCCAGAAAACAGAAAATCGACCTCACAACACACGCAATTTACAAACAATATACATGGAGCAACATGTCTTAGTCGTCGATGCTCCTTAAAAACCCAATAACAACAATTATGTGCGACAACAGTTGTCTGTGTTCTTTTAACTACTAAAAACAAAAGAAACCACTTAAATTGTTGACGACAATATGGCGACTGGCAGCTGCAATGGACCATGATTCTCTTCACTGATGAGTCAAAATACAGTGTACATTGGAATCTCGATGATGATTTAATGGATGATAATGCATATAGAGCTCTTTTAGTGAACCAATATCATAAGAGAGGGAGAGAAATTGATTATAGACTGGACGGAACAGTCAGCCAGATCTCCAACTTCAATCTAATAGACGATGAGATACTCTAAATGGATGGTTGGCAGTTATAAACCTCCCTCCCACAAATCTACTGAACTTGCGCCAGTCCTTAGCCCAGAATTGGAACAGATACCTTCAGTACTTATTAACGGTTTCGTTGTCGGCATGAGAAGTCGATGTATTGCTACGGACGCAGGTAGAACTTTTTGTTACGGTATGTTTTCATGGATTTTAGCAGTACCAATTTCAGTTGCTCGTGAACCATATACATAAATCTGCAATTTCATACTGAAATTTCTCCGCTCTTTGAGAATCATTAAGACAGGTTCCAAAGATTGTCCCACTAACAGTTCGTCATAATTTAATAAAAATGTTTTTGATTTATTTACATTTGTATGTTTGTTACTAAGGTTTCGATTGTCAGTGTATTAAAAATCAATCTGCATCTTAACGTCTGCAGATCAATGCCAGTAAAGTAATCTTTCACTTTTCCACATGAGATGAAAGTGTTAAAGTGTTAGTAATAAACACTTATATGTATTGAAAAGTAATCTGATCCCACTGTAGTATGCAAACGTTAACTCAGAGAAGGACGACAAGCTTAAAGTTCCCCCGGTAATCAGTAATCGAAGGAATTTCAATACGAACTTTCGAAAACAACAGAACAAGACGTAACCACTGAGTTCAGTGGAAGACGTAGCCCACCGGAAGAAGTGGACTGCACTAAGGGAATTAAAAAGAAAAATAAAACACCTCGGGCGAGTGAACACCATCAACAGTTGATGCTTGGATATAGCAGAACTGGCATGTAGTGTTATATGCAGTGATCATCGGAAGAGACAGCAATACGAGGGATTTTTGATAAGGCACGACCATTGGTGCAAGGTAAGGAGGTATATCCATCTTCGAGACAGTGCGTATTACGGTCTGTTCCCAACTTACCACTGTGCGAGTGTTCCAGGAGTGTCAGAGAAGGAGCAAAACAACCCGGTTTTGCAAAGCCTCTGGAACCAAAAGTGGATGAAACACTACTGCAGTAGTTCGTGCAGACCAACAGGACAGTCGCATTACCCAATTGACAGCAGGGTACAATGCGAGAGTCTAAAGCACTTTGCAGAAGGCCTATTCGACGTACTCTCCATGAGAATGAGCATCAGAGCAGACAGCACTAGTGCTGCGAACACCACAGTTGGATAATGGATGGCTGGAAGGTATAGTGGTTGGACGAATAATGTCTCCTTCTGCATCATGAGGACGAAAGGATGAGTGTGTGGCGACTATAACAAGGGATTAGTCCTATTTCAATGCCATTTTTGTGTATTTCAGTGCACCTTCATTATATCAAAAAAGTAACCGAATATTCATAGGTGGACTTTGTGAGATCCAGTCTTTTGCTATTTCTGAGATTTGTGCCTTCAAGTTCTTGTCTCGCCTACCTGAAAATATACCTTCCTCATTCAATTTACAGCTCTTCAGCTCTTTATACCCTTCAGTCAGCTCTCCCCTTATATGTTTAGCTATCAAACTTTGCAGTCCACACCTTCTAAGAGCCGTTCTTCGTATGTGCATAAATTTGAATTCATCAATAATCAGGTCATTCTTCTTTGAATCCTCTCCACAATTTCTATATCTTTTGTTGGTGAGGTCTCCAGACCTGAATACAATATTCCAAATGTGACCTAACCATCGTCTCTTTGCAGAGGGATAATAACATTCTTCCTTCTTCCTAATAAATAACAAAGGTCCTGCAAATCATGAACAGAATACTATGTGCCTTTCTAGCCGCCTGTTTACACTGCATAAAAAATCTCATGTAAGACTGAATCGTAACACCTAAGTCTTTTTTGTCTGGAATCACTCTTAGCCTCGCTACCTTATACGTGACTTCAGGATTTCTCTTCCTCAAAGGCATAACTTTACATTTAGAAGCATTAAGCTTTAGCTTCTGACCATATATGCAACAGATTCAAATCTTTTTGAAGCATCATCGCCTGGTTTCGATTGTTAACCATCCTTTCCATCATCAGATGATCATAAAACTTTGAGAACTTTCTTTGGAGGCCCTGGTTAATATCATTTACAAAAAACACGCATTTCTAACCCTGAAAACTGTTCGTAAAAGTTTATCTCCAATGAATTGTGGAAATGAAATACGTGACGTGCAGAAAGATTAGCATCTTAGATGGTGCTCAACCTTTTACATGTCGCACGATATTTTACCTAAGTTAGAGTAGCAATGCTCCAATAACCGTATTTTCGATGTAGAAAACGCTTCCGGAAACGCATATAAATAAACAAATTCCAACCGTTACAGTTTTCTTCATTTCAGTTGCAAAGATACTGATCTACACCGCGCATATAAATTTCCAAAAGTTAAAAATTATGCGCAATATCAATACAGAAGCATGAAATAGTGTAAGAGTACGGCCTCTTATAATCCCTTTTGCACCATCTGGGTTCAGAAGACAACTGGTTTACCTTTGGCGTTAGCATGTAAATATTTCTGCTCTAGGTATTCTACAAACGAACTTTTCCCTGTTGAATGTGCTCTCTTGTCTTGTCTTGGTTCCACCATATAATACCGTCTTGTTATCTCCTAAACTAGTTCCTTACGTTCTTTCTTGCTCCGTTTAACATAATGTCATTAGTCATAAGTGGAGCACTTAACTACATCATGACTTACACGACCTCAGTTGACTTTTCAACCCGTAATTCACTTATCAACAGAAGAGGTCCTTCACATCAGCGCATATCTTCCTTTGAGCTATAGCATAATATAATGTAGTCTAAAGGGACTTTAAAGTCATGGTTAGTGCGAACAACTTCTAAAAATTATCACATATTTCTGTAATTATACTTTGTCAAAGAAGCCGATCGTTTAGAGAGTATTTGTAGGCACCTATAAAGAGATATTTTAATGACCGAGATCTTATATATATTTTTCCTTCTGTATAAAATGGTTGAATAGGTCGAGGATTAAAACATTTTTCGCTCGTTTTCCACACTCCCAAATTTCTCATTAGCTGAAATTTCGATAATTAAAATGTGATGTAACCTAATCCTTTAAAAGATACACACTCACTGGCCAAAATATTAAAAACTTTTATTAAGTATCTATCAGGGCCACGTTTTGCCCGAATTACAGCTGGTACATTACATGGCATGGATTCCACTAGGCGTTTGAGTGAGTTGACATTCTGATCTGAAGAATTAGGCGGCCAGGGTAGCTGTTAGAAATCTTGGGAATGTTTCTCGAACCATTATAATTTTTTCAAGATGGGCAGTTTGGTGTCTTCTATAAAGAATTCATCACAATCCGGATAAAAATGAAGCACTGAGGTTGAAGTTGGTCCAATACAACGGAAAGATATTCGTTGAAGGTAACACGACCTTCTAACGGTATGAGCCTGTACCAACAGAACGTTCACCATCCCATGATGGCATTTCCAGCCGCTTGGGTAGTGGACATGAGAAAGTCTAGATGTATGGCTTCATGAGGTTCACGCCACACGTTCACCCAATCATTGATGCAAAAACGTGTAAATCGAGACTCATCAGATCATAGGATCTTTTTCTACTGTTCCACAGTCTAGTCTTGGCGTTAGCGGCACCATTGCAGTCGAATCTTTCGATTTTTTACAGATTGAAGTGGCTTTCGTACAGTTTTTATCTGATACGAAGAAATTTGTAATCATACCATGTTAAAACTTACATTTGCATACCATACATTTAATTATCTTATCGGTTTAAGCCAATTGCAGGAAGTGCTCTAAATTTTTGGTTAGTGAGTGCATATTCTGTTTATACTCACGCACGACCACACCGTTAAGAGGATTTCACAACTAATAATTTGCCAATACTATCATTAACCTTGTTTATCCGTCACGTGAGCTCGAATCACGACAATGGCGAATCACCATACCGCCAGGTCAGACACCGATTGATTTTAGCGTACACTGAAAGCTGTGAGTCCGAGTCATGTCGCATTTTATAAGAAAATCGATCCTAAAAAGATTTTTCTGACAGCTCTTATGAATGGGTATCTAATGTTAATAGAAGAGATCGTTAGTAATATAATCGTAACCTTCAAAAGACGTTCATAATTATCAGCACTTCGCTAAATTATTACCGAAAGTGCGCATTAGCATTGATATATACATCGAATTATATATACTGCCCTACCATTTGTATACGGACGCCTGCACTCCATATCACAAATAACCTTAATTTAAGGGAATACTAATAAAGTGTGGTGAAAACTTTAGCCTCTATGACAGCTTCTAGCCTCCTCCAAAAAAACTGGTGGAACTGGTGGAACACTCTCCACCAGTTTATTGAAAATTTCCTACGATATTTTTAACCACTCAGCCTTCAAAGCGGCGATCGGTTCAGATTTGTTTTTTGGGCAGTCCTACTCACACACACACACACCCAACGATCCAATTTCGGTCGGCCCTCTCCCTGATTTCAATCTTAGGATTGAGATCAGGCTTGACAATTCAATATTTTAGCGCTCATGTCCTCAAATCAGTCCATCACAAAGAGAGCAATATGACTTTGTCCTGCTGAGAGAAGTATGGGCCTTCCCTTCCCCGGCGTGCTTCTACAACGTAGGTTATAAACCAGGACTTCTAGACTCCAGCGAAACCTCAATGCTCGTGGTTTTGTTCAAAACAACCAACAGTTCTAGGCCAAACCATGAAAACCAGCCCCAAGCCATTAGCTGCTTCCGCAAAACTTTATTGTCGGGACGATACGCTCCAGCAAGTTGCTTTCTTCAGGCATCCGCCACATCTATGAAAGACCGTCAGACTTGAAGACCAATAATCCTTACTCCAAAAAACAGCTTTCAGTTGGTCTGCAGTCTATGAACAGCGGTATTACACCAAGCTAGACCACGTCTGGCATCAGTCGGGTTGATGTGTGGCTTATAGACGGTTTCACCACAGCGGTAATCTATATCATGCAGCATCCTACGCAATGCATTGGTACTAACATGTTTTCCAATCGTTTAACTAAGGCCTTGTGTGCGCACTGCGGCAACGGCGACCTGAGTTCCGAACGGAAGATTCCTTGAAGGGTTCCCCTGTCACATTCCGTCAGCTTCAGAGGTTTTCTGGGTTTGTTTCATGATGGTTTCAACACCGGTCCGCTTCTAACTGCAGATTACATCACCATAGGGATATTCGGTGCTGTTGAACTGTCACTTGCAGACCGATTTCTATTATCATTCCGCGCTGGAAGTCTGTTAACTCCTTATTATTATATGAATAATACACGTGTTCTAAAATTTCTTTAACAATATGTAGAAAATTGCTTCTCGCTATATCTATATAAAATATGGCATCTTGGTTTGTTCAATATTTTGTGGCGAATTTTACACTTTCATCCTAAATCTACAAATGAATAATAACTCTTCTTTACCACACAATCTAATATGGATTGCCATACGAAAAGATAAACATTAAATTCGCCAAGATATTTATTTCATATTTTCATTCCGGTTATGTTTATAAAATAAATGTAAACTTTTCATTTCCTGTTTATTATACAGTCACACAATCACAAGTTTTGTGTTTATTCCGTGAAGTTTATACCGTTTGTATTTCTTCGAAAAATAAGATTATAGTCAAAGCCCAAATATCCGGGAGTACACTTCACGCTCGTTTTACCAGAAAGCGAAGCTGCATCAGCGAAATCATATACTTCAACGTAGATGAATACCATCGAAGCGTCGCTATGGTAATATCCCATAGGGGATCTTGAAATAGTTTCAGAACACCCGTTAGCGGAGCCTTTGTTCTGATATCGCATACTGGTTGTACACATGAGAAACTTCGCAATATTTTTCAAAAACCTCCTTCAAATATATTTAATGGTTGGATGTTCCAGAATAAACAAAAGTGCCCAAGTGTAGTATCTCTTGAAGAATCGTTATGGAACCATGCTTATGCTCCCAATTAGTAAGCAAATAATCCAATTTCAGAATTACATTTCAAAGAATTTCTACTGGAGTTCAAAGATGTATAATTTCTTTCAAAGGATAAGGCTCAAATTGGCACTTTATTCATTTTACAAACTATAAATTACGAATCTTATTCAAGTTGGTATTGAAGATTACTGAAACGTTCTCGAGGGGTTAAAAATACTTTAGTTTTAAATATCAGAGAACACGTAGGCTGAAACTGAAGTGACCGACATAAGTTTGAAATATTTAACAAAACTGATTACAACCAGATTAATTTATATTTAAATTACTGAACTGTGATTGTGTGATAATTGATAAATACTATCTATAGGCCAGTTAACTGCATGTTAAGATGAATTTACTTCGTCTTCAGGTTGAGCTCATATACACTGCCCTGCCATTAATATCTGCACACCTCTCCATGGATGGCGAAACAGGTCCTATGCATGCAACACGTCACAGAACCTGCTATAAATATGCACACTGGGCTTCGAACAAGCCATTGTAAAAGTGGGCATACAAGATGACACGTTCAACAGAAATGATCACCTCAACAAATGCTAGACTCCGATTAACATGTTGTAAGGACCGCGAATCCTGGACTGTAGAGCAGTGGAAAACAGTTCTGTGGATAGACGAGTCGAGGTTCGCACTCTACCAGTCTGATGGCCGTTCCTGGGTGTGGCGAATGCCAGGAGAATAGTTCCTTTCTGATTGTATCCTCCCAACAGCAAAGTTTGGTGGAAGCAGTGTCATGGTATGGGGCTCCTTTCATGGTTTTGCTTGGGTCCATTAGTCGTTATCGACAAAACCACGAATGCTGTGCAATATCAGGACAACGACAATTATGCACTTCCAACATTATGGCAATATTTGGGGCCATACCCGTATCAGCAAGACAAAGCGCCATGCCAAAATGGGTTTTAACAGAGTAGTTTGAGGACGTCGGTGTGAAAAAATCTGAAATCCTCGATCTGAACCCTATCGAATATCTTTAGGATGTATTGGATTGTCGGGTACGTGCACGTCGAGATTGCCCAAAGAACAAGACCGAACTGGTGACTGCGTTAAAGGCCGAGTGGAGGAACATATCACCTGACATTTATAAAAAGCTGGTTGAGAGTATGCCGCGAAGATTCAAAGCCCTCATAAAAGCAAAATGTTATAGACGTTAAATGTTAAATGACACAATAAAAGCTTTTTTTTTTGTCTAAAGGCAATGTCCAGATATTAACGGTGGCGCAGTGTATTTTATTACCTGAGAAAGATATGAATATGGCGTTTCTTAAGAATAAAACTTGTATAATAAATTTTTAGTTAAGACGCGTAGGCGCCTTAAGTTTCCCTTCCCCCTCATATATCGGTACTGGCCTTGGTTATTATAAAGATCCCAGATAATGAAAACGATTCACCATCCATTTTAACTTACAAACTTATTATATATATATTTCTAACTGGCTTAATTCGAAGCTATTAAAAATCCGCCACAGGCCACTTCGCCCCAGCCATTGTTTTGTATTGATAAGAAAGTTCGAATTTTAGTTATATACATTGACACGACACGATTATATGGTTGGCACGATGATCGGGATGGTCCTTACTTGTTGCATATGCCAGATCTCTTTGATCTTCTTAAGTCCGTGTACTTCCTGATCTTTTCCTCGTGGGTTTTATGGAGGTTGCCAGTATTGGGCACTGCTATGTCAATCAGGTAGGTAGCCTTTTCTTTCTTGTCCACAAGGGCTATGTCCTGTCTGTTGTGCGGGACTATCTTGTTAGATATAATAGCGCGGTCGTAGTACAGCTTGTAGGTTGGAGTCTTTAGTATGGCTTGGAGTTCGTACTTTTTATAAGGTACATTTTCTTTGATCAACTGGTATCTTTGCGCTAGAGATTCCAAAATCCGGCGATAGAATTTGGGACCCACTTTAAAGCTCTGCTAGAAAGGAAGGTCCAAGGGAACTGATTTAAGGAAACTGAAGTGGTGAAACTGATTTAGTTTATCTTTGGATTGATTTTTATCACATTTTTAGTTTTTATCACAAAGTTGATCATATTCGTATATAATATATTTGTATAATTAATAATGTAAACTTCATAGCATAACCAGTGCTTAGTGTTATAACTGCATTAGGTATATTTGTTTAGTGTAGCGTTTTTATTACATTGAATTTGAACGAAAATCATACCTGAGCAGGGCAGCAAATCAAAGAGCTCAAGCTAGTGGGAGTGCCGTAGCTCTGGGAAGAACTGAGGGGGTGTCCTCCGAATCACGGCCTTATGACATGCACAGCTTGTTTGATGTTTGCAGAACTATCAGGACCTCGGCATAACATTGCCAAGAGGGATGTCTGTGTGCGTTCGATATAAAGAGTGTGAGGATATTAGGCGCCAACTCAGCGTTGTTATGGGCTTTTATGAGAGCTTGAAGAACAGGGTGAATGCCATCGAAGAAATCAAATTGGGGGCGGGGTAATCAAGTTCTCAGCTGCCCACATCAACACCAGAGCTTGCACTTGATAACCAGGCAATACAGCGGCAACCCCAAGGCAGAATGCGCTGGTCCCACAGGAGCTAGTTGTTGTAAGTGTCTCTATTGTCAGAGAAACGGAAATATATTTTGCAAAAATGATAGGTGGAATAGGACCAAGTTATGCCTGCCAAGGGTAAACGTTTATGACGTTGTAGAGCAGGTAACATCCTTTAAGAGTATAAAAGGCGATATTGTTGTAGACGTGTTGGCAATGATGGCATTAAGAGTAGGAGGTCCGCAGAATTACTTAACAAGTGCAGGGTAATGTTTAAAAAAAGTCGCTAGTTAGGGTTAAATTTGGAAGTGTCTGCAATTCTGTCTAAACACAATAGGAGGGCTCTCTTGGGTATCACATTTGGTAGAATAGCCGTTCTCCCCACATTCGGTGGAAAATACATGAGTTCGAGTAACGTCGATGACACAAGGAATTTTTATGTGCCTCTTTCACAACATGGCTGAGTTAATCGGTCTCAGGCGAGGGTAGCATGGTTTTTCCTTCCGGAAACGCGGGTTTTTCGTCCAGCAAACAGAAACTCTACCACAGAACACACGCAATTTATAGACAGTATACAAGGAGCAATATGGCCTTAGTCGCTCATGCTTCTGAAGCCCTACTACTACTACGATGGGAAGGCGTATATGCTGAGAGCCTTTGTCAATCAATTCGGCTCTGGAAAGATTGTGCAAGGCTCATGGGGTAGAATTTTTCCCAACGTGGTCTGGGGTTGTTAACAGGAGAGACTGCTTCTACAGGGATGGGATGCACTTAAATATAAAGGATGCAAAAATATTTGCTGATGCTACCGAGGCAGCGTTAGGTAGGTCGAAAAACCGCTAGCTTGGGGAGATACAAGAACTAATAGATTAACAGTAGCCACTGGCAGAGGTGAAAGTGATTCTTACACTGCTTCTGCTGGAACGAGCAGCAGCCTTCATTGCAAAGTGCTGGGGATTTCAAGGAGTGCTGGGAGTCATCATGAAACAAGCAAATGCATGGCTGTGTTAGAGTAGCTAATAGTAAGAACAGGTGCATGTATACTTGCATGTACACCAGTTCTAGGATCATGGTCATAAGGAATGCAGAATTGGAATTTGTGGAGTACAATGTGTAATGAAATGATAGACAGGACAGGAATAGAGAATAGTTATTCTGTTAGTAAAGGAACAAAATCTAAGGCAGTGCATCCAGTTGACATGGGGTGCCAATGCAGTGTTGAGTCAGTTTGGTGAGACATAAGCACTGGGAAATCAAAACTGAGGGTAGGAGTGTGCTATAGGCCTGATGACTCTCATGAGTACAACAAACAACTGTACAGAAAAATAGAGTGCGCCAGTAAATCAGAATGTCTTATAATGGAGGATTTTAACTTCCCAGATATGGACTGGAATTTGTGGGTTGGTCACTGGAACACTAGCAAGACTTTTGTGAATTTATTGGATTACTGTTTTCTACAGTAACATGTTCGACAGACAACCAGAGGGAGTAATACTCTTTATCTGATTATCAGCAGTGATTATTCACGCATTAAGAATCCGCAGATAAAAGATTCATTAGGTGGCAGAGATCACAATATATTGATTTGGGATTTACTTAAAGATGTAACTACCATCAAGGGTAAAGGGTTTTTGCTTTCATAAAGGTGATTACAGTGGTCTCAGACAGTTTTTAAATTCTACAGTGGGACTAGCTGATGATGATACGATCAGAAAATTCTAAATGGGAAGCATTTAAGGAATTGATCATGAAAGTAATCAGGCTTTTCATATTAACTAAGATATACTCTTCAAGGTATAGGCCTAAATGAATGTCAGATGTACTGGTGGGATTTGTGGCAGAGAAGAAAAATGCATAGAATGCATATAAAGTATCATACGACACAGAAGCATATGGTATATACACTGAATTATGACCACTTACCTAATACTTCGTAGCTCCACATTTTGCCCCAGTACAGCAGCTATCCGATGTAGCATTGATTCAACAAGATGTCGGAAACGGTCGGGAGATATGGCCAACTAAGCTGTGTGTAATGGTGTAATGCGGTCAGCAATGCAGGTATGGAGGTGATTGGTATATCCAGACGCCTGATATGCCTTTCCATAGTGTCCCCACAAGTGCTCTATGGGATTGATATCGGAGGCTAATCGATATGCTGGCAATCAGAACTGTGTTCCTCAAACCATTCCTCAAACCTGCACAAGTGCTCGATGGCTCGGCGCATTGTCATCTTGGAAGACACTATCGCCATTTGAGAAAAAGTGTAACATAGCGGGATGTACACAGCCAGCAAGCAGTTGACGATAGCGGGGACCAATGATACGTTGTTCCACCAGGGTCCAGGTGCACCAGGGTCCATGTTCCTGCCAGTGAAACATGCCCTACACCATACAACCGTCTCCACCGGCCTGCACTTTTGATGCTATGCATGATGGATCAAGAGCCTCATGTTGTTGACGCCAAATCAGTACACGACCATCCACGGTGTGGAGTAAACGTGACTCATCCGACCAGCACACCTTCTTCCAGTCTTCTAACGTCCAACTTGCATGCCCTTTGCACCAGGCGAGTCTTTTACGCCGATGAACCTTGGTTAGGAGAGGATGCCATAAGGATCGTCTTCTGGTATAGCCCATACGTGTGACGCATGGTCATGCCAGATATTGTTCCGAGTTGGCCCATGTTGTATTGGGTAGTCAACTCTTCAACGGTGCTGTGCCTGTTCGCCTGTATGAGTCGTCGGACCCGGCGCTCACCTCTAACAGCAATCTTTCGCTGACCTTTGCAGTTTTGCCGTCGGGTCGTTGTTTGACCATTTTGATTCCAGTCCTGGTACTCCTTCCCGTTTTAAGCAAACTATATGAACATTTTCTCTTATCCATATTGGAAAAACACTGAAAATGCAAATCTCCAGTCCCAAACCAGTTCGGCTTTCGGGCAGGCTGTTCAGCAGAAGATGCCCTCCGGCAGCTCATGGATTCTGTCAAAAATTCAGCCACCAAAAATTAGTAATATCAGTGGATTTCGCCGGGGAATTTGACTTGCTCTGGTGGTCTGGAACTAGCGTTCCAGGAAATCTTTACAGCTGAATACAGGACTATCTGCACAACAGAAGTGTTACAGTCAGCAATGCCTATGGACAAGTCTCCAGAAATGTCTACAGAGGCTGCCCCCAGGGCTCTGTCCTTGACCGTTCCTATGGAATGTGATCATGGATGAGTTCCTGAACCCAAGCCTTTGCAGACGACCTGATTCTGACAGTCACTGGAAACTCCAGAGCTTCTCTGGAAACAACAGCCAATGAAGCCCTTACAAATCTAAAAGAATAGGTCAGCCTCCATAAACTCCATATATCCACTGCGAAAACTACTTCAGTTCTACTCAGAGGAACCCTTCAAATAAGCAGGCTGCCGCAGATTCAAATCACTGGTAGAACCATCAAACTGGTAACTGAGACGAAGTACCTTTGAATAATTCTTGACCCCAAGCTCACGTTTTACCCGCATCTAGACTACCTTCATCGCAAAGTCAGGAACTACACCGCATTGGTAGCGAGGATCAGCAGGTCTGACTGGGACCTCAATTGCCGCTCACTGCAAATGCTATACAAAGCTGTATTTATTCCCACTATAACCTACTGTGCATGTGTCTGGTATCATCGTGCACTCATTGTTCGTAGCCAAAGGAAGCTCACCTCCATTCAGCGTAATATCCTTCTCACTATTACCTGTGCCTGCTGCACAGTGAGCAACCCAGTGCTCCAAGTCTTGTCAGGTGTTCTCCTTCTGGACGTGCAGATAATTCTCAAAAGCATGCACTACCGGTCTGGAAACAGATTCCCTACCACCATCCTGGATTTCACCACAAACCCAGAAAACACCATCAAAGAAGAAAAAAAAAAAAGCGCCTTTCATTCTACCTTCTTAACGCCTGGCAAAACGGACGGAATACCACCTCCAAAGGCTCCATCACTAAAACATTCTTACCTCAAATAGCCCAGATCTACCCTAAAGTTTCAGCACGGTACAGCCCAGGTTTATAAACCACTTTCCTATTTACAGGCTATGGATCCATAAATCACAAACTTGCCTCTATGAACATCGTGGATGATCCTCGCTGTCTTTGTGGTGAAAACGAAGGCTGGGATCACTTATTCTATTATGTTTTCCCGCTCTAAGGACCTGCGAACGTTGCTGGATTCAATAAATTCAAGGATGAACTAGATTAACTGTTTGAGGGAATGGACAAGTAAAATGTGAGGTGTCGTTTTTTTATTGGCTGATTCTGTATAAGCTTGTCTTCTTACATTGTTTGCCAATACTAATGCTAATTATAATTACATACAAAATATATTATCGTTGTTTCAACGAAAATACTACACAAACAACAAACCGACAAATCCATCGAAACTCTTAAATTCATTGATTGCGTTGAAAATATTTGTAATCGTTTGTCTCGGTTTATAAACAAGTTTCTTCTTTATTCTTTCAGAAAAACCATTAGGAAAGATGATCTTTTTAGATGTTCTCATTTCAAAATTTCTATTTAGAAATTTTGAAATGAGAACATTTAAAAAGGATGACAAAACGAAAACAGTCAGGGTTTATAAGTTGGGTACTACCAATCGCATAATGCCAAGAAGATCTATTTGTTTCCTCTTTGTAATTTTTTAAAATTTCTTATCATTTTTTCAAAAAAATAAGTTTCATACGTTTCTTATGCATTTTGTATGATAAGCGTAAATTTTATTTAGTTTAAAGTTTAGCAGTTTCTTTAAAGTTATGCATGGTATGAGATCTACTTTTGCATTTTCTGGTCTTATATTATTAATTTTACTTACTTTTTTATTAAGTCATGGCAGACCTGTTTTTTCTGACCCCAATGAATTCCTATAACATGTAATGCAAGTTAAACAAATACATGTAGTTCAACTTGCATCACATATTATTTGTATAAAAAGCTGAAGCCAAGGTCTGCTTGAAACAATTAATTTTTGGAACAGAAGAGAAATTATTTATTTTGAAAGTTAGCAGCTGATGACCTCTGCAGGGCACAGAGAGTGCATTCAAGAAAACTATTGTATCGTTTGTTGGGATCAGAGAACAAAAATTGAAATTTCGAAACTTTTGAATTTTTGGTCTACGTGTATGTGTGTAAGAAACTATATGATATATATCAGAGCTAGTTATAAAAAGGTTGAGCGTTTTATATACCCTCTGCTTTGTTTGCAGAAAAAGGCAGAGGATATACCTCATAAATGGCCAGTGGTAATTAATCAAAAGCAGAGGGTAGACGGCATTTTTCTTTCTTGGAGTAAAGCACAAGTGCATGAAATATATCACCATACACTTTCCATCATGTCCTTGGTTGCTATTTTGCAAAAGTCTAGAGCAGGTGTGCATCCGGAATTTTTCTTTGGTAGGTGCCGAGGACAATGATTGAGTTTCTTTGGGAAAGGAAGAACTAAAGCCAGGCAGCCACTGGGGGCGGTTCCTGGTCTTAGGCACCTTTGGCATGAGTGAATGTAATGGCTATTTTCTGTGATTTAGTGACCAGTTTCTGCCGATACATGTGATGGCTGAAGGTTCTCTTGCCTTTGAGCTTCTGTCTGCTCAAGCCTCTTCCTGAAGGCAGGTAGATAATTATGGAAGTAGACGAACGTACAACTGATGAATATTGATGGAAGTAGCCATGTTTAACGAGCATCTGACGTATACTGCTGGAGGTAGCAATGCTAGGACAGTCGTACAGACTGGTGTCTGTCTTCTGCGTACGTTAGCGGTCTACCTCAGCGACCTACTATGCTGCAGTTGACAACATTGTCGCCATGCACCTTTTTGCTGTTTGTTTCCAGTGGTCTCCTTATACAGAAAAAATTCGTATTAGACAAATATGTTGATGTTGAATAGAACACCATCTGTAGGAAGACGATGTCATAAACATAATAATAGAGAGGAAGAATGTACCTATACAACAATGAGGATAAACATACCTTTGCGGCAGGTTCAGAGAACGAAGAATAGTCAAATTGAAAGTATGATTTTGAAAAAAAAAAAAAAAAAAAAATTGAGACATTACTATTGGAGTGACCGTAGAAAGGGGATCTACTGTTCCTTGCTTATCTTCAGCAACAGTTAAATTTCTAAATATTACCTATAACTTTTCTTGGTATAAGTATGTCACAAATAATGCTTCGGGTACATCAAAAAGATCTAGGCTTTCTCTTGCTCGGTGTATTTTTCTTCTTAGCAGCTGTCAAGTCTATACAAAGCCCGTTTCCCTGGAATATTGTTCGTACAACTTTAGTGATGTTTTCAGTACTTCTCGATCTATCCAACACACCTGCCAGGTCAATGAATGGTCCCTCGCTCATAAACTGTTGCATTACAGACACCAATTCAGTTTCTGTGGAATTGATTCTGCTGATTTTCGAAGAAAGAGTTGGAATTATTCTTAACTCTTTCTTCGACAATCCGAACACATGTTTACTTCTTGAAATCTGTTCAGTATCAAACCCTAAACTCACCGAACTAATGTTTCGTCTTCTTTCATATATCTCTTTCTAATTGTGCTCTTTGAAATAACTTTCGCTCTTACGTATTACCTGAAAATTACAATGATCACGAATTCAAATTCAACTTCAACAATTTTCTTCTAAGATTTCTTAACCCATTCACGAAACTAAAATATTATAAGTTTCAGTAGCCTTTTGTGTTTGAGAAAGCTTCACAACAATCATAATCTTGTAAACAGAAAATAAGGCTTCATGATTAGTGGCCAATTTCAAAACCATTTCTGAAAGTTTCACTAACTAAACTAAACCAAAAAGGGCTGAATCTTATATTCGGCTGTATGACCCAGTATAAGATGCAGTATAATTTGCAATGCCCACTATATTCAAATTACGTCTGGTTCCGTTCAATACTCCACGGAATTTCTCTCCTTGCAGATGAATCCAATTTAATCTTTTCCCAAATGCAAAATTCTCCAATTTCAGTACATTCCCTCCTGCTGTCAAGTTTGATAAATACTTATGTTGTGACAATTTCCCGGTAGGGCTGATGCAAATCATCTTTCAATCAGTATATCAGCGAAAGTTACAAATGTCCGTCCTGTGGATACTTCTCCTCGCCTACTAGCGTTTCTATTTCATCTAGCCACCTGCTGCAGCACATGCATCATTTCTTTTGTATTGTTCCGCTACTGAGAAGTCATATATCATTCTTTTTTTGTCAACTGCATGACTACTTTGAAAGTCTTACTTTTCGTGGAATTTAAGAATTCTTTATATTATGAAATTTTCACGTTATTATAGGTAGGAGAATTTCCCTAAATGATAATTGAGCACATCCTCTTTTTTCTTGTTCGCAGGTACACTTAATTATTGCTATTTTGCTCGGGTTTTCTAAAAAATTTACCGCCTAATTATTTTGACGCTCCTGTCGAGTTTTGAGATGCGTTAGTATAGACACCACATCCATAAATCCTATACCACTGAATACCTGGAAACTGTCACGCAATGTGATCAACATGTTACTGCACGTGTGGATTTTTTTTTTCAGCACTTTTTGAAGTTGTTGCTTTAGTAGGGTTTTAGGAGCATCAGCGACTAAAGCCATTTTCCTCCATTTATATTGTCTGTAAATTTCGTGTTTTGAAGTCAATTTTCTTTTTACTGGACGAAAAATCCGAGTTTTCGGGAGAAAAAAACATGCTACTTTCGCCTGTGACCGCGACTAACTCAGCCACGTTGTGAAAAAGGCCCATAAACTCAGGTCTTTTCTACCGGGTGTGAGGAGGACCGCAATTCTACCAACTGTGCTACCCATGAGGGCACTTTTTGAAGTATATGCCGTGAATCCAAGCTTTTCTACCAGGTACTAGGTAGGTGCTCCTAATGAAAAGCTATTTCCGTGTATTAGAAACATCTGTACATGGGGTTCTTTACAGAGATCAGTAGTGACTAATAACTAATATTGCCCCATTTGGTACTCCATTCATACTGAGGTTAACAGGGTAAAATGGTTGGTATAGTCCACACGGTTTCTCTAGGGCGTTTGATAGTATTGTTTCTGATTTATTTGCAAAAAATTTGCCATCCCATGGAATACTTTTCTCCGCTGATCCCATAGGTTTCATCACTGGGATTGTTGTTAATCAGCATTGACATTAACCACCTAGCTTTGATCTCATTCCATATGGAATAAATATCGAGTTAGGCAGATGATGTTAAACTCTATATCTCTTTCACACCCATACAAGATTGTAATAATTTACAGCAAACATTAAAAATATTTTTAAAATTGATAAGTAATAACAGTTTCAAGCTAAATATCATATGTTGTCATTTAAATATCCTAATAAAAATCTATCATATAAAAATCTACCGGTATAACAACTCGCCAAGACTTTCCGAAAGTATATTCTGTACAAATTACGATAAATATACTGAATTGAGTCTTTGATTGCTGGATAATTATGAATTTTATCCTTTTGTAAGGTATGTCACCTTTCTTTCTCAATTTTAATGTGAATTATTAATAAAAATTCAATTATGGATTTATATTAAATGCTTATAGCATTATTGTTAAATGATAGAATTTTGGTAGTTTAAGATATTTTGAATTCTTTATTTCTTTAATGATGTTTTAGAGATTTTATATTTCAAACAATTCTATGTTTTTATCCTTTGTAGTATTTTAGCATTTTTCAAAAAGGTTATCTACCTGTTTCATGCGGTTAAGAATATTTATTCAGTATTCCCAATAAAGAAAAACAACAGAGTGTTACTCAGTGATGACCGAATAAAAAATACGGTATTTAGTAAATTATATATAAAAAATAGTGTATATAAATGGCAGGTATTTTGGATTACTTTGATTAAGAGCCAAGGCAAATATGGCTACGAGGGGACCAGTTTATCTTGTCTATAAATTGTGTGTATCCTATGGTTAGCATGACTATTTTGCTGGATGAAAAATTGGAGTTTGTGAGAAAGTCATGTAACCTTCGCTCAAGAATTAACTCAGTCGAGGTGTGGAAAAGTCCATGAAAGAAGAACCACATGGCAGCAACTATACTCTGCTAACCGCGAGAGAGGCGGTAGAAAAGCTTTCAACTGAGCCAGATGAAGGATCTCAACTTAACGAAGGATTCTTTCTAATTTAGTATTAGCATTAGGTTCTGTGCTATTAAGTTTATACTTAGCATTAGCAAGGGCACATGATGTAAGAAAGCAAACTTATATAACATCAGCCCAAAAAAAAAAAAACCCACACACACCCTTCTCCAAATGTTTGTCTAGTTCTGCCTTGAATCTGTTTAAGCTATCAACTTCTACAACGACAGATGAAAGTTTTTTCCAGCAATCAACCACCCGCTGGCTAAAGGCAAACTTCCGCACAACTATCCTACAACTGTCTTTCCTCAATTTGAATTTATGCCCTCTCAGGCGATTATTCTGAGCAAGAGGAAGAATCCCATCAGCATTGAGCATGCTCAAACCATTCAAGGCTTTATACACCTCAATCAGATCACCTTGCAGGTGCCTAGTCTCCAGACACTGTAATTTGCAAAACTTAAGCCTTTCTTCGTAGGAGCAACCCTTTGTTCCATTCACTAATCTTGTTGCCCTTCTCTGTACTCGTTCCTTAAAATGAGGCCTCCAGACCTGTATACAGTACTCAAGGTGTGGCCTGACCATTGCCTTATACAAGGCAATAATCACCTCCTTATCCCTGCTAGAAAAATTTCTGTATATCATTGACAAGACACCATGAGCTACTCTTGCAGACCATCTGCACTGCTCAGAAAACTTCATATCTGCATGCACAATTACCCCCAGGTCCTTTTCATTCTCTACAACTGTCAGTGTAGTACCACACAATTGATAAGTTACTCTGGGGTTACTGCTTCCCATATGCAGTACTTTACATTTATCAATGTTAAACTTCAGTTTCCACCTCTCAGCCCATCTGCATTTAACCTGGAAACGATCATATATCATTAGTAAGGATCATGAGTTTGTAATTACTACTTCAGAAACCATTTCAGATTATTAGTAGTCTGGATTCAATTTTCCTAGCCGGCCAATGTTGAGAAATATCTCCTGTCGGAATGGATGAAACTAACTTTTATTGGGTAATTTTTCACCATATGGCGAGGTACTCAGTCTCAAACGAGGGATTAAAGGTCGCCTCCGGAAACTCAAGTTATTTTGTCCAGTAATCCCTGTAATTTTACAGAGACTAGAGCGACAAGGTATACTTACGACTCATGCATTAGTTGCCTTGGTGAAAATTCTAAACAGTCCCAACTAGTTTAGTACTGTATTAATTTGAAACTTATTTGAAACTTAATCTGCGAAATATATCGCAGATAAATATAGTCAACTATTATAACCAATATACAGAAAACAATTTTAAAAGTTCGTCTATAATAATATATATTAAAATAAATTGAACTAAATAGTTCATAAAGTGGCGTAGTACAAATAGTAAAAAGAAATAACACTGAAATTATCATGAGGACCGCCAGGAAAACATTCTGATATTTTGGCTGCAAGCCACCGGTTTATCGATACTGAAATTCGGAATCAAGTGGAAAAATAAAAATGCACAATTGAATCCTTTTCAAAGGAGTACCAGCCATTAAAAGAACAGCTATAATGTATTCCTCATGAAGAGTTACAATAGCCGTTAAATGAAGTGGAGCTGATATTAGGTACATTAATCAACGTGGACATTCCATGTGTAATTATTTCACGGCTCAAACGACTAGAACAAACGAGCATTTTCCACACTTTATCCCAATAACTCGATTACAAAGAGAGTTATGACAAGAGAAATTATGTAAAACTTATTTGTCATCAAAAGACTCCTTTCTCGAATCTTCAGAACTTAAGTTTGGAATTTACTAAACATTGGACTGGAATAATGACCCTGTTGAACCAAGTTTAAAGAAGTTTCTGTAACCTTTAATCCAACTGAGTTGTATACCGAGTAGACAAACAGTTACACCTTTCTTGGAAGGTGTAATTAGGCGAGAGAAGCAAGGTTAGACTAATTAAGTGTAGCAGTGATTGTAAGAGGAGATACGATTAATGTCGGAACAAGATGAGTTAACGTTATAGGAGGCAATTAACGATAGAAGGGATTGTCAAGATGACGTTCAGTTAGGGCGAATTGCATTATGAGAATAATGGTACCTAGTTAGGATACTGGTTAACTGATCTTGTAGCAGAGAGAGTAAGTTTAAACTAGTTTAATTCACTGAAAGGACAATTTAAATTCTCATTAGGAATTTTAGGAAAATGATACAAAAAAAAAAAAAAAACTAAGTCCAATTTCAATTTAAAACTGAAGTCGTTACTAATGGCTTGTCTTTGTATTGATCGGCGCGTGGTCCGATGTAGCATTGCTTTTGACAGCTTTAGTGCAGGTTCTTTTATTATTTGTTGACTGAAAAAGATGTATTTTAAAGGTTTTTTGCTGCTATAAAAGAGAAGGGAACTGTCTTGAACATGTCGGTATCACTAATAAGAATCTTAAAACTGAATTGTAATGCCCAGGCGCCAGTTTTGGTAAATAAAATAACTTGCGTTTAAAGAAAGGTGAGAAAAATATTATCTTTGGTGGTAAGTGTATACCGCATTTGTGAATGTCACTGAAAAAGGAGAGATTCATCCAAGTTGGAATATCACTGCGAAAATCTGCTCAAATGATGTACTTGGAGCTGCAAGGAAGGAAACGTTTAGGTCGTGTATACTACTGTATGATAGCAAGAAATCGATATTCTTCAATCACGAATGTTACCATCTACTGAGAAACCTTTCGGTGGGTAGGATTCGGTATTTTCAGAAAAATGTAATGTCATTAAGTATGTTTTCGAGTGAGTTAGAAAAACATTTTACAGCACTGAGAAACCAAAATGAATAATTTAGAATCAAAATGAGTTAAACATATTATTAAATGAATACCAATCTTATGCGATTTACCTATTTCGAATGCTACATTATACAAATAAAAAAATGGCTAAACATTTAAATAGCCAATTATATCAAACACCAAATACAAAAATACTGTTATATATCTTATTTTGGCTGACCAAATATATTTTTTAACATTAAGCGGTGCCTCCATAGTTGTTGATCGACGTTTAGCTACAAAGATAATCGAATAAATATATTTATTTATTTATTTATTTATTTAACCATAGTTTAATTGCATAGCAGGTTATCTCGAGCAACGTTAGTTAAAAAAGAAAGAAAGATACGCTTTAAATAAATTTAAAGCGTGGCTTCTTGTTTAACAAAATATATAAATACCATAATTATAAAATTACTGTTCAAGCAATCTACTCAGGTGGCGCTTAAAACATAGTTGTCGTTTGCTTACTTTCTTTGTGTGTTTACTTAATTGCGTAGTTTGTCAAGGTTTCGTATTTACGTATTTTCGTATTTGGTATGCTACATTATACAAAGAAAAAAATTAGCTAAAACATTTAAATAGCCAATTATATCAAACACCAAATACAAATATATATATTTTTAACATTAAGCGGTGTTTCCACAGTTGTCGATGGATGAGCTACAAAGATAATCGAATGAACATATTTAGTATTTAACCTTAGTTTAATTGCATAGCAGGTTATTTCGAGCAACATTAGTTTAAAAAAAAAAAAAGAAGAAGAAGAAGAAGAAGAAACGCGTTAAATTAATTTATAGCTTAGCTTCTTGTTTAACAAAATAAATAAATACTTAAATACCGTAATTATAAAATAACTATTCAAGCAATCTACTCAGGTGGCGCTTAAAACATAGTTGACGTATGTTGTCGTTTGCTAACTTTGGTTTGTGCCTTTACTTAATTACGTAGTTTGTCAAGATTTCGAAGCGTTATAATTCATCTATTTTTTATTCACTCTTTCTCTACGAAAAGCATACAAGGAGGATAACAAAAGATGAGTTGTTTTTGTTATAAATGAATAAGAATGATTTATTTTGGTTCGTAATAGCTATTATAGTGGTTTGACGTAGTGCTATCATCTTATTATTAAAAGATAGTATCGCTTTTATTATCAACGCTAATATATCTAAATTATTCAACAGGTAAAGATAAGCATGTTGAATTTCTCATACTTTTACTTTACTATAAAGATGTTTTAATACCACCATTTATCATTTTGTCATATTAAGTGCCTTTCCCCCCCCCCCATCTTTCTCTCTCTCGTTTGTAATTTACTAAAATGCCCCGTGTGTGTGTGTGTGTGTGTGTGTGTGTGTGTGTGTGTGTGTGTGTGTGAGTGAGCTCGCTTGAGAGAAAATACAGCAAAGGGATTAGATCAAAAATGCTCACGGAGAACTAGGTACAAAATCAATACAAGGCAAGGAGAAAAATAATGACACTTCATCTTTGTAGGTGGTGAACAACTGGTTCACTAAAAACTAGAGACTCTCCTTGCTGTCACGGTACCTGACATAAACAGATGAGAAACAATTGCATTTTTGTCAGCCTGACCACGTTATATAAGAGCAGAAGCAGTTTGTAGCCTTACCTTCTTCACAGAGCCATGTCCTGTTCCGACAAAAGCCACAGTGTGTTGGCCGGTGGTTGTCATGGTAACGCCTGTAAGGGTGGTATTGAGAAATGTGATGGCAGCTAGAGCTGAGATAGGGACAGAGCCATTTAACTTCACAGTTTCGTTGCAGAAATTCAAAATGTTTCCTGCCTTCTGGAAATGGAAAATGTAACTGTTATAATAACATAGAGACAAGCACAGATATAAAAGTATCATAACAAGATTAATGTAGCGAGTTTAATGTTTTGTGCATTTACTTAACCTCTCCAGTTGAATATTATGCCATGTTGGTATAACGATACATTCTGCGACCTTTTTTTATTTATTTATTTTTTTGTTCTTCGCACAATAGCGGTTGGTGACTGTCTGAAGAAATAAACGCAGATGAATGTAGAAAGTGTATATAATGGGAAATGCTAAAAGAGGAATCCATTTACGTTTATTATTCATGAAGTTTAGAAAAAGATAAAAATTTTGAAGTGAAATGTAGATTATTTTTCTAGCACTACGACAATAACATAAATTGACTTCCGTTTAAGAACTTATTTATGCTTATTAAAAAAAAACTAATATTCGATCAAGTTACAAATCAAATTTTCAACTGGAGTTTATTTACTTTAGTAATGTTTTATGGAATCTCAGCTTTCACCATAAATTGTACAGTAATAAAATGGTATTAATAAATATATCAAATATACAGACATAAGTAAATATTAAAGTAAAATATGATATCAGGTTAAAAATAAAACATAAAAATAGCATTACCGTAATTTTACACCCCCTCATGTTTTTTATATAATACATATAACCATAGGAGATGACATTTGTAAGAAATGTCATCTCCTATGGTTAGGGTTACAAAATACTGTACAAGATAAAAAAATAATAACAAAAAAAAAATAATAAAATAAATAAATCTTTAATTGTAATAAAAATTGTATACAATTAATACCATCACAGCATGTTAATTCCAGGAATTCACAAACATATATATTATTAAAACATGATAAATAAGTAAAATTTATTTATTTATTTATCATTATACGTTATTATAATGTTTGTTGAAGCAGTAGGTTGCCTTGGTGGGTAGAAAAGTTGGTATAATCGCCGGCCTCCTTACATTGGATGGAAAAGACGTGAGTTCGAATCCCATCAATGATGGGAAGAATTTTTATGGACCTTTTTCACAACGTGGCTGAGTTAGTCGGACTCAGGCGTGGGTAGCATGGTTTTTTCTCCCGGAAACTTGGATTTTTCATCCAGAAAACAGCAAATCGACCACAGGGCACCCGCAGTTTACAGACATATTGTATACGGCGCAATATGTCCTAAGTTGTTGATGCGCCTACAACAACCAACCAAGCAGCAGGTTCTTAGTGTAACGATCTAGCGCCTGAAATTTGCAGCAGTGTTTAGTAATTTTAGGTCTTGTTGCAATGAAAAAGCTCAGGTGGAGCATAGCGTTTTAAATGTTTTTGGAACCAAGAGCATTGATTACAAAAACTTGGCTCAGTTATTGTATCCTTTTCCATCTTTATTAAGTTGATGTGCCCTTTGGATGATAGCTCGGTATCGAACACGACTTCGAAATCCTTGTGTGATTGAATACTTTGTATTAGGGAGTGGTTCGTAGCTTGTTCCAACGTTGTTGGGCTAACCTTCAGAGAGAAAAATGTGTGACGCTTTTGGGAGATTTATTTGTAAGTGGAAAGTATTGGGGTAGTCTGCTAGGGCCTGTAGTCGCTTGTTGATTTTCCTAATGATTTCTACTCAGCGTAGCCAGGATTTTTTTGTCAACAGGTACATTCACAAAAAAAGACGCCAACTGCCTAATGTTAAAAAGCGCCACAAAACCAGATTTCAGCGTCAGGGGGAACCCTCGCCCTTTTGGACCAGGGTTCTCTTGGATAGAAGAGCTTCTAGGAGTACGTCACCCTGAATGTGGAAGTAACCTTGTAGGAGACGTTGTAATTGGGGTATAGAGACGGCATCAAATGCTGAATGGGTGCCGAGGTATATACCGAAAACTGGTGCGTTGCTCTTTATATAAGTCTTAATGCATACGCCCTATATCTGTTATCCTTAATCATTCTTGGGTTACTTGCCTTTTGAACCCCCTTATGAGATCAGCCTACCACGATGGTAATGTATAGTATATCCTTCAACCTGGTGATCAGGCTTGCAGAGAGACTATGTATATTATGTTTTTAAAAACTATAAATGTGCAAGGAATCGGTTTGTATGGTCGAGGGATGAAAAATCTAGAAGACCTTCACATCTCCACCTGTGACTGGCTAACTCAGTCACCCTAGTGAAAGCCTTAAAAATTCCACAGGTTTATGATCGGAATATTATCCAGACCTTTGGAATACTTTACATCAATCTGTCTCTTATGCAGAATTATCCATTTATCGTAGAAACTCTTGTCCAACGATGTATATTGGAGTGGAAACAGAGCGCATGATTTCATTGGATATTGAGCGTGATTTGTTTAGAGAGTTGGCAGAAGGCAGTTTCATTGTGGTAGCATCGGTATTTGAGAAGCGCTACAGCATACAAATTTTTGTATTTTCCTCTTGAGAAGAACGTTTGTTTGTTTGCAACTTTGCTTAACATCCAAATAATTTTTGAAATACAAAGGAATATCCAATGATTAAATATTCGGACAGGCCTACCAAATAATGTAAGATAAGATTAATATAGAATATCAAAGGCCATTATAATTGATTGAAAAAAAAAAAAAAAACGACTTTTACATGTTTATGGGTCTTGAATGAATTGATGGTAATTTGCTTAAATCTCAAACAAAAAAAAAATAATAATAAATAAAAATTAAATCATTTAAGTTTATGATTACTCAAAAATAGTTCTTTATCCTATTTTTATTGCATGGATTGCATAAAATGCTATGGATTATCTAAATTAGTTTATTAATACTTCGTGAACTTGTTCAGGCCTAGCGATATCGAGTGTGCTCTTACATTAATTAATCTGTAAAGTATTAATAACTTTACTTGCTCAGTCTTGGATAAATTGGCGGTTGCTAATTTGTTTAATTTTCAAAATAAGGGGAAGCAGAGGGAGAAGTCAGATAAATTGTTATGATGCATTACAGGTGAGAGTAGGGGGGGGGAGGGTTGCACGAATGCTATGTAAATAAATTATGTGATTTAAATTGGAGTATTTCGTTATATAATAATGAGAAGTCAAAGCTTTTGTTAGAAAACGTTATAGGACGAAGTGGGGCGTTCTAAAAGTCAAAAATCGTATAACTTAATGTGTGAATGACACTAAATTCAACAATCGAGCTTGATTTTAACCTAAATTAAATAAATAAATTTTTAATTACAAAATTACCTAATGGAATAATTACTTTTGTTCCCAATTGCACATTTTGGCTATTGTCTATTGTGGCATACAATCTCAATAAGTATATTATAACAAATTTATGAGGACTACTTTAGTGTGGTGGATGAATTATTTTCCTATGCGTTTCTGTTGTTTCTTGGTATAGGACGGAACTATAATCCCATAAATGGGTGTGGTGTCAGTGCGTTTAGGAGATTATAATGTAAATGAAGCAAATGTTGGGGTTTATATATAAAGAATAGACTAAGTTCGTTTCTACCCTACTTTAAAGTTGATAGAATCACCGTCCTCCCCACACCGGGTGGAAAAGACCTGAGTTCAAGTCTCGTCGATGACGTGAGGAATTTTTATGGGTCCTTTTCACAACGTGGCTGAATTAGTCTCAGGCGTGGGTAGAATGGTTTTTTCTCCCGAAAACTCCGGTCTATCGTCCTCCAAACAGAAAATCGACCACAGAACACACGCAATTTTCAGACAGCATATACGGAGTATTATGGCCTTAGTTGCTAATGCTCCTAAAACCCAACCACAACAACCTACTTTAAAAAAATATATTAAGTAGACTTATGCGATCACCATGTCGCATCTTCTCCCAAATTGTGTTTACAATTCGATGCAGTACATGCAGGAGTTCCTGGATTATCCTGTTCCTCATTTTAATCTAGCCAGGAAAAAAGAATGCAGTTCATATTCTGAATTTTCGGTTACCATAAGTCCATGGACTGAGTTAGGGATTTCAAACGCAAGTCTAACAACGGTTTTCTTTCTTTGGTTTGATGGACAAAATGGTTGGAAACTGCTATTTACAATACAAACAGCTTCAAGCTTTAAAGCTTCCTACACTTTCTCACAGGAAATCTTATCCCATCCCATCCTGTAAGGATGAGATACATTGTTGGTTTCCTGGTAGTAAGTTCTTATACCGTCCATATGTGCGTGCTGTAACCCGTAAGTTTGTTCACAGTGTACCACATACTTTCTTTCTACTTCAAGTTAGCATACAGAGTAAGGTATTTTTATCTGGTCAGCATTTGATGAGATGCTGAGCGTTCTAATCTTTATCCGGTTGCTTTTGCCAGTGGATAGATCTGCTGCTTGCACAATCTTGGCAGCAAGACAGAGAAAATGCGAATAAAGGTGATCATTGACACATTTCGTAAGTGATGCCATCTACCCACTGGTTTTTTCCTATTATTTTATATTATAATATAATTGGAAACAACCTATTATGTATGGTGAGTAGAAGAGCATTGACGTTAGCAGAATATTCAGACATTCACTTTGTATATGGTGTATGTGAAGGAGATGCTAGAGATGCAGCCACCAAATACTAGCGTCATTTTCCAACAAGGTGACACCCAAATTGGCGTGTGTTTGTCAAGGTCCACCGTAATTTGAGGGAATGGGGTACAGTGAAAGGGCATCCTGATCGAGGCCGGCCCCAATCATATTCTACACAAGAGCGGAAGAGGTGCTGGATATCGTGACATTAGATCCTTCCACCAGTACACGAAGAGTTGCTGCATGAATGAGTCATTCCAAAATCCAAGTTTGAACTCTCTGCATATGGTATGAATACAGCCCATGTTCATGCAATGAACATGGGCTGTATTCATACCTTGAACTCTCTGCATATGGTATGTATTCGTACCATATGCAGAGAGTTCAAGCATTGCAAGCAGAAGATTCATTTGTGTGTGAGCAATTTTGTTTATGTATACTGAATCGTTTCTTGCCTTTCCCTGCCTTTCTTGTAAATATCCTGTGGACCGACGAGGCAACATTTATACGAGATGGGATATTCAACATGCACAATCTCCATCCATAGTAAGTGGAAAATCTTCACACCATTTGGCAATCTCGTTTCCATGCGGGGTTTAGCGTCAATATGTGGGCCAGCATTGTAGGAGATAACTTTATTCATCTCAAGTTCCCTTTCCGCCTAAATGCTGATCATTGCTTACTGTTTTTGCAGAGGATAATGCCAACACTTCTGGAAGATGTTCCTTCAAGCGTACGTGCCAATATGCTGTTTCAGCACGACGGAACGCCTCCACATTTTGGGCGACAAGAACATTCTTAATTGATCGTCACCTGAAACACTGGAGTGGTCGCGAAGGTCCCAGTTCTTGGCCGCCACTCTCTTCTGACCTTATACGAGATGGGATTTTTATGTGTGGATCACGTGAAACAAACTGTTTACTGCACAAAGATCAACGACTGATATGACTCGTTGAATTGCATCGACGAATCAGCTTCTGCTATTAAAAACAATACAGTATTTTTAACTCGCACGTGTATTGGATTCCTTCTCACGTCGCGTTAAAACCTGCCTCCTGTCACACGGCACTCATTTCGAACATCTTTTGTGGCATTTCTTTTGATCATGCTTCAGTTTGATTGTAGTACTAATAAAATTCATTTACTCCTGCTGTACAATGTTATTGAATTTCTGAGTGCTCTTCAATTCATAGCTAAATTTTAATCGACGTATATTTATTGTTCTGGATTTATTGATAACCATGAACAAGCAACATTATTCAGCTACATAGTAATAATAATTTAAATAAAAACGTTTTTATATAAATAAAACGTTTCTAATTAAAGTAAGCTTTTTAATAATGATTGCTTTTCATAAATTTACTATTATACGCAAAATGATAGAAGCTGAAATGACGTCACTAATATGTTTAATGCTCTAATTCAAAACCCGTTGCTCCTACTTCAAACCGAGTGTAGACTTTTCTTCTTGTCTTCTTGTACTTTAATGAACCTTTCCCTCAATAAATATAGACGTAGATGTGTATAAGGTTTTGTGGAATGGTTTTCATATCTTGATGTGAGTTTTCCATTGAAAATCGAATGCATATTTTTCGGTTAACGTTTGATTTCTTGGTACAGTGGTTGTCACATTTTTTTGGATCAAGTTATACACTAAAAGAATAAAGTCGGACAATGTATTTTTATTTTTTTTATTTTTATTTTATTAAGTCCCCAGCTCCTGCTTATCTTCGAAAATCGAACATCTTATTGTAAAAGAAAAAAAATTAATTTTTTTTTTCCTGTCTGTGGAGTTTGACCAAGTTTTTGATAAGTTTCATGGGAAAATATTAACAACAGAGAGCGGTTATATCGGATCAGTGCAGTGCACGTGGCAGGAAAAATCCCTAAATACTGAACTGAGAATCAAGCTGCCAAGGAAAAACAACAACCATAAAAAAAAAAAAAACACCAATTTCTTCCACCAAGTTTAAGTCAACAAAATCGGAATGAAATTAGGTGCAGCTGTGACGCTGACAGAGAAGTGTGTGGAGAGATAATCTCGAGGATAAAACTCCATTAGCGAAACCTTTCCCAAGGGATGTACATACCCAGCAAACCGTTTCCTAGACAGATCGGAGTGCATTCGTAAAGCGACTAGCGGAAAGAACAAACAGGTGTCATCAGGATGGCTTACGCACTCCACAGACACGTTCGTTCATCACGAATTCTCCTATCTCGTGATATTCTTGAAACACAGTTCATTTTCGAAGTGAACTAATAAACATATCCCGAAAGTATTTTTCGAAATTAGATAACGCCTCAGTTACTCGATAATTGGACCGTGTGGATTGTTTGAACGAAACCTAAAGTAAAAGTTTAGGAGTAATTATAAATCTCTGAGAGAAAAGCAAGAGACTCTTCCTAAGGGTATACAACTATTCAATGATTCATAACACGTTGATAGTTAAAAAACATTTCGCCAAATAATGATTTAAAAAGTTTTAACTATTGGTTTCTCCAATAATCAAAGTGACGTATGTATTAAAATCTAACGTTGTCCATTCAGGGTAGAGCTTATTACACCGCTCTAGAAGTTTCTGCAAAGAGTCAGCGAAGATGTCCATAGAAACGAAACCGCCAAACCAGTTTGGCGGTTTCGTTTTTCTTTATGCCCTCAACGTCTTGAAATCTCTTTCCTTTGAGGGTAGTTTTCACTTTGGGAAAGAGGAAGAAGTCTGCTGGTGCTAGATTGGGGGGAGTAAGATGGATGGTCGATCTGTACAATGCCCTGTTTCGTCAAAATGTCTTCAAAACGAGTGCGAAGAACCAGCTGCCTTTCCCTCAAAATTGCGGCCTCACCCGGAAAATGAGTTTCAATATTCTTTGAAGAATCTGTACGTAGAACGCAGCATTGACTTTTTCCCTCTTCAGGTAAACATTCCTTGTGAATCACACCCTGTTTGTCGAAAAACATGATCATCATCTTGATCTTGGGCTTCTGAAACTGTTCGGACCATTCTGACGATTTTGAAATTCACTACATGCTCTGACGATTTGTCTCTGGGTCATACTGAACCATTCACCACTCATCTCCAGTGATAATACAGCCCAGGATATTAGGATTGTCTTGACACGTCTGGTTGAAGTCTTTGCACGATGATGCTCTTCGTTGCTTCTGCTCATCTGTGAGGCTACGCCGCAAATTTTGCACAGACCTTCCTTTTCCTTATTCATGTAGAATTTGACAAATAAGATGTTCATATCCGACTCATCAACCATCATTCTGAGAATCAAACGACGATCTCTTTCCACGAAATTTTGTAACTCTGTCCTCATTTTGAGAGGTTGACTTCTTGGTTCATCGCGAACATCCTCACGCCCGTCTTTGAACCGCTTATACCATTCAGACACACTGGTACGACTTAGCGTTTCATCACCATAAACAGTTTTTAACATTTCATACGTTTCTGCTGCAGATTTTCCTAGTTTAAAGCAAAATTTGATATTCATTCGTTGCTCCATTGCAAAATCGGGAATGTTAACGCTACTAAGGAAACTGGTTGTTACTTGCAACCTGCCAACTTACTGGACAATCTTTGTACCACCATCTGTTGGAAAAAGTCTGAACTATAACATATCACTTCCGCTTATTTTCAAACTCATCGAACATGACTGCAATAACACTAGTCCAGGAACTTTGTTACCACACCAAGCCTTTACATTTTGAATGATCCTCATATGAGTAAAATATTAATATTAAAGAGAGACATAAATCCAGTTTCATCAAAGTAAAGTTAAGCATCGTGGAACTTAAATTTCAAGAGTAACGACTGTTTCCATTTCACTATCGTTGGTGTCTTGTCAATGTGTTTGTAAACATATAGCTTACGATCTACACTTCATAACCTCTTAAGGAACTTTGGTTTCAGCTATCTTTGCTTTGAAAGAAGGACCATGATGTGAAGAAGGTGGAGCGCTACAGAAAATGAAATACCCTAACTTCACGTGAAATTAATTCCTTTTTAAAAATAGTTTGTACAGAGTTGCAAATGTTTTGAACAGTTCGTGTTTTTTTCTTTTTCAAAGGACATTACTGTACCAAGAATTAAAAAAAAAAGGACTGGCATCTGCTTGTGAAGGCAGCTGAAGTTATGAAGCTTCAATATTTTCTTTAAACTGCGTTTTGTGGGATGAAAATCCATCTTCCGCGCCTAAGACGAGCAAACTTGACCATGGTGCGAAAAAAGTATAAAATTTTCATCCCAAAGAGAAGTATTTTCTCAATGGATAATAAATATAAACTGGAGCTAATCTTACGAGAGAGAGAGAGAGAGAGAGAGAGAGAGAGAGAGAGAGAGAGAGAGCAACGCTACTTATTGCACTACATCCGTCACGATGTATTTTATGTAGCAGAGTCTTATATCTTTATTTTATTTATTACTATTTTCTTTTGTAAGTAAGGATTAGCCACATGCAGGTGAAAGATTTCTGCTATATCAATAAACTAGCATTTGTCACTATATATATTTCAGAAGAAATTCATGTTCATTCAAAAGAGAATCAACATGAAAAAATACCATTCCCTTCCCTCCCACAAACGGTGGTTCGCTTTTGTTAGGTCGGGCTTGTGAAAGCGTTACGAAATATTTTCTTCAAATCCTTCCATATTGGTGTGTTTCATCTTTGTTCGCGCACCTACATCAAGTGTGTACTAATACGAGACTCTCTTCACTAGGAAAAGATTTGTGCCACTCATGCTTCTTTGATTTTGATACTCAGTAACGTGGAAAGACAAATACAAGAGCACAGTTACATCAAAAGGCAGACGCTGTAAAATGTATTGAACTCTGTGGACATCGTACTTTATGAACGGGGATCATTTTGTGCGTTTCATCCACCGAAGAAATATGAGTCATTGAAAACATATCGAAGAGGAGAACAACATCGTAATATTAAAAAAAAAAAAAAAAAAAAAAATAGAAGAAAAGAGAAAATGTGCACAATGGTTTGTCGTGTCCCAAAAATAGATATGCTATTTATTTTCATTCATGGTATTCTATCTTGATTTAGAAAACAAGATAAATACAATTTTTAGTCTGTTTTTCCAGAATATTTGGGACTGAATTGGGCTGTAAATTTTGTTTACAGCTCCATTAAAACCAAATTTACGTTACAATACTGGCAGAAGGGGAGTAGAAGGTTGAAATAGGTTATTTATCATTTTGGAAAAAAAATGTAAGCCCAATTAATTCTACTTAAAGCTTCTTTCATAAAATACCCGATAGTTTGATTATATTAATTACCAAAATACAACATGGCTGAGCAGTTTTAAACGACTGTTTTGAAGTAATGTTCCGCCATGAACACGTGCTGCTTCACCCTTAACGCCATGTTAATTTACTTCATGCATTGCGCATGCGCATTCTTAGTTTTACAGGTCGCCAACAGATGTCGACGCCATGTACAGAATAAAGAATGTTACTTGTAAATTTATTGTCTCTAGTACTCTTTTACTAAAAGTTAATCGTATTTTCACGCATTTAAAACAAGCATTCGGCATTTTAAAATAAAACTACTTCCAATATTCATTTTGTTTATTTTTTAATCTCAGTTTTAGGTATATTATGGAATTTAAAAAAAAAAATAAATCAAGATGTTGTAATTGAAAAATTAATTAGTTATAATTGTTAAATAAAGGGCATTTTGTGATAATTGATATTGATATCGTTGGTCGAATGAGTTATTATAGTAATAATTTAATCTGAAATTCGCTGTAATTTATCTAATATAAAAAAAACGCGTTATTTTATTTGGGATTCTAGAATATTTTCCCCTTTGCTTTCTTTTTAAAGAAATAGATGTTAGCAGTTTTTGAATTTGTTAATGAGGCTGGAAGTTTGAAGATAAGTGTAGTTAGATCGACATGATTAATTACTGTGGCTAATGGGATACATTTCTGGAAAGTGTTACTGTTTGATATTATCCAAAAAAAGTATGACGTTGACAAATTCACTGCCTTCAGGATACTTGTGCTAACGCAGACCTTTCAGGCAGCCATTGAAATATGTTATCCTATACGTAGAAATAAATTTGACTGAATATTGACTGAGATTGGTAGTATCCACTACCTGATTCGAAGAAATCTATTGGAAAGAATCATTATATCAGACAGAAAACAAAACAAAGACTATTCTAAGTATTTATTCTTAATAATTTTATATCGACAATATCGTGAGCTCAATAATAATATATACATTTAATAATTTAAACTTTTATGTTCATAATTCACTCTCTTAATGTATATGCTTTTCAACACTTTGTTGCTATATATTATCCGACAAATATGAAAATAAATAAATAATATACAGGGTGTGATAAAAGTAAGTCCGTTGCCATTGGGAAATTATTTATGCTCATTGATTGCGAATCAATAGCTATACAGGCGCCGAAAAAATATAAAGGAAACTCGGGGTTAGGGGCAGACTGTTGAATAGCTGACGTCGTCAGGGAATAAGCAGTCATTCATCAGACAGTATCCTGGTGTGTTTCTGTGTGAGAGATTCCGAGTGGTCTCACAATGGCCAGCCGGCCAGTCCCCACGTCACCCCGATCTACCAATATGCAGATCAATTAATGCTTGGAATCTCCCGAGCAAAAACGCACCAGGGTGCTGGCTGCTGAAAGGCTGGCCATTTGCTGATGATAGCAACTGTTCAGTAGGCTACTCCCCCCCCCCCCACCACGACCACCACTGCCCCCACCAACCCACATGCTTCCACATTTTTTCAACACCTTAATGGCTATTGATTGGCTATTAAATATTTAGATTTCTTAGCCCCTGTTGGGACTGCAAACTATAAGCTTGGCATTTGCATGCTTTTTATTTTTTATATTTAGATTTTCTTTGCATTTCCGTTTTTCATTTTTTTCCCATCACATTGGTGCGTCAGACTATATCACTTATATAAATATAAATGTCCAAATATTAAGTTATAACCACGTTGTTTTATTTTCAAAGAGGAAATCCTTACATTTTTATCTAAAATTTGACCTCCTGAGTAATTGAACATGAGAAATACAAATATGGCGTCTTAAAACGAATTTAATCTGCGAAACATGCAAATCAGTTAGCGACGAAAGTGTACACCACACAGCACCGGTCATTTCTAAACTAGTGCGGTACACAACACATCCGATTAGGTTTCCTCTTTCTGCATAATGCAGAGTACATGTTTGACAGATTCGAAACAGGAGATTGCCAGTGGCAGGATGATGACAGGATAGTCTCAAGTGCCCAGTATAGTAATGTAGTTTCAAGGTTAAGGAAACAGGAGAAGTTACTGGAAGGCAAATGGAAGTTTGGCCAAGAAGTACCGCATCCTAGGATAACTGCTATCTGGTACCAACAGCGAAACGCCATAGGGGTTTGGCAGGGGATTAACCCAACCTGACATTCATCTAATACAGGTCGCTCTGTCTTGAACTCTCTGTGTTCACAAGAGTGACACTTTTAAGGTAAACTGTATGTGGTACCAAATGGTCACTGAATATTCCATTAGGGAGAACCACAGCAACTTTAATAAAGCAGTACGGTTATATGCTTAAACAGAACTGAATCTTTAAATTAGAATTGTAATGATTTTTAATTTTAAACAAACAAAGTTTTTATGTGGTTGTAGTTTTACTTTTAGACACCTTTAAGACGGCCTCCGTAGCTGAGTGGTTAGGAGCGCGAGTGCAATAGCACACGCTCTTTGAATAGACTGGAGTTCAAACCTCTGACTGCTAAATACGGTCTATCTGCCAATCCGCACTGGACCAACTTGGCAGATTATGGTCCATTTCCCTCAATATGAATTGTTGAGAAGGCTTCCATCCTGCAGTGGATTGATAATGGCTGCTATGATAATGGTTTTGGACACCAGTGTACATTAATTTTGTATATTTCGGCTAGCATTCCACCTTCCTCATAATCGCTTAAGATGCTGTCTTGCCTAAAAGTTTAAAGCACCTTATTCCGAATTATATCTCGAAAATTTAATTCTTTTTATAGCCATTTCAATAGATTTATAACTTTATATGAATGATAACTGAGCATGATACAGTATGTGTTATTTTCCTGTTGGTATGTTTACATTTTATATCGTAAGTTCCAGTATGTTCCCTAAAGAAGATAACCCACTTAAATAAATAAATAAACTTTTTGTTTGTACTCCGGGACGACCACACAAACAGAGGAGTTCACAAGATCAAAAGAATACAAGAAACAGCACCCTTTTTAGCAGTCACGGGCTTGAACCCGGTCACTCAACTCACGTGTACTTATGTACCCTCGCGCTGACCACTCGGCTACGGCGGCCGTTTAAAGAGGAATTCGGATTGTCTATTCAGTTATATTCATCTAATATAGTCTCTTGCAGTTCTACATGGTACCATGCAATATTGCCGTGACAAACACCTGAAATGTTGCCAACGGATATGACAGATCCATAATGTCCTGTTATTATTTTCATACTCTAGTCCAACCATCTACTGATGCAACTGGAACCAGGATTCGTCAGACCAGCCAATCATTTTCTTATGTCAAGTTGGGTTAATCCTTGTCCTGAGAAGGCCAAGGATTAACCCAACCTGACATAAGAAAGTAAGGCCCGTCTATGCACCATGTAATCCTAAGAACCTCTAATGTTGTAGGGCGTTAACTGCTCATTTTCAATGTACCATTAACAGCTATTGAACCTGTCTGTTACCAAAATATACTGGTGTATAGATTCAATTTTCTGTTAGGATGGGGCTGTTCTTAATAAATTGCCCATTGAGTATATATCCTCTAGCGTCCAGCCTAACTTTAATTTCCCTTAGAAGTCGACTGCAGCTTCCAGCAAACTATGAAATAAGAATTTTCGACTTTTTCCATATGAACAAAAATACGAATTTTTCTCTTCTTCCATGGACATCATGTGCTATCCATCCTTGTGTTAATACGCCACTTATTCAAAATATTGGAAACTCGGATGATATTTAACAGCAAATAAGGCAACTGTTTGTACGATATTTATCAGAGATGACAAAGTTCAATTCTCGGGGTATGTAATTGCACATGGAGCATGCCTTGTTGAGTTGTTTGGACTGCGATAATGGTCCAATAGCTTGAATCTTCGTTAGTGCTGCAGTCATGCAATCACGTGCTCAACGATCCAGAACTGTTGTCATTTAAACACTTTGGCAAATCAGAATTACGGCATACCGGAAATAATCCTCTTCCCTTTGATGACAAAGTTTGCCCCAATTACCACTTGTAAGGATGAACTGATTAGGTTATACGATCTCCTGCCCATCCTTTAAAAAAAAAGTAATTAATTCTCTTAATTTAGTTTTTTACTTACATTATACGTTCAAGTTAAAAATGGATATATTTTTTTCAATTATAGTGCAGAACAAACCTTTCCTCTACACTACTCAAAAAAAGTTAGGGATATTCTATTACCATTGTTGTTTTCCGAAGGCTTATTAACGAGCACCAAAGGAAAACAAGTTAGACACTCTCGCAATAATACATATATATTATACAGCAGAGTCTTTCTGTCTTTCTTTCTTTTTGCTTTTGTTGTTTATCAATGTTTACTATTCAAAAGTTTGCTATCAAAAATATGTTCATAATTTGCTACCTTACGTGTGAAAAGAAGCAATTAGTCACGATCAAATAACCAGGTTTGAAAAGTACATTTTTAATGCATACGTAGCTTTTATTTATTAAAAACAAACCCTAGATATATAAATGAAGCTCTCAATCCTTTTAAGATCATTATGTACGGCTTTACTTTAAGCTAGCCCATTATGTATATTGCCTGCTGGCCCCATTAATTGCATATTTATGATTTGTTATTGATTTTACAAAATGACTAATTATTAATTAAATTTTAAAGAAGATTATATGCCGTTGGGTTAATACAGCACAACTCTGAACTACTTCAGCCCCTACCACAACGTGGGTATATGCTTAAAGTAGACTTCATTAGGCCTTGAAGAAAATTGAATAGGCGCATCAGCAACTTAGGCCAATTGGGAGAAAAAACCATGCTACCCTCGCTTGAGACCGACTATTTCAGCCACGTTATGAAAAAAAAAAGCCCATAAAAATTCCTCATGTCATCAACGGGTCTCGAACTCAGGTCTTTTTCATCCGATATGGACAGAACCGTGATTATACCAACTGTGCTACCCACGAGGACCAAAAATTTGGGTAATAAGTGGAGTTTCTGATCAATTAAAAGATGATTTGAAGTTTAAAATGATTTAGGCAGAAAAAACCATGCCACCCTCGCCTGAGAGCGACTAACTCAGCCACGTTATGATTAAAAGGTCGAAGATTTCGAACTCATGTCTTTTTTCATCCAATGGGAGGAGGACGTTGATCATACCAACTGTGCTACTCACGAGGACCAAAAATTGTATAATAAGTGGAGTTCCTGATCAATTAAAAGAGGATGTGAAGTTGTAGATGATTTCGGCAGTCGCTGAACGAACACATGAATGTGTTCAAAGGGATAAAGATTGTTTTGGCAAGTTAAAATAAACTTTTTTGAAATTAAAACTGTTTCTTGCGATACGCACGAAGGTATTTATAGTTTGAAAATCATAGATCAGTAGACATTACTTTAAGACATTACAATACAACCCTGGAATTGTAGTCTAGATTGGATTGCCTTCACAACGCACGGAACTGTTTATGCTTTTTTTTTTTAGCTACATTGTGGCAGAGTTAGTCGGTTTCTTGGTTTTTTCATCCCGGAAAACGAGCAAATAGAATATACAAATACACACAATTTAAAGACGCTATATACCAACGTCTCACAGCCTTAGTTGCCTTGACGGAATCTATAACAGTGTAGCGATATCATGTAATTGTTTTCAACAGTGTATTTCCGCTCACTCGAACTCAATCTAACTTAATCCGAGAAAGTAGTTTGGAGGTTTCAAGTGCAGACGACTACTTTAATGTTTACACACATTAACTGCCAATAACAGAAAAATATATTTTCTTCTGCTTTCATTCTTTTTATTTATTTATTATTATTTTTTTTTTTTTAAAAAGGAAACTCGGATCGCAGTTGTTTAGAAATTTGTTTCATGTACACGGTGCCATTTTCTTTATTAAAGTCTGCACGAACTGAAAAATGTAAATAGAAACACGGGCAGTCGATAGCAGCGTATTGATGGAGTAAATGAATGTTGAAGACAATAAATGTTGCGGACGGAAAGCACTGATGACATCGCTACCCTTACATTCTTACTTTTATTTTTGTTTTTACATTAATAATTCAGAAGGAAATTTTTCTAAGTACGTTGGCACGTTGAAAATGCATTGGTGCAATCTATTTCGAGCTTTTATTGAATATTTTTGAAGGCGATTTTTTTTTTCTTCTATTGTTTGCTTTCATATGCGCTTTGTGAGCGAAGGCACGCACTTCGAGAAATAAACATTCATCCACCTGAAGGAGTATTTCTCTTTTTTTCTCTTTTTTTTTTGTGAGGAGGGGTGATTTTTTATTCGAAACGTTTTCCCTAACTTAGTAAATTAGATGGAAGATTACGAATATACAATGATCAATGCATTTTGTGATAGCCTTCCCCGGAGGACCTTTCATAATGTATAAAAATATCTTACAAGCGAAATTAGCAGACGTGCTTCTCCTTTCCAATATTGCGAAAAGAAGAGAAAATAATTTTCCAAAGTGAATGCACGCTTGATAGAAAATTGCTAAAAACTTTATAGCCTTTTCCTGTTTTTATAATACATTATAGAGATGAATGTACAATAATTAACTATTTTGGAGAAATTAAAAATACGAGACCGATCTAAAAGTTTTAATTAAATTACGTGGGATCGGCACGTTTCAGCGAAGTGTTTGTCGCTTTTTTTTTTCTTTCTTTCTTTTCGGTGAGAACCCACAATCCAATTATAGTACAGCAAACTTCGCATTCTCCGTATTTAAGAGATAAAGAATAGCAGTTGGAACTTCGAGTAGGCTTCATAATTGACTTCTGACATGTATTGATTTCTATACACAATTACCCGCAACTAGATTTAGTTGTGTAATATCTTGTGGAACACCAACAAAAATATAAACCCTTAACAAAATAAATCTTGCTCATTTAAATATTTTATATGCTTCTTCTGTACTCAGTTTCTGACGAAATTGCTCAAAAATTTCCCCAAATAGAACTATTCTTTGGAACTGCACTGCCCCACCAACCAGACAGCTGCATATTTACAAATAACCTTTATTAATAAGAAATTTAGGTGGAGTGATCAGTGTCTTGTGGACGGCTGCACGACCGTAGTAACCCATATTATGTAGCATCCTATCCTATGCATCTCACTGTGTGTCTGTCTGTCTGTGTGTGTGCTGCGACAACGTAGACCTGAGTTCTAAGCGGCGAAGGTCTACGAGCATATTTTTAATTGTTTGACACGCAGTGTTTGGTAGGACGTGATAACATCAACGGAGGGGTTTCTGGATATTAACACTAAGGCACCTGATTGAGATTACCTGATGATAGAATCTAAAGTGGATTACGAAAAGTCTTCTACAATTAAGCAATCATTTCAGTATAGTGAATGTTCTGGATGAAAGATTTTTCAACTTTACAGAATCAATAAACAAATTGTTACTTTTAAAATGTGCAATTAAACTGTTTTAATTAATTTTATCTAAATTTTTGTATACAAACTTTATGCAAACATAAAGTAAGATATAAGCATTGATAGTCTTAGATTAATAATAATCGCCACTAAACACTGATTTAATATTTATATTTATTTTTATCTATTTATTTGGAATAATTTATGGAATACCGTTCCATAAATTATTTTAAAAAAATTCTAACTCGATTCCTCAGTTTTTATATCCTTGAAACGGAACTGAAATGCAGTACAAAAGTCCTCTTCGATCTTTTGTCAGATGTCTGGATTGTACCAAATGCTGGTACTACAGATGATAGAATAAAATAAAGGGACTTACATTTCTTAACATTCATTGAGTCCATAGTTGGGTTGTGTAGAAGTTGCAGGAAGTTTGTTACACTTTTCCTTTGCTTTCTTCCCCCTAACAAACAGTGAAAGTCTTCACGCTTAGTGAGGTCAACCCTGATTCAATCGTTTCCGCATGAGGGAATTTCGATTTTGGTGTCAGCTCACCCACAACGGAATCTAATTCTAGACGAAGCTGTAATAAGTTACCTGTATCTATTCTTTGTTTTATCATGTCTTTGCTATCTCTGCTATTGGAAACTACCCTTTAGTTCGTTTCTTTAGGAGTACACCAATGTCTTTTCTCATTCGTCTTGCACAAAAGATTTGCAAAAACTTGAAGAAGCCAGAAACTGCAAAATCTAAAATTACTTTTGTTTTTTTAAATCTTTTTCGCCATAAGATGCAATTCCACTTTTTCGAAATCATTATATTATTTTTGTAAAATTTTATGCCATTAATTTTTTTTTTATTTTTCCAAAATGAATTTTCTTTTAAATGAAATTATTCCCACCCCTCTTCCACCCGAAATTATCTGCCGTAAGAGTTCGTAAACCAAAGTTATACACGGAAGAGTATAAAGTGACTCGCCATTTCGTTTTAGTTTTGAAAAGTTCGATTATAAATTAATTTTTCATCCCAAGTCTCGCTGCAGATGAGCAAGTGGAGTTTGCGTAGTCTTAAGATTCGGATGCACATATTCGAAGATGCCAACGTGTACTAAAATCTGCAGACATTCTCCAGTTTATCGGAATTCGATTAATGTGGCTGCAACTAACTTTTTTTTTTTTTTTTTTTTTTGTTTCTGACAGAGTTTTCCAGGTTATCGAAATCAGCTTTTATTATTGTTGGATGAAGTTCCTGTAATTTATTTTGAAATTTGATTAAAACAGTTGGGATTTTTTTCAATGTAGTACGAGATATACTGCATAAGATGACTTTTCCAGTGGATATGTTTTATTTTATTTATTTTTTGCTGCAATTCTTGTCAGTCGGGTCTCACACCGAACGAGTTGCTTAATGGAAGTCAGAACAAAATTAAAAATCGAACTAGGAAAGATTCAATGAATTGTGATGTCGAAGTATTCTAATTAAGAAAGACCAGAAGAGGAAACGACCTTTATGCCGAATTACATCTCATTATTAGACATTATAATCCTTACTGGGACGTGTGCAAATCAAAAGGGAAAATGATGACAATGCGAACCCGGGTGTACACAAAAAAAGAACTATCACCTTAGGTTCCCCGCGTCGTTGACGGAATTTGAACCTGGGCCTTTTCTAGCCCGTTTGGAGATGGTAACTGTAACCACTGTGCTGTCGGTGAAGATTGTGTTGTTGTTGTTATTGTTTTTGTAGGAGCATCAGCAGCTAAGCCAATATTGCTCCGTGTGTCCTGTTTATAAATGGCGTGTGTTCTATGGTCGATTTTCTGTTTGTTGGACAAAGAACTCGAGTTTTCGGGAGGGAAAGCTATCCTACCCTCTCCTGAGGCCGACTAATTCAGCCACTTTGTGAAAAAGCCCCATAAAAATTCCTCACACCATCGACGGGACTCGAACTCAGGTGTTTTCCATCTGGTGTCGGGAGAACGAAGATTCTACCAACTGTGCTACACACGAGGACCGGCGAAGATTAAACCCAAATATACAATTAGCTGGTTCTCGGTATCTGTAAATTTAGAAATGTTACTGTCTAATTTCAGTTGTTTTGAAAATTATCTCTACTAAAGAGCAGTCATCAAGTAAGCTTTGGAATACCCTTGTAAATTCTTTTCATTTCAATTAGCCAGTGGTTCGCCCTTTACCAACTAGTCACACACAGCTTTGTGACGTAGAAAAGGAAACATGTACATATTTCTTCTGAAAAGTACCATTCGCAGAAACTATACTACAAAATGTAGGCTCAAACCTCATTCTGCGGCCACTATGATTCACAGATTGGGTGGAGTAGTCCTTTTCAAAACATTCTTTTAGTTGGCACTAGACCCTGGTTCTTACATATGATTAAAACACTATAGAGATTCTTTGCTCCAGAGAATCCTTTCTACAGATAACTTCCTCCGAGTATGGAGTTATTGTACTGTCAATGTGCATTAAATTTTCATGATTTTGAGATAGCCGTCTTTCATAGAACCCCTGATGCAACGTTGTGCATACATACAGCATGGCTACTGACAGCTGTTCGAAAACCTTCCAAGATCTCGGTCATTCTTTAGCAACTCCGGGAGCTGTATTAACTGTTTGGAGATGTCTTTGTCAGTGCGGGCTTTCTGATCGATGTTTTACTTCGCCACCGCCAACTATTCCTCGTCCCACACCTCTTCAGCTGTTGCTGACGTATTAAATCCGTTTTTCCTTGGTGGCTCTTGAAGTTGCATTTGCCAAACATTTTTATCAAACTCTTTGGGTCGCCTAGCCACGACGCAATCCTTTCGTCCTTCGACACGTTGTCAGCGCTTGGGACACTGATTCGGTTCATGAAAAACGATTCTGCAAATAGAGTAGATTAGTGAAGACTATAGAAGTCCCTGTACAGAGAAATTCACACACACACCATTACAACGAACAGATTGGACACCAAAATCTTTAATAATAGATAAAATCCAGTTTGTTTTTCTCTGCCACTCTTCAGAAACCAGAAAATAAATAGCTGCAAACTGTAATTTTAATTCAACTGTATTCAGTTATATTTGAATTGGAAAAAGTTATCGAATTTGTGAAAGCACTGTAACATAAATCTTGAGAGATTTGTTTTACAATTTTTTTACAAATCTTCACAATACTTGAGGTATTCCAAGTAGTTTCTAAGTGAGCAGTTCAATATTGTGTGTGGATGTGTGCGAGGAGTAAAATTCGATTTAAACTAATGATCGTCTCTAAAATAATTTCGAACTTTGCTAATTTGGATTATTAAACCACACAAGCAGTTTCAAAGTTATTATCTCGTCTTCATGAAAATTAAAATTCGTGTTTTGATCAATGTGGTGTTATTATAGGTAATTTAAATTAAGAGAGATCCGCATACTCTATTCAAAAGATAAACTCCTTCAGCTTAAATGGCGAGATTAGACATTTTTCTCTCTATATGTGCAATAATATTTATTCATAAAATGGCAGTTTAAATGAATACAGAATGTTATATGTTCGAGAACAGCTTTTAGCAAAATTAACATCATCTTGGGTTGGGTTCTTGTAGTGTTTTAGGCGCATCAGCAACTTAGGCCATATTTAATATAACTATAAATTGCTTGTAATCAGTTTGCTGTTTGCTGAACGAAAAATCAGAGTTTCTGGGAGGAAAAACCAGGCTTCTTTCGCCTGACCAACTAACATAGCCACGTTCTAAAGACCCATAAAAATTCCTAGCTTCATTGACGGGATTCGAACTCAGGTTTTTTTCTTCTGATATGGGGAGGACAGTGATTATATTAGCTGTGCTATCCACAAGGACCTTAGGGTAAGGGGTTGCGGGAGATAAAATGCCAGCTTGAATTTCAGCCATTTTGCCAAAATTTTAAATCTTTACTTGTTTTATAGTCGATTCGTCAACGGAAAATAATCTCGAATCTGCGAATGTTCCGTTTTTGCCTACCCATTCTGAAAATAATCTGCGAATGTTTCGTTTTTGCCTACCCTACTACCCATTTTTTTAGTAGGTCCCAGACAATTTGTCAAAATATACAAGCGGTATTATATCAATTTAGGAACAAACTTTGTCTGCAGCTAAGGGTTTCTTCTGAGATCGCATATTCAGGAAGTTTTGAACATTTAACCAGTTCACGCCTTTAATACGCGCAATTTGGCCAAACAGCAATGTTCCTATGGTCTTCCACTAACGTTTCAAAACGAATTTTAAATGGCTACCCAAGCTTTACGATATAATTTTTATATCATAAAAACGATATAAACGTTTTTATCGAGGAAAACGATCTTCGATTGAAAACGAGGAAAACTCCTCGTTTTCATCAATATACTGAGACTCCGAATTTACCAAGATTTATGAGGAAGAGGTTTGTAAGCAATTCGCATTTGTACAGAATTGTCCCATCTTTCTGCTAATGCAATCGATGAGGGACGACTATTCATTAGGAAAACTGCACCCCAAAATTAAAACATGGAATTATTTAATAATTCTTGAATCGAGAGGAAACACCCAACAATTCGTTTGTTAGTTTTAAGCGTTTCTTCCCGAATTCAAGTGTTCGTTATCAGCGTGATGTCTTACAAATTATATACAGTTTGACTTTGCATTAACAACGCCCCATAGTGCAGGAATCGACTGGTCTGTGACGTTGGTGAAAGCTCAAGTTCTAGACCGGCTGATATAAGATTGCAATTCGCACACGTGGCGATCAGTTTTTGATTGCCAGCAACGAAGAATGGGTTAGAGTCGAGATCTTTCTACAACTTCGAACGTGAAATGATTGTGGTGGAAAGACGTGCAGATGGCGATATCTCGACAACAGCCAATATGGTTAAATGATCTCGTTCTATGGTGCCACGAGTGTACTGTGACTGGTTCAACAGCGGTCGAACAATCAGTCAAAAGGTCACACGTGGTTGTCCCACTTGTGATCGACACCCGCATTGAGCGTTGCATGTTTCGTCTCGTAACACAGCAACGACGCAGCACAGTAGCCCAACTAACTACTAGTACAACGTAGGAATATCAAGACCAATATCCACATGAACTATGCCTCGGACATTAGCTCTTATAAGCAATGGCAGTCAATGGCCGTCACGGGTACACATGCTGACTGCGAGACACAAGAAACGCTTTGTATGGGCACGTCAGCACCAATGTTGGACCACCGACATATGGAAATCTGTCGGCTGATCTGATGAATTCCGTTTCCAGCTCTATCATACTGATTGGCAGATCTGCATTGGGAGAAAGCAACGTGAAGCAATGGCACCGGGATGTACTTTTGGTGTTTAGAAGGCTGTTTAGTGAAGGTTGGTGTTTAGATGGTTTGGGGACTGTTTTCGTGGCATGTCCTGGATCCTGTGATCACTGTTAATCAGTAGCTATATGGGAATACTATTACTATATTAGGGTTACCCGTATATGATTACATTAACCCGTATTCGTGTCTGTAAATTGCGTGTGTTCTTTGGTCGATTTGCCTGTTTTGCTGGACGAAAAAAACACCAGTTTCTGAGGGGAAAAACCTTGCTATCTACGCCTGAGACCGACTAACTCAGCCACGGAGTGAAAAAAGCCCACTAAAGTTCCTCGCGTCATCGACGGGATTCGAACCCGGGCCTTTTCCACCCGGTGTGGGGAGGACGGTGACGATACCACTGTGCTACCCACGCAGACGGCTATATGGGAATGCCTATCTTTTTTTTTTTCCGATCAAGTATGTGATGATGACAATGTATCCAAACAACTTCGGCTTCTATCAACAAGACAACGCGCCATGCCGCAGGGCTCCACAGGTTGCTAACTGGTTTCAGGAACATAAAAATGGATTCTACATTCTCCTGTGGCTACTCAAGTCAGCTGCTCTTGACTCAGTTGACCATGTTAGGGACCTATTGGAAAAGGATATTCGATGCTACGACTATCCAGCTGACAATGTGCGACATTACTGGGCACCTGCAACGCATGGGTAGCACTACCACAAGACACCCTGCAACATCTAGTGGAGTCCAAGACGTGTTCGGGAAAAAGGTGGCCCCACGAGGTATTGGGTAGGTATTGCTAATGCAAAGCGAACTCAATATATAAGATTTACAAAATAATCATTTAATGATTATTAATGATTTAGAAAATAGTAGTTTGTCCAACTTGTAAATGACGATAGTTCTACAAAGCGATTCTTTCGTTGTCGGGAATAACCAGAAGTCATACAGTAAGAGATCCACTGTCTGGAGAATGCATGATAAACTCGATTTCCAAGAAAATTATACTCCTGACAGGCCAGTACAAGGGGAGGGTATTTCCATGGTGGAAACGAATATATTGATTGAGAAAATTTGAGCACCTCCATCACAAAGAGCAGGAACTTATCCTACAGTATCACTGCACAGCTGTTTCTCGTTACGGAAGCGTGCCCTTGGGAACTCACTGTGTGAAGATGGACCATGAACATCAGTGTAAGCGTGTTCTCTGAAGTGTACCAACACAGAATTTTTTCATCAGTGCCGATGAATCAATGTATCTCCATTGAGTAGACTTATTATCCAGTTTGAATACTGGGATTCAAATGAGAATTGTGGGAATGAAATCACTATTCATTGCAGCATTTCGCATAAACATAGCCTAATACACGTTAAAATGAGTGTCTTTCTGGTCGTGGATATCCACGTGGCTTATACTTGGCTCATTTTGATGTCATCATGCAAAAATTTAAACACCGAGCCAACAGATATGCATCTTCACAGTATAATCATCGTTCCCCCCCACACACAGGGTGGAAAACACCTGAGTTCGAATCCAGTCAATGGAATGCTTATGAGCATTTTTCACAACGTGGCTAAGTTAGTTGGTTTCAAGCAAGAGTAGTATGGTTTTGTCTCTCAGAAACTCGGGTTTTTCGTCCAACAAACAGCAAATCGACCACAGAACACGCGCGTCAGACATAATATATACTGTCCAGTATGGCCTAAGTTGATGTACCGAAAACCCTACAACAACCCAAAGATATGCCGATTGATTTCCCTCGTCGCTTCAACGTGGGCAATATTTGTCTCAGGACGACTGCTTCGCAATCTTGATAGAAGTAATTCTTGCGTGATTTTTGTCATTCCCTGTATTTATGCACCCAACTATATACATTTTTCGCACCCATCAGGCCTTTTGGACACGTCTCCGATATTTTATGGTGAATATCGATAGAACTGTCTGTTCAGATACAAAAATTTTATAACTCGCTGCTATTGCAAGAAGAAAAACCCAATTTTCACTATGCTAAACACGTTCTGCTTACAGTACTTCACCATCATCCTTCTTCGGTGCAACAGAGCCACCATCTCATGTAGGGCATGTTAAAGAACCAGTAAATTAGAACTTGAACGGGTCGCTTATAATATAAACATACGATTGTTTTTAATCGTAACTTCATTAGGATGCAATGGATCAATTAAATCTCATCAGATTTTTAACTGGTGAATAATCAATACAGTATTGCAAAACGTTATCACAGATGAGGACCCGTTTTGATTAGAGGTGGAGGATTGAACATTGAGAATTTACCCAGTCTATCTATAAATCTACTCCTTTTAGACTTTATAGTGCTACATTGCCAATCCAACGCAGGAAACACCAGGAACACGTTAAGCGCCCAGATTGGAATCATATTTAAAATTTTATTTCTTTAATAAGATGTTGTTGTTTGTGGTAGTAGGGTTTTAGGAGCATTGGCGATTAAGGCCATATTGCTCCGTGTATACTATCTGTAAATTTCCTGTATTATGTAGTCGATTTTCTGTTTGCTGGATGAAAAACAACCCGAACTTTCGGCAGAAAAAACCATGCTACTTCGTCTGATACCGATTAACTCAGCCACGTTTTCTTTTCCATCAGGTGTGGGGAGGAAGGGATTCTACCCACAAGGGCCTTTAATAAGCATTTAAAGATTGATTTTTCCTCATCAGAGGGCGCTCAAAATCTCCATAATTAAAATTTGATCTGAATCGCCGTATATTTCATTACTAATCACAACTTTTCGGGGATGAATAACTTAGTCCAAATTAGTTCTAAGGAGAAATACTGCTAGTAGTAATCGTAATGTTGAAGAGCGAATTAACATAACACACGCATTAGTATTCGCGTAGTTCTCGACAGTTAAGCACATGAGACAAAAGGGATGGAAATTCTTCTCAACAGGGGAAAGTATTGATGGTATGCCAAACACATACTCCCTTGACTGAAGGCCATTGCTATTAATCACTGTCAACTTTTAGCAGCTTAAAAATGATGTTAGGAAAAATTCTTCGCGACACCGGCAAGATTCCCTAAGATGAATATAATGACTCATTGTCAGTTGTAGGAAATTATCTCTCTCTCATGTTGTGCTATTTTTCGAACTTCAATTTATTTTTACTTTTTTTAAATTTTGATTTTTATAATTAAGATTTTGTTCATTTTTTATCAATTAATATAAATATAATTTTAGCAGTTAAAAATATGCAAGATGCGCGAATCTTCATTATGGACTTTAATGTCAGACAATCGTAGTTAGCAGGATTATCTATTAAGCACTTATCTGGAGCACTTGTGGGTAGCACAGTTGCTAGAATTGCCGTCCTTCACACACCGGGTAGAAAAGACTTGAGTTCGAGTCCCGTTGATAATGTGAGGAATTTTTATGGATCTTTTTCACAATGTCGCTGAGTTAGTCGATCTCAGGGGAGGGTAGCAGGGTTTTTCTTCCAGCAAGCAGAAAATCGACCACAGAACACGCAATTTACAGACAGTATTAATATAGCCTTAGTCGCTGATGCTCCTAAAGCCCTACAACAACAACAACAACATCCAGGAAATGAGTTTTTCATCCAGCAAACGCAAATCGACCACAGAAGACACGCAATTTACAGACGTATTATGTATGGCCCAATATGGAGTAAGTTGCTGATGCTCCTAAAACTATTAGGAACACTATTCATTAGAATGCATTATTTCATAAAAATCCTTAGTGCACAATATTTTTGGTGTTCACATTTTCTTGATGGAGGTGTGAGTCTACCAGTGTGGTAAAATCTAAAGAAATTATCTGCTCTATTTCTAACCTCCTTTCCTCCTAGCGGTGGTTATAATCACCGTCCTCCCACATCGGTTGGAAAAGGCTTGAGCGTGAATCTCGTCAATGATGGGAGGAATTTTTAAAGGAGCGTTTTTCGCATGTGACTAAGTTAGTCGGTTTCAGACATGAGTCGCGTGGTTTTCTCTCCCAGAAACTCTGGATTTTCGTCCAATCAAACCAACAGAAGAACACCTGTTGGTTTGATTGGACATATTGACGCCTTATAGCCTTAGTTGCTTCGCGCTTAACGCATAATTAACCTCCCCCTCTTCATCTGTTTACTTGTTTCTCTGATTTAAATTTACGATTTGATGACTTTGTACAATTTATCTAAATTCATGCCTTTGTTAATTACAGATTTTTAATAAATATATATATTTTTAAATTTACTGTTAATTTTGTTTTATTTTTAAAAATACTAGCTAATTTTTATAAATTTAATCCAATTAGATAATAAAATCTTATTTTTTTTAAAGTTGACCGTATCCAAATTTATTTCACAACACATGCTGATAAGGATTAATACTACGGTTATAAGTTTATAAAATGTTTATATGACTATCAAAAATAATAATAATAACCCCAAAAAATGCGTTTTCATATCCATATCTTTTCTTTTTAGCTCAAAAAATTAATCGTGCCTTCTAGGCCTTTTAAACCGATCTACAAATATGTTTGGCTTTTGATCCAAAGGTGATTTATAAAGTACTTTCTGGTCTATTTATTTTCCCCCTTTCAGTATCGCCAATTCGGTTCTTAGCCAGTACCTCTGCCCTTAAAATCATTCTATCCTGCAAGTAATGGGCACTCAAATGGATGTATGATCAGCTCTATCACACACCAGTTGCCTTTCGATGGAAAATCTAGTCCCTTGATGTATTTTGCTGCCTGTTATGGAGCGCTGATGACCACTGCACCATTTGGGACACGTTATCTTTGAGAATTTCTCCATTAACAATATTATTAAATAACCCTAAAACTTTTGGTGGTCCATCACAAAAGTAGGGCTATTTTTAGGTTAAAATTTTCTATTGACACTCATTACAAAACTACGAATAACATTTATTTTGTTGCATAAACATGCAACAACAATGGAGTAATGTAATTACAGTTTTTATCTAAAAAAATAAAACCAAGTTTCATGGCAACAATTAACTGGACATGATTTTTTCGTAACAATTGAAATTAAAATGCCACTTTCATAGCAACAATGAACTGGAAGTCATTATTGCTACAAAGGTGAAGTTTGTTTCTTCTGCTTACATACTTGGAAGTAAAAAGTTAGTGTATTCAGGTAAAAATTTATTATTTAATAGCTATAAGGGTTTATTTATGTTTAATTATTTCAAAATCATTAGTGTATATTATTAGTTTAATTATGATTATAATTTCATTCTATGCATAGCATATAATTGAAGTATTCATACTTACTCCTGGTTCTGGACACTGGTTTATGCTTCCCGCTATGTAATCCATATCTCTTGTGAGTACACTGCCGTTATAACACATATGGATATTCTCGGTGAACCTCTGCTCCACTTCTGCTAACGAATAGAGACACACTGCCGAGTTCGTAGCAGGACGGGACGTGTGATCTCGGCTGGTGGTGAATACGCCAACCAGAACGTCCGAACCCGGTTCCACATGTAAATCGGTTGCCAGATCGCCTCCAGCGCGTACCAGACTGGCATCTTGCAACAAGTTGTAATCGAGACCGTCTGGCCCAAGACATTGCAACGTCACTTCTGTATACGTATTATAACCCGGGTCCGACACACAAACTCGAGCCAGACGAGTGATGTAACCCCACTCCTCGAGTGCCCTTAAGTGAGACTTCCTTTGCACAGTAGCGAAATAAACGTAGTCGGCTGAGTAAAAGCCATATACGTACGTCACCAGATAGTAGTCTCTTAGATGGAAACTGATGTCGACCCGAGCGATGGAGGAAAATGACTTTTCGACAACGGAGAACAAGCGAGGTTTCTCTATACTCCTGCTACAGATGGCTGGCACCATGTCTCTATACGGACCTAACCGACTATTGGTGGTGGCAACATACAGAACACGTGACCTGTATCCCATATAACGGGCGGGTCCAATGAAAGCGTAGGTCGAAGAATTCTCATCGTTAGCAGCAACGGGAACGGGCACTAACTCTTCATAATTCGATATGTCGTCGAGGCTATGCCGCCGGCATGTACCCTGGTGGACACTCCCACACACCAGTAACATCCTCATCTCCTGGTCAATGACTAGTAGTTTGTTCACATTGTTCATGGACAATAGTTGCTGTTCACGACAGTCTGTTGGGAAACATTGGATGCTGTCCTTCGTAGGTCCGGTTTTGACAGCGGCCTCGAGATCCAACGATGAATTGAACTGATAGAGCCAATTTGTGGCGCCTACGTATACCCTTCCTGTTTGATGATCCACCACCATATGGGTAAAGTTGATGGAATCGTTATAAGTTCTATACGAAGCATACAAGATACCCCCATCTTGCCTGATGGAGGTCTGACACAACACTGTCATCCAAGTGAGCACAAGGCTGTTTAAGAAGCAGAGCCAAATGTGATGGAAGCTTAGAGTGAATGTGGATGTCCGGCCACTTCTGCTCACCACCTTTCTCTGGGACATTGTAGGACAGGAACACAGATGTCCAACTGGTTCATCCATCTTCTGACATTTTCATCTTTGTTGAGGATCCAATCTCAACCCACTAGACATCATTCCTAAAAAAAAAAAAAAAGAATAAAACGTAACTATAGAACGCATATTGTATGTTCTACTTTAGCTAATTGATTAAAAAATTAATTTAGAATATAAATCTAAATTATTTGTACTAAATGCTGCATTGGACACTCTTAGAAGAGACAAGCGTTTTGTTTCAAAAGAGGAAACTGGGGTTTTCTTTATATAAGAAACTGGAGTAATGAAGGGAATTGTACTATGTAATTTTAAAACGTCTGCAGTGGATGGAACATAAAAATAAATTAATAAACTGTCATTGTGTTATCCAACAACAAAATCTGGCCTGGATACCAAGATCTCGAGTTTGATAAGATGTAATTACGTACTTTAAGCTTTAAAAACTCTGATTCACTGAAATCTAAAAATATTTAAAAAAGATAGCTAAACCCTTCATTCTTAATAGGCTGTTGTGTTACTAAACATAATAATTCATTCCAAACAAGTGGCATTCTATGGAGTTAGATCGTTTAGAATTAACTGCTAAGGAAACTAAGGTAACGTGGCGCCATTTATATTGTGACAGTAAACTGCGTGTATTTTATAATCAGTTTTTGTATTTTGTGGGATGAAAAGCCAGAGGTTCTTTGAGAGAGTGAGATAAAAACGTGGAAAAATTTGTCCAAATGGTAAAACTGAAAGTGAATGCAATAAGGACCCGTTGGTCTGGTAGCCGAAATAATTACAGTACGTTATTTAATTTTCAGCGCATTACAAGATGCTCTACGAAAATAGCTTTGACTTTCAGTAAATAGACTTCATCTAGTCATAAAGGAAGCCATAAAGGGAGAAACTGAGTCCAATGATGATGAGGAAGTTTTTGGCGAACAATTTCTTTCTGTCATTCTAAAATAATTCGAGCACAGTACACATTAGTGTGATTACATTCGCTCATTCTATGGTCATCCAAACTTAAACAAGAATTTTATTTAACTCCATCTACTCTTTTGATTGAGCGTTGTTTCATCCAAAGTACCACACGGATTCCTCTCCTCTGCTATAAATTTGGTTAGCCCGAGAAATTAAATTGCCTAAGTCGAAATTTAAATTAACAGCGGTAGGCCCTTAAAAGTATAATCGGGAAATTTAAAAGTGTCCGCTAACAGCGGGTCTGTAATCGCTAGGGCAAATGCCAACTCCAAATGTACCATTAGAACGGGGGCAGCCGATACAATTCTCACTGAAACGACTACACAACAGGCCTATTGATATTCACAAGGCATCCCCGTAAAGTCTGGTAGCAGCGAAATAAGCTGCTGAGTATTTGTGATGGCGATACGTACTGAGCCTCATTTCTCACGACTTTCCCATTTATATGTTAATCTATAGAGGCCCTCGCTGGCAGCGACTAAGTTAAAATACAAGGCAGACAGCAAACAGAAATAAAGCTTCGTTTAACAGTTCACCCAAACTGTTCCTCTTTCTCAACAAATTAATGTATTCACACCTACACAACCCCCTGAAAGAGAGAAAGAAAAATGGCAGATGTGTGGATATAAGAAGCACAAAGTTGGGCTTTGAATGAATTATTTTCGAATAACACCTTAAGGCATTAGAGAATTCTCCATAATTAAACAACTGTTCTTTAACATAACGTTCCTGTCTTCGGATGTGTAAACACTTCTGTTTTCTCCCTTTCTTTTCTTCTTTCTTACCCAATCCCCGTCCCCCTTAATTGCTCGAACAAATGTTGATACTTAATACAACTCTATTTTAATTGTCTTGTAGTTTTGTCATTTGACATGCACTTTTAACAAACTGTTTTTTTTTTTCAATCGTTTCTGTTTAAATTATTTAATGAGATAATTTGTTGGAAAGCTTGATTTCCTGGTCTTGAATAAATATTGTAACAATGCTGTTTGTTTCATCATTACCTTTTTTATATATATATTAGAATGATCCTGGACGAAAAAGAGGTTGAAAAGAGATGCAAAATAAAACGATCGAAATTTTCTGGAATTATGGGTGTTAGTTTACTGTTGGAACAACAGGCGGCGCACAGCCCAATATAGAATTTCATTAGCCAAAGTATAGAAAAATACTCGTTTGTTGAGGGCTCACTTAAACTTTTCCTAGTTTCAGGCTAATTAATAATAGTTAATGGAAAAACATAAAACACCATTTGGGAATTGAACTTAGAAACATGAACTTGAGAATTGGAATTGCATCATCATCAAAAGGTTTAGAACTGTTTTTTCTTTGCCTATTTTTGTTTTATCTCAAAAATCCATCCAAAGGCTCGCGAAGGATGGAATTTGTTTTTAATTAAAAAGTAAAGCTCCCCCTTTTACGGATAACAATCTACCTCCCAAAATAACCACTATTTTGGATATTCCGTTGCCTGGATGTAAAAGATAGACTTAACCAAGTTTAACTTCAATACTTACAGCAAGTCTTTCATACCAGGAGCGTTTTTGTTTCATGACAGATGTTTAGAAAATTCTCATTTGTAATCCCGCTTTAAGCTTCATTAACTAACTGTAAATAATGGATTTGGAGAGCCGATTTAGTGTGAAAATTTGTTGAAAGCATATGTTCCCTCTTCTCTTATTGGGGATTACGTATAAAATATTGATTTAGTTAAAAATGCAATTAGTAAAACCTACTAAGTGAATAGAGTAGCTATGTCGCTTGCCTCTTGCTTCGAATGGTTTGGATTCTTCTGTTCTTAGACAGGAACAATAAATTATGTTCCCATTAGTGTCGGTAGTAACTTCTAAAGAGCGTCTCAAGTCGTGGCCGAGTTAGTCGGTGTCCGTGGAGGTCAGTGATTTTTCCATCACCTGAGAATTGCTTTCCTAATTGTGAGGAAATCAAATCGAGTTGCTTGATCTTACGCTAATGGTCCCTAGTTACCCACCAATGAAGAATAATAGTAGAATTCATCCTCCTCATGGTACGATGCTGTTTAATTGCAGTGCAAGACCGAGACAATTGCCTTCGAAGGTTGGTAGGCTCGCCGTCCTCCCCACCGGGTGGAAAAGACCTGATTTCGAGACCCGTCGATGATGGGAGCAATTTTCATGGGTCTTTTTTTACAACGTGGCTGAGTTAGTCGGTCTCAGGGGATGGGAGCATGGTTTTTCCCTCCCGGAAACTCGAGTTTTTGTCCAGCAAACATAAAATCCATTTCAAAACACACGCAATTTAGAGACAATACACGGAGCAATATGGCCTTAGTAGCTGATGCTCCCAAAACCCTACAACAACAACAATCGAGACAATTAGTAGTGATCTGTTTGTACTGAGGCTATTAGCAACTCAAACGAAATATAGCATTTTCATAATTTTCTTCAATATGGAGCCATTACTTTTTTTTCCGGCAGTGTATTCTTTTTTTTACGCTTTATGCATGTAGTATTAGGTAACTCGAGCGCAAATGAAAAGAAGTTTTTTGATTGAACGCACTTTATGGTTCCAGACATCTTTTGCTTTCGCCCCCTAGTTTTGCTTCATCATGACGTTATACAATTATAGCCTTTCTGTCAGAAAGTTAGTCCAAAGAGAAGACAGAAATTCCCCTCGGAATTCTCAGTTTTCAGTTGACACAAATGTCTGGAGTGGATGAATGGATACATGCGCGAATCAACGCGTGGGAGTAAGTGTAGCGACAAGACAGAAGTTACAAGAAAAGAACTCTTAGGAACTATGAATTCTTTTGACGAAAGTTATTGATGAAAGATGTCAACAAAGAAATGCTTATCCTCCAGAATTGAGCAACTTTTGGAACTAAAAACCAAAGAAGAGCAAGAGAAGGGGGGGGGGGTTGCCGAGAGTCTGAAAGACAGAAAATAGAGGGAGAAGAGGAGAGCTAAAAGATGAAAAGATGGATATTATTTATTATCGTTAATAATAATATTTAATGTAGCCCTGTGTGGTCGTGCCGCTGTATAAACATAAAATTATTTTGTTTAATATAATAATAATATAAAAAGTGTATAACTTAAGCTGTTAAAGAGACCACATTTCTTCTCTCTTGTAGTCATTCTTTAAATTATTTCTTATTTTTTCATTCCCAAATAATCTGGTTTTTCATCCCATAAAACTGGTGTATTGATCACAGAATACAAGCAGTTAATCTGAAAGAATGCTGGTTTTTTTTCTGCATTTAATTTCCATGAGAGCAAGAACGTCTAAATATAATTTTTTATAGTCTAATTCACTCTTACGCTGTTTAATTATAACTAATTAAAATTATAATTGCAGTAACCGGGACTGCTTCTGGTTTTCGGGTGAGTTAACCACATGTGGTAATTTCTTGTTTGAAATGGGATTAAGCGCAGACACTTTCGCTTGCTTTTGTTATCAGGGATGGTCAGAAGCACTCATCGGCGTGCCAACGTTACACAGTGGTCGACTGCTACAATGTTGATAGCCACAAAGGGTCACTTACCTCATGAAAGGACATCTTATGGCAACAGTACGGCAGGTGCAACTAGAAGATTGGAGTTAGCACCTCGAAGTGCTGGAGTCTTCTAACAACAAGGAGAAGGTCAAAACATATGCGTCTCCCAATACCCCGCGTCAGCTACGGAACCCAGCCACTGAGCCAACAGACCAGATCGGATGTAGCAAACAACTACTGGAACCCCCCGTCTCTCTCTCTCTCTCTCTCTCTCTCTCTCTCCGTGTCTCTTTCACCCACCCACCCTTCTCCTACTTTCCCTGAACGGTAGAGTCATCAGCCGCGAATTCTCCAGGCTGTGTGCAGCGAAGTCATTACACGTGGTACCGTCGGAATTGACTCCGAACTCTCTTGAGACCACAAACATTCAATCGGCAAGCGTACAAGTCCGTTTCCTTCCCAATATTTATCCACTGGCATCTCCAACAGTCTCTGGCTGTCTCCTTAGTAAAATTTATATAAAAAAGTAATTTCTGTTATGTATAAAGTGAGCCAATACCTCTCGTCTCTTCATATGGGCATGATTCTTACGCTATTAATAATTTCCGACATTAAAATCGACATTTATCTGTTTGACATTTAAAAAAAAAAGCAACAGAAGAAACAGTGACATGTTTTTAATCGGGTTTTCATACAAGGATCATTCATAGCAAATACTGACAGTATGTACGGCCCATATATCGCAACATGGATCCAAAGAACAAAATCGGACACGATACAATTAGTGGATTATGCTGATTCGCACACTACCTTGACAAAAGTGTGGGAAACACCCATGGGATTTGGGAAAATGAACCATACTCTAACATCCAAGCTAGAAATAGTAATTCAACTAAATACGGTAGATGTCAAGACATTTAATCTTCGTGACTTCCAACGGAGAGTCATCATAGGATTCTTTCCAAGTGTCGTCAACTTTTTTAGATTAATAGAATTAAATCTATGGGAAAATGATAAATGTTGGTGACCATGAGATATCATATTTTTGTGTAAGGGAAAATTCGTGAAAACATTTAATATATTTCTCTCGGCAATGCCACTGGTGTGCGCACTAGTGTGGCTTGCAAGCCCTCTCAGAACTATTTGCGGCTCTCGAGCACTTCTGTTTGACACGCACGCTAGATGAACGGTGGTTGATGTAATGACCAGATTGAAACGTCATGGTGATACTACACTTTGTGTACAGGAGAAATGAGGAAAACAGATCGTAGAGTGCTCATAGGTGGTACTTAACCTCCATTCACCGTAATTTAAATTCTGCACAAACAAATATACATCATTGAGTAAAGCTCTCGCTGGTCAGTTGTTGAACAATACGGTGGTACTTCAGCAATGGACCAATAAGAGCTTTACTTGATCACGTTTATGTCAGAATTAGAGTGTTAAAGGTAGAAAACCCGTCAGTCCTCATCGAATACTGTCAGCTAGGAGTTCGGAGAGGTCACAGGAAATGATATTAGTACAAAGAAAAACGTCTTAGTATGCAATGTTGACTTCTGGTGCACAACTCATTGTAATTGGTCCCTGAAACATTGGAAAACTGTCTTATAGAGAAACAAATCACGGCACATCTGCCCTCGTGGCAGCACAGTGGATATAATCATCGCCCTCCAAACACCGGGTAGAAAATGCTTGGAGAAAAAACCTATAAAATTTCATCCCGTTAATGACGCGAAGAATTTTTATGGGTTTCTTTCACAACACAATCGAGTTAGTCGGTCTCAAAAGGGTCGCATGTCTTTCGTCCACAAAACTGGCAAATCAACCACGAAATACACGCAATTTACAGACTCAATATACTGCCGCCTCGTAGCCTTCGTTGCTTTGGCGCTTAACAAGAATAAAAATAAACAGGAAGGTGGACTCAATCAAGATTATTCCACGGAAGAGAGGGAAAGAATTAAGAGGAAGAAATCTGTAGTGTACTTAGCATTGAAATCCAACCATAAATGGACACTGGCTTGCTATTGCACGCCTTCCAATAGGTTTAGAAGAATTATTGCCAATTAGAACGAGAAATGTTAAGAACAAATGGTTAATACGCTTACAAACAGGTTTCCCATATAAAACTGGGACTTTTTTTATATTCAATACCGTATAGCTAAGCATTAAAGATGTTATCCTCTCTGGCCAAGAAATAGAAATCTGGAAAACCATGGAAAGAATAAAAATAAAATCTAAATCAGTGTAAAATTGGAATGTCTACTGGAAGCGAAAAATGGCATATCTGTCACTCCTTCAAAATCTCGAGCCTTCATGCGAAGCTGTTTTTATCCCATGTTCTGCCCAAAGAGCATACGCGCGAGCACGGACTCTGACAGCGAGGATGATGATCAGCGATCTCACAAGAACGATATTTGCTTCACTGATTTTTCTTCCATCTCTTGTAAGGTGAAATAGGAGAATCACTGCGCATAGCAATGCGCAGTACTCTCTAACGCTTGTTCAATGCTGAAGAGAGCTAGAATAACCCAATGAGTTACTTCCTCTATCTTCAAGACTTTGAACTTTAGCTATTAAATATATGATTCCATATCTGGAAATACTCAATTTTTACATAATATTAAGGAAAAGTCCATGACCAACACGTTAAAATGTCTAAACACCTTGGTGACCTGTTGTCTACAGGTATTCGGCGCTTCACTTTACTGCCGTCAGAAACTTGGTCAAAGAGGGGTGGACATAACAGTCCCTTCTGAGTAGGTGAACAAAATGATTCCAATTATACAAAATATGGGGGATGTCCGCTAGGTGGCCGGTAGTACGAGTTGATAGTAAATTGTGCTCCCTAAAGTGATTTAAATTTAGTGATTAAATCTAGTTTGTTACTTGATCTGATGGATATCATCGTGTAATGGACGCCAAAAGCTTTTCAACCATACGGGTTATGGAGGTACCGGACTTATAGCAGATAAGTAACTTTAAATTTTAATTTGTATATGAACGATCTTGCTAAAGCCGAAGCGAACTGCTGCCATTATCTGACCGGCTGAAGGTCACTGCTGGGAAACGACGGGTTAACATATATAAAGCTAATTGCAAAGGTCATGCTGCTTTTACTGCTTGCGGCCTAAGCCTTGGTCGCACTCTACTGCCTTCGGAAATAGTTTCCCACCCGCGACCACCTGTTTTTATTCCATTTCATTGCAGCGCGCTTGTCCGACTTAAACGCTATTGTTCTCCCTCAAACTCTACCAACTTGTACTTAGACTGCAGAATTGTCAACTGACTGCCCCACCCCAAAAATTCCCACACTTCACTATGAGTGACGCAGATATCGAGGTTATTGACCGGCAGCGGTCTGACTATCCTATCCGCTCAAGAAATGAAGCGCCGGTTACAAATGAAGAGACAACCAAATCTTCAAAATTAAAACTAAAGAAGAGGTGTAGAAGAAAATCTGCGACAGACTCGCAACCAGCAAAGGAAAATCCAGACGACGGAGAAAACGAATCGACAAGTGATTCCGACCACGAGGATAATAATACCCGAGCCTTTCCCCTTACTCAGAGTCCCCCACTATCAGGAACCCCTGTGGACCAAGTCATTGCTATTAGAGGGACACTTGATGAATATTTGGGCAAGAAATCCAACAGAGTCACTGCTGCTATCCGCACTGACATTCTCACCATCTTCAGCAAAATGGAGACGGTAATCCTAAATCTCCATATTGAACATGAAAGACTACAATCCAAACTGGAAGTTCTTTCGCAGGAAAGGGGAAATAAAATGCAACAACGCCCCCCAACCTTTGCAGGGGCTTTGAGAAATGGCGCGCCTGTTGCGCCTAACAAACCTGACATTTCCCAGACCAAGAGGACAAAACGAAAGCCAGAATCGCACATCGTTTTGATTAAACCGGTAGAGGATGCGCAGCTTGACACTAGTGAAGCCGTCAAAGAGACCCTGACAGCTAATCTAAAGGAGCAAATGAAGACTGTCAAGATTAGGAGTATCCGGAAGACCAGGCACCCAGGTGTGGTGATAGAAACAGACACCAGGGAGGAGGCACAAACTATCCTTAACAATGCCAATATGACCAAGTTTGGACTAAAGGCAGAAGTTCCCAAGAAAAAAGGGCCTTCAATCGTAGTGTTTGACGTAGATCAGGACGTCACTCCTGAAGAACTTGCAGAAGATATTTACAGTAAAAACCTCAGCCTGCACTTACATGAAAACGCAGAAGAAGATGACGTCTCTCCAAAATACAAGACTAAATCAAAAACTCACTCTAACGTAAACTGGGTAATCCATCTCTCTACTAGAGCGTGGCAAATCCTAGGAACGCAGAGCCGTATTTTCATTGGCTGGGGAAGCCACAGATTTAAAGAACATATTCCTGTCCCCAAATGCTATAAATGTCTTCGCTTTGGCCACACTTCGCACACATGCAACCAGCGAGAGTCGACGTGTGGCCACTGTGCCCAAAAAGGGCATGGATACAGGGACTGCCCAGCAAAAGATCAACCACCAACCTGTGCCAACTGTAAGGTGGCCAAGGCGCCCCATCAGCACTCAATCAGGGATGGAAACTGTCCAGTATACCTAAAAGCTAAAAGTCTGTACCAAATGAGAATCAACTATGGATAGAGCCCCTTTAACCAATAACTACAAAGAAATAAGAATTGTCCAACAAAATGCACAGAGAGCTAGGGGGGTAGCCGACCAGCTAAAAGTAAAAATAGAGGAAAATCAAATAGATGTGGTCTTACTTCAAGAACCCTATGTCCGGTCGGGAGTGGTTACTGGGTATCCTGCAGCATACAAAACAGTTTATTGCACAACAGAGAACCCTTGGGCTGCAATAATAGTCAGAAATCCAGATATCACTACCACCAAGATAACGCCACTCTGTACTGCAAACAGTGCTTGCGCACAAATTATAACTCCGCTGGGCCCGCTCTTCTTGTTGTCCTTATATACCCATCCTGGAGAAGATATTGCCCCAGCAATCTCAACTATCCAGACAGCTCTCCAACTTCTTTCAGGGGGGCGGTTGCTAATAGCCATGGACGCAAACTGCCGATCTGTGCTTTGGCACAGTCACACACCTGACAGGTCTGCTCATAGGAATGGTGCACGACTTGAAGATTTCTTCCTCACAACAGGACTTCAAGTTATAAACCGCCCTGGTCATCTCCACACCTACAGCGGCCCCCTCTGGGAAAGCAACATTGACGTTACAGCGGCGACTCCAGATATTGCTGTCAAGCTCGCCAGATGGACTGTTCAAGAATCCTGGACTACGTCAGACCACAGAGCGATTTCATTCTCCCTGGTTCGCTCTCTGGAACGTACCCCTCCAGTCCCCAGAGATGTGATACGTTATAACGTCAAGAAGGCTGACTGGGAGCGCTTTCGAACAGAACTGTCAACGAGACTCCCTGAAGATATTCCACTCTTTGACACACTAACTCCGGATGACTGTGTAAAAAGCATTACCGCTACTATCAGAAGCGTCTGCGACCTTTCCATCCCACGCAGAAGGCCCTACAGGTATGCTGTCCCTTGGTGGAACCACCAGCTAGACGATCTAAGAAGAAGGGTCCACCATGCTAGGAAAATGTTCCAGCGGGCAAGGGCTACGATGTCCTCCCAAGAGATTACGGCAGCCAGGGAAGCTTACCGCACAGTCCGAAATGAATATACTAAAGAAATTCGCAAAAACAAAAAGCAATCGTGGCAAACTCTGGTGTCTATCTCCGGAAATGAGAACCCCTGGGGCATCGTTTTCAAAATTGTAACTAATAAATTACTTCGTGGTGAGGTGCTTGATACAACACTGAAAATAGACGGTACTTCCACCTATACCTGGGAGGACACTATAAATAACATTCTTGATACCATTTACCCTGTTGAAGAGGCACCCTTGACGCAACAGCAACAAGAAATTATCAATCAGAATTTAGAATACCACACAGCAACGGTGGAGCCCCCGTTCACCGGCTTTGAGATGGACCTGGCAATTAACAAGATGAAAGATGGAAAAACACCAGGTGCAGACCTGCTGGAAGTAGAAGTTCTCAAAAAATTCGCTGAGGCCTGTCCAGCTATACTTCTAAGCCTACAGAATAAGTGCCTGGCAGAGGGCACCTTCCCAGCTTCATGGAAGACTGCAACCTTAAAACTAATACTGAAAAACTCGGACAAGTCACCACAGAACCCAGCCTCATATCGCCCGATTGCCTTACTCTCCGTGATGGCCAAACTACTGGAGCGTCTACTCTTGTTTCGACTTTCTGCCTGCTACGAGGAACACCAACTCTCCTCAGAAAAACAATATGGCTTTAAAAAAGGCTGCAGCACTGAAGACGCTGTCAACAATCTAATCACCCAAGCAACGCACTCAGCTTTCAAGTACTCTCTTGCTATATTGGTGGACTTTGCTGGAGCTTTCGACCGCCTGTGGTGGCCCAGCGTTCTTCGGAGACTTCGGCACTCAAATGTTTCTAAAAATCTATATAACAGTTTGAAGTCTTATCTAACCAACAGAAAAGTACGAGTTACTAACAAATATCAGACAGTTACCAGATTCATACACCGGGGTTGTCCGCAGGGCTCTGTGCTTGGCCCGTTCCTCTGGTCTATTGTCTTGGACGAGTTCCTGGGCTTGGACCTTGGGGGGGCTGAGCCCTTGGCCTTTGCGGACGACCTTGTCCTGTTGGTGCGTGCGGACACTAGGTCGTCCTTGGAAATTATTGCAAATGCGGCGCTTGTGAAGCTCCAGAACTGGGCAGCCTTGCACAACCTTACCATCTCGGCAGAAAAAACAAAATCCATTCTCCTCAAGGGCAGACTACAAATTAGAAGACCACCTACGATGAATTAAACTTCACCCCCATCCGACTGTACACAGAGGTTAAATACTTAGGTATTTACATTGACTCTGGTCTTACTTTCCATAACCACCTGAAATATCTAGCCACCAAAATCCGGAAGTATGCCGCCATGATCAGGAGGGTGAGCAGATCCGACTGGGGCTTGAAGCACAAAGCTCTGACCCTCATATACAAAGCAGTATTTGTCCCGATTGTTTGCTATGGTGCCTCCACCTGGTATAGACAAGCTACACTAACAAAAAACAAACAGAAGCTGGATACAATTCAAAGGTTCATGCTGCTATCAATTAGTAGGGCGTGCCGCACTGTTAGCACCCCTGCCTTGCAAGTTCTAACAGGTTGTCAGCCACTCTACCTAGAAGTAGTCAGGCGAGGCCTATATTACCACCTTAGGAAAGGAACACCAGCTGAAATAGTAAATCTCCAGCTGGATCTTGCAAATGACCCCAAGATAGAGAAGAGGAGAATCACCCAACACCTACAAGCGATATGGCAACAGAGCTGGGAAACCACGCAGAAAGGAGACATCACGAGGCGATTCCTCCCAACTATAAACCATACTCACCCAATAGCCCCTCCCTGGTTCTCACCTGGTCTGCACATGACGTTTATTATCACTGGACACGGCCCCTTCCGTCAGAAACTCACAGCTATGGGGATTGAAAGAAACCCGCGGTGCCATTGTGGAGAAGAAGAGTCCTGGGGGCATCTCATGTATGAGTGCCCTGCCTATGACAACAGTAGAATCAAGTTTGCTACCGCAATTCAAAGGAATCCACGAAACCAAGAGTCCTCGCTGCTGCTCGATGAAAACACGTACAGGGCACTAACTGTGTATGCGCAGGAAATCTTCGCACTGAGGCTAGCCAAGATTGCTGAAATGAGAACAACATTGGATCATGCTGCCCAAGGCCTGAATCAGACTGGCGTGGGTTAGCTCCTTCTCTGCTAGAGGACACTGCCTTGACAACTTACAAATCCTTTAAGGGTAGGAACACTGCTGGTACCATTCTGGTGCGGGACTGCTGGCACTCATCGAGTGCGGGATACTGCTGCAAACCCCTTATAGGGTAGGATCAGCCGGCACCGTTCTGGTGCGGGATTGGTGGCACTCTGGAGAACTCCTGAGTGCGGGATACAGAGTCCATTGGCCTCTGGTGATCATGCAGGGGCACCTGTCCCCTGCTACTTTAACTCCCACCCCCAGATCCCTATTTTCACCTCACAAAGAGCGGACTGCTCCTTAACTTCAGTCCGTCCTCCTTTCCCTCTTTCTGTTCCTTCTAACTCGTACTCCTGCTCTGTTTTCTCCCCCCCCCCACTTTTTTATTTTTTATTATTATTTTTTATTTTTTTATTTTTTTTTTTATTATTATTATTATTTTTTTTGTATTATTTTTTTTTTTATTTATTTATTTATTTTTATTTATTTATTTATTATATATATATTTTTTTTTTCACTTGACCTTTGTCAGGAAGCTTAGGCAACCCTGGCAAAGGCCAGCCAGAGTATAATGGGCAGCCTGGCTCACCTCCCAGTGGTGGTGGCGGGCAACGTGGGGTCCCACTAGGGGCTCTGCGGCCAAGCAGCCAGAGACACAACAACAAAACATAACACTACTCTGACAGAAACCAGACATTACACTTTTTCTGGCTTTTACAGAGATTCTGTACTTCTTCACAAAGTACCATGGTGCAGATGTGGGAAACCACAGGTGGCGCCTTTCACAAAACACTATGCCACTATGCCACTATATACAAAATATGGTCAAAACTCCAGAAAAAGGCCCTCGTGGGTAGGATCATTGTCCGCCTCCCAACGGGTGGAAAAGACTTGAGTTAGAGTCCAGTCGATGACGTGAGGAAATTTTATGGGTCTTTTTCACAACGTGACTGAGTTAGTCAGATAAGGCGAGGGTAGCATGGTTTTTTTCTCCCGGAAACTCGGGTGTTTCGTCCTGCAGAAAGAAAATCGACCTCAGAACACACGTAATTTAGAGACAATATACACGGAGCCGCATGGCCTTAGTTGCTGATCGTCTTAAAATCCTACAGCAACAACAACAGCTCCAGAAAAATCCTCTGGTCAGAAGGGCAGGTAACTTAATTGCTAGAATCTGATACAAAATCCTTCAGGAAATCAGAAGTGTGCAACAAAATTCCGATAAAAATTGAACTTTTAATAAATTTAAGCAACCGATTACTGTTTTTTGGTCCAATATAGACCTACATATTTAAACTGGATCCAAACCACTCTTTTGGAGCGTCGTGCGGCTTGTAACACGATTTACTCTCTCTCTCTCTCTCTTCAGAAAAACTTCAAAAAAATAATGCGATCGCATCATTAAAGATAAATTAACATCATATCGTAAGAGACTGTGACAGATTTTGCCCGTGGTTTACAAAAACTGATACTCAAAACTTTAATGAGAACGCACACGAGGCACGTTTTCCTATAGGATATGATGTTTATGTAAACCTACAATTTACTTTTCAAGATTTACGTGCTACCGTGCAACATCTGAAAAATGGTCACGCGAGAGATCCTGGTGGGATTCCCCTTTGGTTCTGAAAGTCGTGTATTAATTCACGAGCTCATGTACTACTTTCTTCAATTAATCAAATTGCTTGTGGCGCTTGTCTGTTAATGCATCAAGTTTATGTGTTGCCGTTTTATTGAAAAAAAAAGAGAAAAAAACGATTATCGTTGGATAATAATTCTAAATTGGTTTTTGCTGAAATTTTCTAATAGCGTAGCGTTTAAAGTATTAATAGCTTCAGTTGTGGTGATCGGGTGCAAAAAACTTGGTAGTTCGATGAATTATATACCCACATAACCATGGCCAAACTTTGTTTAAACTCTAACAAAGTGGAATTTTAAACTCTACCGTTAGTTGGACATCTAGAACATTACATTTCGAACAGGTCTTATCAAATTTAATGATGGGATACTTTCTCACCGTCTTCTTTTAGGACAGGAGTCCCTCGGATATCCACGTTGGATTGTACATATGTCAAAAGCGATCTTGCCATTATATAACTACATATTTTAGAAATTAGAAATATTTTTTCCTGTAGATCGAAGGGGAACTGGAATTCTATCAATGTTTATATTCAAAAGAACTAACAGTTACTGGAGTCCAGCATACTCTATATTATGTTCAATGCATTTGGGCATTGAAGATTATGTTCTATATTATGTTCAATGCATTTTGGGCTTTTTTTAGAAGGCAGCGTGTGTGCTTCTTCACTTTTACTCATCGCTGGTAACAAAACTTCATAATTTTGGCTTGAAATTCCCCCATTCCTCAATGGCTTTCGTCTGATGACCATGTTTTTCAATAATATTCTCTACAAAGCCACATTTTCTGAAGCAGTTGATTATTACCCTTGAATGCAATACTGCCCCAAGCAACAACAAGATTACGGACAGCATCCAAGACATGCCACTTTGGTCGCAAATTACTCCCTCCTTCTATGTTGTGTATCAAGTACTTTATCAGGCGAGATCTATATGCTCTCTTGAAGTTTTAAATAATGCCTTGATCCAGTGGCTGCATAAATATTTGTCAATTTAAGAGTCTCAGCAGAATGTGCTGTACAACGATCTAGAATCATCAAAATGTTCCTCTTTTTTTTTTAAGCCATTCTTCTGTCCACTTTCGATAGCCAAGAATGAAAAATTTTGACTGTAAGCCAAGCACTTCTATTGACCTCATAAGCGCACGAAAGTTGGTTAACTTCTTTAAAACATTTTGGCTTGGAAAACTTACCAATCACAAGTGGGCGTAGTTTTGTATTGCCGTCTGCATTGCAGCATAACAGAACTGATTCTTTGTTTACCTAATTTTCCACCATTACAAGACTCTTCTCGAACAGCAAATGTTTTGTTTGACAGCAAACTATAAAAGAAACCCGTCTTGTCAAATTAAAAATATCCATTACCTCATATTTTTCAAGAATGGACCTTACAGAACACAACCAGTCTGCAGCCGTAATAAATAATATTAAAATTATGTAATTTACAGCAAAGAAGAGAACTAATCTTGTTATAGCCAGTAAGGGGATTGTCAAACGATTGTGGATTTTGTTTTGCGCAACAAACTGGGTTGCAAAAAAGCAGAAAAACAACAGCATTTTCTGGGATTCAACAGTCACAAAGTCCAAAACACAAAAACTACAATCCAAATGCCCTTGCAAACAAGGACATTTTCACTAACGATAGCTACTCTGGATATTTGACGAAGAGCGAGACGGAGGGGGGAGGGTAACAGGATAGAGGGGATAGAAGTGAGGGGGAACTATCCGAAGGTTGGCGAAACTTGAGTAAATGGACATAATGACCTAGCTAGGATGACTTCGACATTGTAGAACGTAAGATGAACTGTACGGAAGAAGATTATGAGCTGCAAGAATGGAAAAGCCAGGGTATCGAACATGAATGAGCTAAATGGTTGCTCTCTGTGCGTCTGTCCGTCTCTCTCCTTTCCGTTAAGGCGTACTGTGAATGTGTCCATTCTTTATCTTGCTCAGTCAGACATAAGTACAGTCTGAGAGAGAGAGAGAGAGAGAGAGAGAACGAATGGAAAATGCAGTCGATTAGAAGATGCGCCTGGGGAGGGGCCGATCAGATAAGACTATGTTATTCTTGACGTTTTCCATACGCCTTCGCTTTTTCTCGTCTTGCCAGCATTTTCTCCACCTTAGCGTCTGTCAGTGAAAAGAACTGGGAAGCATTCGGTATAAACCGATGACACAGTGGAAGAGAAAAAAAAAAATAAAAGGGTGGCTGTGGAAGGGGAGAAATTCATTCTAGCGAAAATACCATCACACATACACTGAAACCGCAAAGACTGCAAATGCCTAGTAGATTGACAGCTTTTCTAGGATGTAGAAGAAAAATGACCCCTTGTCGTATCTCGGCGGGAGATGGGGATTGGTGCTATAAAACGTAATGACCAGCCGTTTCCCCCCTCTGTGATCCTTTTATCATTACAGTTTCAGCTGTCCGGCTATGATTTTATTACTGCTTTCTATGACGAAGCGTGTATAGACAGAAATAATATTATTCCTTCCTTTCCAGTTCGCTCTCTTTCCCCATCTATCTCTTCAGTCGCTATGTCTTGCATAGAAAGATAAGTCATCCAGCTGTGGGGGACTCTGAGATAGCGTTTAAATCACGAAGACACTACTAATAATTAGACATCATCTCGTGTGGGTAGATCTCAGATCCCTCTTGTCTGCACAACGTAAGAGGGGGGAAGTAATATGGGTGGGTCTGACTCACTGATTCTCAGTTAAATTTTCTAGGAGAGAGAGAGAGACTCCGCTTGTAGTTGACCTCAAACTGTCACCAACGGCCCTGCATCCGGCCAATATCCCAACATCAGTGATGGATGCAGCTCATAAATTGAGGATATTGGGCTCCAATCCCGGAGGTTCTCTGGATGCATACTACTAGGGTGCATAACGGTCTGTAATGAAATGCCAATTGCCTTTTGCATCGTCCACGCGACTTTTAAGTTGCCGTAGGGGACAGGGAGGGTGGAGGGGGGTAGGTAAAGGGAAATTGGAGAACGCTGTGGTTCTCCTCCCGAAACAAGGGAATAAATATTCGCTATGTTTTGTGAAAATTGAAGTTACTTCAAATAGATGGGTAGCGCTGTCAGTTTTATAACGGTCGATCTGATGGAATAAATGTGGTTATGTGGGGTGCAGTCTTTCGGGACAGATTTATCGCTAAAATAGGGACGGTTAACTTCATTCTGTTTTTTAACGCACATATATTTGGAGAGAGAAAGAGAGCTAGGGAGGTCTTCTATCGAAAAATATTTGTTAAGGAGAGAAGAGCAAAGCTGTTGACGTGTACTAGGTGTATGGTATTAAAGGTTAGTAGAATCAAGGTCATCTAAGAGGACACTGTCCTTATAACATTTCATTTTTCTCTGAGTTTACAGATCCAGATGTACATAACATTTTGGAAGGTTTTTATTTTTTTGTTTTTCGTTTCTCGAAGTCGTGTGTTAGTCATTGTGTATTAGATTAGGGTTTTTCCATCATTTTCTGATTGCAGAACCTTGTACAAATCTAAATCAACCCCCTGGACGCTAATATCTTTAAAAACAATCATTATTAACAAAGAACAAATTAAAAATGGCATCACACGAGTACAAATTAAATAGATAAAAAAATTAATGGAACGTTTACAGAACCACTGAGGTCAATTTTAGACCTTTGGGTTTCATGGAACAATCTTTGGAAATCCAAATACAGACCATTAATTTTCAAACTAGGTTTTGTGAAATTTTTAATGGGTGAGAGAGAGAGAGAGACGATTTTTACGACCTTTGTTGTATTGTCCATTAGACGTATCATGGTTAACTGGCCAATCGTTAAGGGATGGCAATGCTTTTATTGCGAAAAGGATAAAAGTGTAAGAGATCAACAATCCTTTAAAATTAGAATATGACCTCCGTTATTTACTTCAATATTTTGCATACCTTGGAGCTCTCTTTAACATTTTTGTGTTTATTCAATGGTGTAATTAAGCATCTTGCCAACATTTGCAATGCCATTACAAGCAGATACACACTGGAGCGATCTAAGAAAACAGAAAATTACTTTTCTAATTTAGATTCTCAGCTGTTTCAGCAACTTTTACACTTGCTCCATGCGATATTTCTTTCCGGGTCTTGTTTAAATTGCTGGTAATCACCGCACCCTAAGTGAATCTGAAAGTCTAAATCTTGTTTTCATTTCTTTCTGCTTACAATCCGCAAATATTCAAATATGCAGGACAACACCAGTAAATCCGCATAATTTTCCGGGGGCCACTGGCACGAAATTTCGTGCATTTCACGCAAATGGTGGTCGTCCATAATAAATTCTTCCTTTTCTTCAACAAGCAGCGCACTCTAGGGGTAGCGTTCGTTGTTAAAATTCTTAATAGCGCAGCTTATAAAAATTGGAAACATCACGCAAAGGAAGAGGTTTTGGTTGGGTAGTGGCAAAAGTCGTCTCTACGCTATTTTTCCACTTCGGAGGGGGTCCAGGCGTCCGCCTACGCAAGCGACGCACGTGTTGTGTGTATGTGTGTGTGTGTGTGTGTGTGTCTCGGTATTACTTGTGGTTTTCTAGCCTGTAATGGAGTGCAGAACAGATCCATCACCATTCTCACCCCTAGTCCAATATCCACGCTCCATGGAACTTACTACAAGATACACGTTGACGTCACGGGCCCTGGGCCATGTGTAATTTACTTGAGGTGCCATCAAACATCAGAGAACAAAGCCGCCTGCCTTGCAGTGCGCTTCCACTTGAGAACTACCTACCACTAATGTACCGCAATCAATAACAGGAACAGGGATACAAAATAGCATTGTGTGGCTATTACCACACAACACGCGACTGCTAGCAAGAACTTTGTCACATCATTTCTGCCGACATACACGAAAAGACCGCTGAAGGGAGGAGGAGGAGTCTGGGGGCAGGAAGAAAAGGGAGAAAGAAAAGTTTACCACAACCTAATATTAGTGTATCTTAATAGTCCAAAAGGGTTATAAGAATTGCTTGAGATTTAAACAGAACAGGTTGCTGTTTTGTATGTTCAACAGTTGACCATGTTTCGCATTAAATAGGTTGTGGTTAATTCGAATATTCGAAATTAACTGATGTTCCCAACGATATTCTGGCGCATTAATCTTGTTTATGTTTAAAATTTTTCATTGTATACTTAATTTTCTTTGTGGATTTCAGATAACTCAAGTTGAGTTATCTGAACTCTGTCGTATTACAAAATAGTCATTAATTTAGATTTTTAAAAACACGTAACTGGTTTTAAAGTTTACTCACAGATCAGATTATCCTCTGAAATTTGAGGCAACCGAAGCTGTTAAAGACGGGCTGGTTAATAGTGGAAGTGCTCTTCGAAGTTATGTCTCCAGAATGTGACTCTAAGGATTATAAGGATTTTTTTAGAATTGTGTGGTTTCATTTAGCTACCCCACCATCCAGATGTTCAAGATCAGAGAGGAGCTAAGATATGTCGGAGGAACCAGTGATAAAATTTTAGCGTTGTGCTCTGGTTTTAGTTTGTTGGAACAGTACACGAATGTCGAATTACGGTTCCAGGATTGGCTATATCTTTATATTTCGTTATCTGTTACTTTTGAATGAAGACAATCATCATTTGGGTGTTAATTTTCACTATTTGGAGAAGACTGCACCTGACTCAATGAAATATTTTAAGCCATCAGCATCTGAGATGAAGTATTGTTGCAAATTGGTGGTCTTGTGAACTACTCCAAGTATTTTTTTTTATAGATTGGGTTTCTGAATGTACATTAAGAGGATAATCGCGAAACCGATCTCGAAACTCATATTACCAGTAATCTGATTATCTTGAGACGTACGGTTCTCGTTTTGTATTAGAGACAGATGCACCTTGAAATATGCATCTGCTTTAATTATCTTAACAATGGACTCGGGAAAACCATCTGAAATCAGGTAACAGGCTACTGTGGGACCATGGCAGCACACTCCTACCATCCCTAAGTTAAAGTTTACCTGTAATTTATTCAGTTTTGGGAATGGGATCTTTCAAAATTGGATGAATTATTTTTAAACTACCTACACCAAGCGGTCCATTATTTAAAAACAATTTACAACAACAAACACCAACTGAAAATAATTCATATACTTTTTTTAATGTTGTTTGTGCTTGAATATATCAGCAATTGAAAGAAAATACTCTGTAACAATCCTGAGCGTGCTCGAGGTCGGAGATCCCTGCCCTTGTTCTACACAAATATTCTAAATATCATTTTTTCCCCTTCTGGATTTTTCTGAAGGCTATTGTTGTTATAGTAGGGTTTTTAGGCGCATAAGCTACTTAGACCATGCTGCGCTGTAGTCGATTTTCCGTTTATTGGACGCAAAAACCGAATTTCCGGGAATAAAAACCATGCTACCATCGTCTGAAACTGACTAACTGAGCCACGTTGTAAAAAGGTCCATAAAAATTCCTGGAGTCAATAATGGGTTTCGAACTTGGATTCTTTCCACCCGGTTTAGGGAGGATAATGATTACACCAACTATGCTACCCAAGAGGGCATCTCTGGACTTCAAACCACTTACCACCACGATCCACCAAGAGATGAATGTTAATAGTATAATCGACAACTGGTATGATTGTCGAATTCCTCTTCCAGGTCCATATATAATAATATTTGCCTATAATGTTTGTAAGCTGTGTATTTTTCAGCCACTTTGTCTATTTCTTGAGATGAAAAGCTGAACCTATATTTCGTCAAACACCGGAAAACCATTTGCACATTTCATCCTTCATTGACAATAACAATTCATTCAAGCCCTGGTGGATAGGTAGTAGGTGGAATTGATAGGTACAGTTGGTAGGATCGCCGTCTTCCTTATCCACGCCGGGTAGAAAAGACCTGAGTTCGAATTCTGTCGATGGCTGGAGGAATTTTTATGGGTCTTTTTTCACAACGTGATTGAGTTAGTCTGTCTCAGGCGAATACAGCGTGGTTTTTTCTCCCGGAAACTCGGGTTTTTCTTCCAGAAAACAGAAAATCGATCTCAGAACACACGCAATGTACAGACAGTATACACTGAGCAATGTGGCCTTAGTCGATGATGCTCCTAAAACCCAACAACAACAACAACAGCTCATTCCAATTTGGAAGAATAGAATCATAAACAATGTTAGTCACATGAAATTTCACGTTTTCTGACATTTAAAATTCAAACTGCCTTTTTTTTTATTTATTTCCGGAAACACATTAAACTGGAGTGTCTCTTTCACTGTCAAGCACACATTATAAAGAGAAAACATTATCACACCTAAGAGCTTCATCATTTGGGAGTAAAGGCATGGTGTAAGCTACAATGCATTAAGTTTAAAACGCTATATTTTATTATCACTCTCTTAATTATTAATAATCCCACTCGAGACCTTTCTCAGCTTCCTTTTATTATTTTTCTTCCTTTTTTTCCCCTCAAGAGACGCATTAATTAAGACACTAAAAGAGACTTCTAACCTTACACGCTGTTCATAAAAAGCAAACAATTAAACTTCTTTTTTCTTTCTCTCTTTTAAAAGTGTGAAAGCAAATAAATGTTGTTATTGAATCACTAGTGAGACCATCAGCAACCTAGCTGTTAATTCAGTGATGCTGAAAGATTCGATGAAAGCCTTAATAAATTATTAGGGTATTAAACTAAAAATACTAAAACGTTAGACTTGATGTAAAAATCACTGTGACTGTGAAATGTCACCGTGAACTATTACTAACAATTCAGTTACGCATATCGCTTATCTTTCCTTTATTTTTAACGTTCTTTTTCTTTTAAAGGTATACCATTTTGGCCCAGGTGTAATTAGCGCCTTAAACAGCTGATATCAATGCGTAATAAAATTAAGACGGAAGTATACAGAGGATAGATATAATTAGAAAAGGCGGAAAATGGTTTGAATGTAGTCGACAGTCAGGGGCAGTTATTGCAATACTTTGCACTTAATTACATTACTCTCAAACACAGCTGCTACTGAATGATACTCTCCTATGGAAACATCATCCCGAGGTAGCATTTCGATAAAACCTAGTGAATTGAAATGGGAAGTCTTGTGTGTCGGCTAATTAGGGTCTTGGAAATTAAGAGTTTGCTGGTAATATTCAAAGAGTCTACGTCTAGCTAACTGGACCGGGATTTTTGGTAGTTTCTGAGTTAATTAAAGGAAAATGTGAAAAGTTTTGGAAGTAGTAGTTTTAAAGGAATCCTTACTGCCCATGTTTGGGAGGAAAGGAAGTAGGGGAAGTGGGGGGTAGGATTTATTAGTAAGATTTTTCTAAGATTTACAATATCTCCGAGGATTTCAGCTAGTAGCTGAGCATTTATTCTCGCGCCAAGTGAGGGGTTAACATCTCAGACAGGGATTATTACCACTGTCGAGGATTTATTTAAATTTAGGGTTATTGACCGTTGGTGCAGACGAAGAATACATTGAAACGAAGCCGATATTGATTCGTTAGTTTTAATGGTAAATTATGATTTGGTGGTATAGTAGAGCGTGTAGGTTGTAGATTTCGCGTTGAATACGATATGCAATAGCGCCCTCTGGTGGTGGATAAATTAATTTAAGTGACTCGCACTGAACGTAGAAAAGGAATCTGTTATAATCGCCATCCTCCCCACACCGGGTGGAAAAGACCTGAGTTCGAGTCCCATCGATGACGAGAGGAATTTTTATGGGTCTTTTCACAACGTGGCTGAGTTAGTCGGTCTCAGGCGAGGGTAGCATGGTTTTTTCTCCCATAAACTCTGGTTTTTCATCCAGAACACACTCAATTTACAGACAGCAATATGGCCGTAGTCGCTAATGCTTCTAGATCTCGACAACAAGATTATTTCCATCGAATATAACTACAATACAAGAACGTTACCATATTTAGAGATCAACATAGTCAACTCAAATGCGCCTACTCAGTGGCTTTTCTAGATCAGTTGGATTCTAAGGTGCTGTGGAGTTTGGGGCTCCTTTTTTTGTTGAAATGTGACATTTTTGTTTCTTTTTCAACTGAAGAAAGATACCAGAATGTTAATCCTAAACGTATGGATGACAACAAATTTCATTGTTTAGCTTCTATTTGTTTATTATTTGTAGTAACATTTTTTACATGTTCTTTACTTTGTAAATCGATCAATCACTTCACCACTTACTCCTCGGTCCTTCCCCTTCGCTAAGAAAAAAAAATAAATAATAAATAATAATAATAAAAGCGTGAAATCTTCTCTGATATATTAAACTAAAGGTGAAAGTGATTTGTTTCCTATCTCGGCATCCAACTACATCTTTTCGCAGCGGGCGCTTCCTCAACATTATCAAAGAGGAGAGCGGAAAAGCCATTAAGGCAAAAAGGTGCAATGACAGGTATACACACAACAATAAGGCTTCATCAACACCATCCGTGCTGAAAGTTTCGTGGCTGACGAGGGTTGTTTCTTCTCGACATGGCCCAGCAATCTTAGAGCGAGAAACACGTTTAGAGGATACGGTGAAATAGTGCACACCCCCTAAGGTCAAGAGCAATCAGGGTAAGAAGTAGAGAGAAGGCATTTGTCTGCGAGAGAATTAATCAAGTAACATAGCCTTCGGCTATTCTCTGATAAATTAAATGTCGCTCCCCATTTGGACTGGGAACATGAAAGATTAAGCCTGTCTGAGTCAGTGCAGTTAGCAGAGAAGCAACTGCCTACTGCTATTACGGCTTCATTCGCTAGGGTTCACTGAATAAGCAACAATGTTAAGAAACGCGTCTAACTACTGCAATAATTTATAATCTTAGGGGTGGGCAGTCGACGATTGTAAAGAATTAATATACCGTTCGCCCTTTTAAGTCGTTTGATGCTAGAATTAAAAGGTACCTCGGAATTATTCGCAACAGTTCCAGGAACCTATGTTTATTAATGGCTTTCCTTTTAGTACTCGTTCTCATTAATGCGATGTTCAGGAAGGAGAAACTCCTTCATTTCCCCACTTTCAATGATTTAAAATTGCCCACTGTGGGTCTTTCGTGGAAGATTTAGTTTGGAGTTATTGTCCGGGGGGGGGGGGAAGCTCCTTAAAGGGGTTTGTGGTTTTAGAAAAAGCGCTAAGGTATGAGGTATCAGTATATTGTGTTTATATAGTAGTGGTTGGTGTACCTACTTTCCGGGATGAAAAATCGAGTTTTCTGCTCTCGCCTAGGACTGACTAAAATGGCCACGGTGTGGAGGGATGGAAGATAAAAGTTCTCATTGAGACACGGGGCAGAGAGTTTATATATGTGCACTCACTGAATCACGACCACAGCGTTTCAAAACGGCATGATTGTGTGAGCTCGGGTGCATCCATATCGGAAACGGAACGTCTTGTCGTTTGCTCACGGCTCACTGTGCTAAAGGTGCACAAAGAATGGTGTCGAACGGGTCAAACCACCTCCCGCCGACAGAACTGCAAAGGATTACGCAAGATGGATGTTCTTGGTAAGCGCGTTGTACGTACTGGCCCAATAGCGGGTAACTGTGCGACAGATAATATTGCAATACAATATGGGGAATGCAAGAACAATATCCAAGGGACACCCTCTCCTGACCGCTGATTATTGTCGACAGCGAATGCTGTTGTGTCAACAACACACTGGTTGGACACTGGAAGACTGGAAACGAGCGTGCTGGTCGGATGAGTCGAATGCTTGGTGCAACAAGTGGACGGACGCCTTCGTGTGTGGCGCAAGAAACAAGAGTCCATGGACCCGTCGTGCATAGAGGCCAGTATTCAGGCAGGTGGCAGTGGTTGCTTAATATGGGAAAGTCTACCGGAAGCTCTTAGGGGAACTTTGCAACTTACCATGTTGCAGGTTGCACATGATCTCCGAAAAGCTTCCGATAGATTCGTCTCCTAAGAGCTTCCAGTAGACATTATCTTCCCAAGATCTAAGATGATAATGCGCCGTGTCATCGGGTCCGCACTATGCACGAGTGGTTCGAGGAACACAGAAAAGATATCACCCATCTTGATTGGCCTCTCAGAAACTGAACCTCACTTCAATTGAACACTTATGGGATGTTTTGGAACAAGAAATGAGAGGAATGGACACGCGACCGTCATCTACTGAGCCACTGTGGAAAGCCTTGCAGGCAACATGGCTCTAGATCCCTACGGACGCGTCTTCAGACGTCTAGTGGAGTTAATGTCTGGGCGAATAGCGACTGTTATCCGTGCGAACAGTGGCCCAATACGGTATTTGGTAAGTGAACATAATTCAGTGGACGTTCGGTGCATGTACGCTAAAGGTAACATTAATTATAAAACTCTTCGCTAGGTGGCTTCGTCACAAGTTACGATTTCAACAGCTGTATAGCGTGTCTTTGGTCTAGTAAATTCAAAGCTATTTCTTTTTATTGATGTTACGTCATACTAGCCTTTGACTAAGTGGTGTGCAGCGCTCCCTTAAATAAGTATATAATCCACCCTTAAATATAATCCTATATCTAAAAGTCAAGATATGGTGATCGAAGAGCGCGGGGTTGGCGAAAATGTGACTTACAGGATAATTATCCATGTATGTGTGTGCGCTAAATGCCAAACCAACTAAGGCCATGAGGCAACAGTAAATTGTCTTTGTATATTGGGTACATTTTATGGTCGATCTGCCCGTTTCCTAGAGAAAAAAAAAGTAGTGCTAACTAAAACAACGCCATTTGATGTTCATGTGATCGGTAGCCGTGATATATTTTTATATATAGACTCGAGCCGTTTATAACGAAGTCGTTTTATAGCGAATTCACAGATATTACGAAGTTTTAATGAACCTTCCTTCAAGTTCTTTATAAACGGGTTCGACTGTATATGAGGGTAACTTAAAATTTAATGAAAAAAATTGCCAAATTAAATAAAAATCTGGATTGCTTCACAAATCCTTCTTGAAAACCCAAATATAAAATTTCATGAAAATTCGTTCAATGGGAGTCGAGTTATTACATGCGGACGGATGGACAGATATGGCGAAGACAATAAATCGCTTTATCCAATTTCAAACGCGCCTTCTGGAATTTCTGATAACAATTCTTATTTTAAGTCCGTTTTATTTTTTTATTTTATTTACTTTTTTTTTTCTTCTCCTCCTTCTGCTGCTTATCACATTGGATCAAAAGAAAAAAAAAAAACAGGAAATGTAGGTGTTCAATTAAAAACAGAGCCACGGTTTAAAATCTGCACTGAAAGGATTTAAAGTGTACTATTTTTTTTTTCTGTAGGCTTAGAGCAAAAAAGAAAAGAAAAAAAATCTTTTTCCTAATCTGATGTAGCATTTGGCAAGGGTAGCGGCAGATACTTCAATTATAGGAGAGTGCTGGTTGTCTACTAGAACCTGCTGTCTTTTGGCTATCTTCTCTTCGACCGAAACGAGTTTAGTGGAAGATTGCGGATGCTGAGAGAGCGAAGAGGGGAGGGGCCGAGCTTTGGGTGAGGAGGGCAGGGTGGAGGGGAAGAGAAGGATGCGGGAGGGGGGGGGTGATACGTAAAATGAAGCTCAACTACACATCGCCCTTCCGCTCTCTGAATAAAGGTGAAGAGCCTTAACTAAGTGCCCTGCTACAGCAGCATAACAAGTACCGGTTGTAGTGCGTGCTTGGCAATTTTCGGCAGGGGAAGAAGTAAGTGCACGCGCTGATGGTACTCGATGTTCTACACTCCAAGAAATTACAGCTCTGCGCATAAAAAAAAAAAAAAAAAAAAACAGGGTGGGGGGGTTGAGGGAAGAGCGAACCGAGAGAGAGAGAGACTGGGGGGGGGGGGGTAGAAGGAGCAAGCATCACCCCGTCTGTTATAGTTCACCAGTCGAAGATAAAAGTTGGTTAAGATATCTAGGGTAGGTTACAGGGCTCGTGCGATATTAAACACGAAGGTTTTCCTGCTTCCAGTTGCATTCGACGCGTGGTCACGTGACCTGTAGACTATCTCCTGCAGTTGATTTTTGGTTTCGGGTAACATTGGATTTTCAAAAGCGGGGGCTTTTGAAAGAGATGGCAATTTACATGCAAAATAGCTGCGTATAGGATTTGCCTGCCGTGCATCTCTAACTTATTGCTACCGCTTCGAGTCTCCCTTGGAACTATGCACTGTTTGGGCTGATTCCATTTCTTTCTTTCAGTTTCGTTCTTGTTCTTAGATTGTTATTTTATTTTATATTTTTTTTTAATTTCCACATTTCGATTTGCTTTTACCTCTCCTCTCTCTATTCCACTTTGATTCTTTCCTGTTACTTTAATTTCGCTCTTTATTTTTAAAATCTTGCTTTGTAATTGTTTGCGTAGCATTCGGTCAGTCCGAGTTCGAATTTAGACATTTTTGAATAGACACAAAAACATTGGTACCTAGTAGCCTTAGTACCCTTGGCAGCAACCCGACTATTTGTAACGATTTTATATTTTGTTTGTTTCACACATATAGGGTGTTGCTTTTTTTTTTTTTTTGTTTTTTTTTTCATTTATTGTTGCTAGACATCATTTTTTAACGTACAAGATGATCCAAAAGTTAAAGGCCCCTCCTTTTGTCATAGCTTTTTTTCACCATAAATACTCGTAATGTCTGTCTTTCAATATTAATCCGGCCATGCGCATTAAATTTACCAAAAGATTTCAGAAACACTTTTGTTAAGGTTTTTTTTTTTTTTTTTTTTTGCGGAATTTTTTTTTTTTCTTAGTAGTATAGACCTCATGTCTGAAGTGTTTCACTATTGACTAAATATAGAGTCAGTGATCACTGAATTGTGACCACCTCATCTGTAATGGACTGTGTCGCATAGCTCTCAGGCAGGTGGAGGTGATTGCTTAATATGGGGCATGTTTTGCAGGCAAGAACTCGGACCCCTGGTGCGTATGGACCAAAGTTTCACTGGCGAGGTATACCGACAGCTCTTTGGAGACCACGTGCACCCTGCCATGTCGCATGTTTTTTTCCCGGACACAAACGGGATCTTGAAGATAATGTGCCACGTCATTGGGCCACCACTGTGCACGACTGGTTCGAGGAACGCAATTAAGATTGACTTCAATCCCATGTTGAATGACCTCAATCCAATTGAGCACCTGTGGGATATTTCGGAACAGGAAATGAGGTGTATGGACACGCAACCTTCATATATTCCGACACTGTGGAAAGCCTTGATGCAGTATGGCTGCAGATCCCCAAGGACGTCTTCAGACGTCTAGTGTAGTCAATGTCTAGGCCATTGCCCGTGCGAACGGAGGCCCAACACCGTATTAGGTAGGTGGTCACAATTCATTGATCACTGAGTGTATATATACACTGTCCAGTTAAACAATTATGACCACCTACCTACTAGTGATTATGTCCTCCTCTTGCCACTAGCATTGCTGCTATACGGTGAGGTGTGGACTCTATAAGGCCTCTGAACTTTGTAGAAGGTATGTTGTGCCATGTCACTCGGACTGTGTCCCGTAAATCTGCAATAGTCCATGGTGGTGGATCCAAACACCCAGATCCTTCGATCCACATAATCCCAGAGATGTTCTATGAAATTCGTATCCGACGAATTCGGCCGCTAAGGTCACTTTCATGTTTTGTCAATCTCTCCCGAACAATACCAGCAACATAGCGAGGCGCATTGTCTTTCGGAACACACCTGTGCCATTCGGAAAGACAGTCACCGTGAAAGGGTGTACCTGATCAGCCATAATGGATAAGTAATTTTTAGCATTCAGAGCGCGGTTTAGAGGTATGAGGGCTCCAAGAGATTTCCAGGAAAACATCCCCCATACCAAAAGACTGCTGCCATCTGCCTATTTCTGTTGGACCAAAACGTTGAAGTGATTTTTTCCGCAGTTTGTTGCCATCTACAGTCCACAATACATAGCAGGAAACGTGATTGAGTAGAAAAAGCAAAATCAACTTTTTTTCCAGTAGTGTGGACAGTAGATGCAAGCTTTAGCTGTCATTGGCGATGGACAGCCGTAAGCATGGGTACCTTCACCGGGTGCCTACTCAAGGGGCCAGTACGGAGAAGGATCCGTTGGATTGTGATCTTGGAAACACCGTTAGTCATGTCCTGGTTAAAGTCTGTGGTCAGCCTTCTGCGAACCGATAGACACGACAACTGCTAGATCCGATAGCATCGATAGCCACGTCTCCAATGGTGGTTCACCACAACCGTCGATGAGGCGTGGGTGTCCAGCGATCTACTCCTCTGTCGACTCTTGGAACACCTTAACTAGAGCATTTTTTCAAAAGAGGACTCTGGAAATTTCCAAAGTCCTCTTTAATTGAACTGCACTTAGTTTATCTCAGGCTAAGGGAAAGTAGGATGTCCCCAGTGAGTTATTCGAGGTTTTTCATCCCACACAACATGCGATTTGTCCGTGAGAACTCTTCTACATACAAATAAACATTACAGATATGAGCAACAACTTCCGGTGTCATCAAAATAATATAAGTTCTTTCTTCTTTATCACGAAAATATCGGTTGTATTTTAACTCAACGTAAATCAAAATTTAATATTCACTCATTGCTCGTCCATACTCGCACCTCTACTACAACACAATGACACAAAAAACAGAAATTTCAAACATCTTATTGTTATTAGAAAAAAAAATTAACTACGCGTTCTTAATAATAATATCTGACATGCGCATCAAATCTTATAATACTACGTGCAATACAAAGCGAGATTCGCCTTACCATCGCAAACTTCTGATCATAAATTTGCTGTCTCTCCGGTTTCGGCTTTCAATATTTAGTCATAGACTTTCTAGTGCAGTGACGTCATAGACTATTTCCACACACACAACAACGTAATCTAATTCCAGGCCTCTTTCCTTGATTAGAATAATAGATTGGTGGAAAAACGAACTCTTTACTCTCAACTTTAAGGGTAGTTTTGGATTTAAAATATACGGCCGCTGATTTCAGCGATTTCCTGATGCAAGCAGCTGTGTCGGATGAACACCGTTCCCTTTTATGCAGCGTTTTGTGCAGTGCATTGATCTGGTCTCTTCCTTCATGAGAAATCGGGGTTTGTACCTATTAGCATCGCTAATCCACTTAGTAAAGCCTGTCCGCTTGGCCTCCAGTGATCATCCACTTTAGAAGAGACCTGACCGCTAGAGCTCAGCTGCGCGAAGACCTACCAATGACTGCCATGAGGTTTTAGCGACCAGATTCTGATAATGAGAGAATGATAATCGAAATTTATCATTATCTTAGGCCGCAGGTTTAATTAAATCAATTCGCGTCATCAGTGCCCGGGAATCATTTAACCTTAAATAACTTCTCAGATTAACCTGAGGCGAAATATGAACAGTGATTGGGGTCTTAACCAGTGTTGCCAACTCTTAATAATATTTCCCGATAGCCGCATACTCAAAATCCGCTATTTTTAGCACTTGACCCGCCAAATTTTTTAAATTTTCATTTGTTTGTACTTTGTAGTGAATAAAAACAAACAAACAAATAGTACATATAAATAGTTATTTATTTTTCTGTTTTTAATATAAAATCAATATCTAAAAATCTAAATTAGTTTCGAAATTCAATACCGCCTCATCATATGCTTCTTGTGTACCTATTTTGCGAAGCACTTCTTCAGGTAAAACATAATTTTTACAACACTTTTCAACTCTTTTGAGCCCGTATCGTACTGATAAGATTGCATTAACCATGCCAACACTCATTCTGTTGCGTGTTTTGTTTTTTACTAGATTTAAGTTGCTGAATATTCTTTCCACATCTGCATTGGATAATGGCAAAATTAAAATACCCAATGCAAATTCGCTAATTTCTTTAAATGGATTTTCACCGCTTGCATATCGATATTTCGAAACTTCTAACCCAAACTTCATTGTATTGTTGAAGTTTTCCCATTTAACGAGAGTAATGTTTATATACTGTTGCTCAATTTTTTCAATTTCTACTTCAGACAATTTTAAGTTTTTGTAATAAATTTAACAGAAAATTTTGCTTTAGTATATTGTTAACTGAGATTAATGATATTTTTTCTAATTCTTTTATGTTGTCTAGAAGGCGTTGTTTTAATTGTTGATACAAACCAATCAAGAAATTACGGCATCTCTCTCTTATTGCCATTTCATCCGTTGTTGTGATAAGTTTATTCATTATTAATTCATTTATTTTTCTTTCAAATTGGTATGGCTTAGGGTCTAAATAATTATTAATGTCCTCTTCTATCCTTTCAATATGTGTATTTGGTAAAAACATTTTATTGGCAATCATCGACAATAGCGTGTTTAAATCATGTAGTAATAATATAGGATCGGCAGTATTTGATTCAAAAGATTTGTTTACTCTTTGTACTTCACATAAGATAGGTTTTAAAAATAAAAGATACGCTAAATTACTTTAATCTTTAAACATTGAATAAAGAAGTTCTGCAGTATAACATTTGTCAGTCAAACGAGTTATTTCAAAATGGGCTTTTAATTCAATATACTGTTCTAAAATTCTTGTTATAGCAACTTCAATGGATAACCACCTTGTTTGACACGAATGAACTATCTTTTTCGGATCTGCACCATCGTTTATGGCACTGTATAAATATTTGAATTGATTTTGTCGGCTGGTGGATTTACTAAACCAATTATAAGTTTCAGCTATCATGAATTCTAGACTTCTAGGGAATGTTTCGCGGGTTGCATGAGATACTGCTAATTGCAAAGAATGACATACGCATTTAATTAATATCAAGTTCGGTACATCGGACTTCAAATGTGTATAAACGCTGTTATTAACTCCAATCATAACGCTAGCATTATCTGTCCCAATGCCCACAAGATTATTTAAAGGAAGTTTAAAATTTCCCAGCGTTATTTTAATTGAATTCGAAATATTTTCAGCGTTACACTTATCTAATTCTACAAGAGCTAAGAATGTAGAAACTCTTTTATCGAATTGCTCATCATAATACACAATTGCAATACCTAATAGTTTTGTTACACTAATATCGTTTGATTCATCTAGTAACAAACTATAGTTTGAAAAGCCATTGAGCACTGACTTCAATAAATCTTTCTGAAAGCGGGGGTGTAGGATATATTTTATAATGCCGCTGCATTTTGTTCGATGAATTTTTAAAGTTTTGGCTGTTTGATCTTGGAATGCATTCTTACATAATTCACCAAGGTGGTCTATTGCCAGTATTGACGAGTGAGCACAAACAAACAAACTTAACTTTGCTTCAGCTTCCGCTGTTTGTAAATTCTTGGTGGGAAAATTTAAGTTAGATTGGTTGCCTGATCTATTAGGTGAAAATGGTTCTGCTGACTTAATAGGTTTGAAAGTTTTTAAATGACTTTTAATGTCCGAAATTTTAGCAGTAAAATCAGACTTGCAATATTTACATCTTGCTCGAGTTGGATGTCCTGGAATCTCTACTAACCAGTCTTTGAATTGTGGAAAAGCGAACCATTCCTTCCGAAAATTTTGGGTATATTTCGTTTTGTTTTTGTCCGCCATCCAGTAAAGTAAGGCTTATGGCCAGTCCGCCTATATCGATAGAGAAAAAAATATGAAATCGTGAAACGCTTTGAGCGAAATGAAAGACCATGTGATATTGCACGTGCTACAGACCTAAATGAGAGGCAACGCCGAGAATTACAAAGAATGCGGAGAAAATAAAAACAACTTTGATAGCAGGAACAACTAAAAGTGTAATTAAAATCCATTAGATTAAGACACAAAGAATTGGAAGAGATGGAACGGCTGTCATCTGTTTGGATAGAAAATCAAACAAAAAACAAGTTTGCTTACGATAGAAGCAAAAGCATTAGCAGTATTTTATTACGACCTTTACGTAATAACAAAATACGTAATAATCGTAATAAAATACGTAAGTATTTTATTACGATTATTTATTGTGTTTGGTAATGTTTTGGTTACAAATGTGTGTTCAATCTTGGGTGGTCGGCACCTAACCCAATTTTTCCCATAGGGCCTGTTGTTTATATTGCACGAGGATTTCTAGGAATACAGCTATCGTGCTATACGAGGACTGACTATACTAAGATATTATTACACTGTGGTTATTAGAAATAATTATTACTTATTACTCTTATTACTTATTGCTCTGTGGTTATTAGAAACGTTGAAAGAGGTGTCGGTAATTCGGATCGCATTTTCTTGGAAGCCAAACAAATACGACGAAGAAAAATTATCCAATGCCATTCCTTCGCGGTTTCAAAAAAAGGAGTCATTAGAATTTTTTCCACATTTTTAGATTTGATCCAACAATTTAAAGCTATGACCCAATGATCAGGTCGTTTGACCGCGAGCGTAACTACGTAAAATTGTTGGGGTCTCCTGAGGGAAATCCAGAATAATATAAAACCGATTCTTCGCTTTATAAAAAAAAAAAACTATGAAATATGATATCCCTACTATTTCAATTATGAATTATTTTTATTATTAATTAAATAATCAATTGAACAATTAATTTAATATTTCTTAAATGAATATTTCTTAATTTAAATGTTACATTGCCAAATTACATAAAATGCTAAACATTTATACTCCTCCCGCTAAAAAATCCGCTATCCGCTATTTCATATTTTTATCCGCTAAACCTGAAGCAATTCCGCTAAATCTAGCGGGAAAACCGCTAAAATGGCAACACTGGTCTTAACATCTTCCCTTGTCTACATATGTCCGATGCTCTCTCGACATAATTGTGTATTGGAATAATTTTCTCGTGGGATGAAGCTATTCTCAAAAGTGTCCAATATTTAAGAGTAATCAATATACGCAGCTTTTATGTCGTGCGTTTATTCGCTCCACTTACCAATAAATTTTATACCTAAACAAGGCAAAGTTTTAGACCTACAATTAAGGCTAATTTTTGACTTATTTAAGGTTAAACCGTGGATGTAAAAGTAGAACTTTGAGGCCAAATATTCGGACAAGTTTTAGACCTACAATTAAGGCTAATTTTTTGACTTAAAGTTAACCTCTGGAAATAAAAGGAGAACTTTTCAGGCCAAATATTCAGACTAGTTTTAGACCTACAATTAAGGCTAATTTTTTTTACTTATTTAAGGTTAACCCCTGGATGTAAAATTAGAACTTTTAGGCCAAATATTCGAACAAGTTTTAGAACTACAATTAAGGCTAATTTTTTTGACTTATTTAAGGTTAACCTCTGGATGTAAAAGTAGAACTTTTAGGCCAAATTTTCAGTGATCTGAAGTCAAAAATTAAGGCTAATATTTGACTTATTTAAGGTTAATCGCTGGAAATGAATGTAGAACTTTTAGGCCAAATATTCAGACTAGTTTTAGATCTACAATCAAGACTAATTTTTATCATATTTAAGGTTAATCCCTGGATGTAAAAGTATTACTTTTAGGCCAAATATTCAGACACGTTTTAGACTTATTTAAGGTTAATCCCTGGAAATAAAAGCAGAACTATTAGGCCAAATATTTAGACTAGTCTTAGATCAAGCCTAATTTTTGTTTGACTTTTTTAAGGTTAATTCCTGGATGTAAAAGTAGAACTTTTAGGCAGGTATTCAGACTAGTTTTAGACCTACAAGCAAGGCTAATTTTTAACTTATTTAAGGTTAATACCCGGATGTAATAGTAGAACTTTTAGACCAAATCTTCAGTGATCCATAAGTCAAAATTAAGGACATTTTTTTACTTATTAAGGTTAACCCCTGGAAACAAAAGTAGAACTTTCAGGCAAATTCCGACTTCTTAAAGGCAAACGTCCAGACATGAATATTTTAGACTTCATTATGACAAAATTTTAGCCTGAAACATAAGGCTAAACTGCACCTAAAATTAAGATTAATCTGTACTTAATCACCTAAAGTGATGCAACGGGTGTTTTCGGATCACAGCGTAGTAAAGTGTACTAAGAAATTCTTTGTTTAAATCTTAAATCCACGCATAAACTATGGCCAAACCTTTTAGGTTGAAAAAGGGAAAGCCTAAATAGAATTAATCCCTAAAAGTAAGACTAATTTTAGGCTAACTAACTTCTCATTAGTTGGAATAAAATAGTCTGTGCCAAAAAAAAAAGTTTAAGGCTAACCATGGAAGGATAACCACAGGACAGACTTGAGGCTAACTGCAAATAGAATAATACTAAAATTTTTGTTAGCACTAGAAGGCCTAATTTTAAATTTATTTTGACTTAGATATGCATTTTAAAATGTGTGCATTAAAAAACTAAATGTAATAATAGAATTAAAAGAAAATTCTTCGGAAAAAAATCAAATATAGACTGAATGAAAAACATCCATGGCTAAAATCTTAAATTCACAGAAAATCTGTTTAAAATGAAGACAAACTTTTAGGCCTAATAAGAGACACTCCTGAGCGTGAAAAGGAAACTTTTTCTTAAAATTACCGCTTCTTTTAGATTAATTTTAGGCTAATTTGCGATCGTTCGGAATAAGAAAAACCTGCCGTAGAACCAAGAAAACGCTTTAAAGGGTAAAAAAGCCTCTAAAATTAAGGCTAGCCACAGGTAAGATTTAAGGGAAACTTCTGATCTGCCTAATTTAAAAACTACGTTGAGTGTAATGTTAATTTTAAGCATGGACAGCGCAGTGCATTCTGTGTCCTCCCCACCATCCCCAACGCGAACAAACCGTCAATAACGAGTAGCCCAGAAACACCTATCATTCACGGTGATTCGGCTACTTACTTGACAATTCCTCCTTCTCCATGTACCTTCTCCTTCCTTACTTTAATTTTCTGGAGCGATTTTACGTTTTCCGCTTTTCCGTAAGACGAAATGCAAACAGAGAGGAGACGGCTGGTGTCTTAAGTCACATCAGATTGATATTCCCTCTCCTCCCAACCCTCCCACCGGAGTACACACACAGAAGAAGTAGTCGAGCAACCGTTACAAGAGCTTATCATCGTCAACCAAACCCCCCCCCATCCCCACCTTCCACTACCACCACCACAATCAGACTCTCACTGAACTTATCGTAGTCAAAGTTGATCAACGACCACCCAGTGGCCCCTTGCATTAGTCAAGAGCATTTGTTTCATCTGCAACCGTGATAGAGAGTATCGGTTGTTGGGGTCTCTTTCTGCTGCTACTTTGGCAGATAAGCTTTATTCCAAATCGATAGTTCTTTTTTTTTCTTTTTTTTTCCTTTTTCTTTTCACCTTTTTTTTTTTTTTTTTTAAGAAAAGAAAAGCAGCCGAACAAAGCGGAATATCACTGAAAAAAGCTGTCACATTACTGTCCCAGTGTCTAGACATCTTAGAGCTCAAAATCAAATTGTGTTAGAAAGAGAAAACTGGGATTTTTTTCCTTTCCTTTTTTCCTCAATTTCTCGCTTCCTTTTCTCCCCCCCCCCCTTTAGCCGACCGAAGACTGGTAAACCATTTTGTCTATCTCGCTACAAACAAAAGCACGTGACTGTTACCCAGCAACGTCCGTCCAACTGTACAGCGCTGTTACTACCAAAGTCGATAACGTGTAAACTTTCGTCTGTTGTTTTCACATTTCTGTTGTAAAAGAGAAAGTGGCAGGAGCATCGGCAGTACGGTGACACCAGTGGTGTTGTATGAACCACATTACAATTGCTAATCTCTTGTCATACACGGTGTCAGCTTGAACGGTACCCAGTCACTAACTCAACCATGGGCGCTACATCAACTCGCTGTTTGGACCAGTTCACGTGCATTCACAACCTCCTTCGACTTCTTGAACGGTTCCTAGCGACGGGGGTCAGACTCCTCCTTCTTGTGTGATTGATGCACGTTTATCAGAGACCGTTCCTTTTGATCCCTGCAAAAACCTCTTCTTTGCCTACACTGGATAGCTATATAATTTCCGGTTTGCACCCTTGTTCACTCAGTATGCAGCTTCGTATCGTCTGGCGGCTAAGAGAGTTCCCCTATATAATGCATTCTTCCCTTCGCATCCATACGTTTTATTTATTTTTTAAACTTCAAGTAGAATGCGCCAAAGTCGATGTTTTTACTGCGCCAGCCAGTTTATCTATTTGAAGTTGCTTTAGCATTGTAGAGTGGGAGATTAGAAGGAAACAGGTGACTTTGAAATGCATCAGTGGACTCTCTGTTCACCTGCATTTCCATAGTAGAAAGTCGTGGGTGAGTTTTAAAGAGCGGTCTTGACTTTGAAGGTGACCTTGCTAACAGGGTTTTACTCCTCGCATGGTGGGCGAACTCTCAGATATTCCTAAATTCTTTACTCGGAACTTTATTGTTTGTATTTGCGTACATACGATGCTAAATAATGCATTTGTATACTCTCTTATGAACCATTTTTAGATTCTTGATATGCTACTCGAGTTGAACTTATTAAAGGAAAGTTTGAAGTGAAATTAAACTAGGTTGAAGAAACAAGTTGAAAAATTACACTTAAGAAACGACTAAAGGATAGCTTAACAAAAAAAAATTACATCAGGATAAATTGACAAAAATCAGGATACGTTGACAAAAAATGAGCAGGATATTGTAACCAAAGATAAGGCATAAACTTCAGGGCAGCTTAACAAAATATAATTTAGGATAGCTTACTGACTTTGGGATAGCTTAAAAATGATCTCAGGATAGCTTAACAAAAAATGAATTCAGGATAGATTAACAAAAAATGACTTCAGGTTAGCTTAAAAACAAATTGAGGACAGATTAAAAAAAAGTAACTTCAGGAGGGGTTAACAAAAAATGCCATGAGGATAAATTGACAAAAATTGACATCAGGACAAATTGACCAGGATATCTTAACAAAAATTTCCAGGATATCTTAACAAAAAATATCTTCAGGATATCAACAAAAAATAGCTTCAGGATATAGTAACAAAAATGTCTTCAGGATATCTTAACAAAAATGTCTTCAGGGTATCTTAACAAAAATGTCTTCAGGATATCTTAACAAAAAATAGCTTCAGGATATCTTAACAAAAAATAGCTTCAGGATATCTTAACAAAAATGTCTTCAGGATAGCTTAAAAGTGATCTCAGGATAGTTTAACAAAAAACATCAGGATAACGACAAAAAATGAGCAGGATATTGTAAAAAAAATAAGGCTTATATATAATTTCAGGACAGCTTATTAAAAAAATTAGAATAGCTTAACAAAATATAATTTAGGGATTGCTTAACAAAGAACTTTAGAATAATTTAAAAAAATGACTTCAGGATGGCTTAACAAAAATGACATCAGGATAAAGTGACAAAAATGACCAGGATATCGTAAGAAAAAAATAAAGCTTATATATACATATATAACTTCAGGACAGCTTAAAATTATTTAGAATATCTTAAAAATAATTTAGGATAGCTTAACAAAAAAATTACTTTGAGATAGCTTAACAGAAAAGAAAAAAAAAGACTTCAGGATAGCTTAAAAATGACCTCAGATAAATTAACAAAAAAATACAAGGATATCAGAAAAAATAAAGCTTATAGATATAACCTCAGTTTAAAAAATAATTTTGGATAGCTACTGCGAGATAGTTAAATAAAAAAAAAAATTCTTCGAGATAGCTTAACAAAAAAAATGACTTCAGGATAACTTAACAAATATGATTGCAGGATAGATTAACAAAAAATTACGTCAGGATAAATTAATAAAAGAAATGACCAGGGTATCTTAGCAAAATATATAATATATATTTTTTCCAGGATGGCTTAACAAAAAAATACACAGTGACGAATTAACTAAAAAATAAAGTTTATCAGTGAACGGATACAAAAATCCGATACTCATGATCAAATTCTGGATCTTTCAGCCTGAGCTAAGAATAGTAAATGTCCTGTTGTATGCAGATACTGATGGGAATTCTACTTTCTAATAATTCGGGTTTCTATAACAGAAAATTTATTTACAAACAGTGCAGTTAAAATACAAACTTTAGTGTAATTTCTGCATACTTTATTCGGAAATTTTAACATCCACGAAAGGAACATTTTTTTGTTAACACTCCGGGAAAAAACCCTCCAAGTGCCATTTAGTGTAACTTAAACAAGTGATAATTAAAATAATTCACAAAGGACAGGCTGTGACATATTGGGACTTACTTTTGTAGGTGATGGATTTAATTTCGTGGTGCGTACTTCTACTTTTAATTAGTTGCTCTAGGCGTGCCGTGCGCTGTTCTTTGTATCACAGATTATAGGTTATAGGTGGAGTTGGGGTTATTACGGCGAGTGATAATACTACGAATTCTTGAAACTCTAAATTAGGTCTACAAATTGTAAACTTAAAGCCTCAGAGAATCATCCATCATGTCTCGTGGATGCATCTGACAAGCGGGTGCACTATTTTGCCACATGTAACAAAACCATTTCGTGACACGTGCGTATTTCACGTACCTGCATGTTGCGAGAGATAAACGAGAAGAGAAAAAGAATGCGAAAGGGAAAAAAAATAAGATGAATGAGACAATGCAGAGAGTTCAGGGTGGGAAAGACAGGAGAACGAGGATAAAGGAGAGTAAGGTTGAAGAAAAGAAGGGGGGAGAGGTGGGAATCACAAAGGGGAAACTTCAAAAGTCGAGTGGAGCTTCCAACTATTCGAGCAGAGAGCTGGTTTGTCTGGTTACGATTAGTGATCTGGAGGAAATCTTCCGCTGGGTTTGTTGGGTTAGCACTAAGGCAGTCCAGGTGATGAGGCGAATTGTATCTTGTTAATAAAGTTTTTTCTAAAACTGGTTTACGTTCTACACTCTGGTGATGGAGCAGCCAACTCATTTCCAGTTGAACGAGTCTGAACAAGTTATTCTCATCATCGATGGATTCGAACCCGGTCTTTCAAAACGGGTGGTTATTAAGAAACCAAATCAGCCTTGGAGTACCATTTAGGTAATAAAAGAATAGTAGATTAAAAGAAAAGGGATAAATACGAAAGAGAGATTATGAAGTCATCGTATAATTGATTTGTAGGTATAAGAAGACGAGCGTCTTGGAGACCTGTGAAACGATGGAAGATCCCACTTAATCATACATTTTTAGTACGCTGAATATGTGATCCTCTGTCTAATATAGAGCTTCTACATCATGGACGAACCACAGAAACTAAAGTCATTTCCCCAGATAAGCAGCTTGAAATAATGAGATTTAATTAGCGATGGATTTTCGTAATTCCTCACCACCTTCTACTCACTGTTCGTGTCAGGTATTAACAACTGCGCTTAATTATTCTTGCCTTCATCATTTATGTTTGCGAGGCTTACACGGGGGAGGGGGGTGCGAGTAACTATGGCAGTCGCATAATGACCAAACGCTGTAGTAGCAGATAGCGTGTGCGGCAAATTTATAGTGGACGTAATTCTTATCGCCTCTAGGGTTAACGACGCTAAAAAGCATAGTCCACATTCGTAATAAACGAACACTTTTTTAAGTAATGGTGTGCGATTCGGTCGGTTAAAAAAGAGATTTACAAAAGAAGAAAGAGATTAGTTCCTTGATTATCCTGTCAAAGAGGCGGAGATTTAAGCAGTGTGTGAATGGTGCTGGAATAGGAAGCGTAGTTTGTCTCTAGGACTTAGGGGACTGACACACAATGTCACTCTCTATTCTTAGATTTCCATTTCTTTTTTTCTCAGAGCCATTTTATAAATTTGATAAGAGTTTCAATACATTTTATGCTTCAATGTATTCTAATTTTTTTGGGTGAATCTGAAAAATTAGGCCTAAATTGTGTATTTAGGCTTAGGCCTTAATAATTTGGAACTATTATATATAATATATAGTCTCCACTGTTCTTTGTGGAGTCCAGGGTTCGGTGTTGGGTCCATTGTTGTTTTCAATTTATTAATGATACTGATGAAGGTATATCAGGTTAATGTCTAGGGTTTCGGATGATATAGAGATCGGGAGGGTGGTTAATCGCAGTAATCAGGGTACGTATGCTTCTCAAGAAGATCTAGACAAATTAGACAGATGTGCTAAGAAGTGGCAACTGAAGTTTAACATTTACAAATGCAAGGTACTTCGTATGGGGTGCAGTAATCCCAGATTAATGTACTAACTGTGTGGTACGACACACAGAGAAATGGAAGATGAAAACGACCCTGGAGTGAGTAATTGTGGAGTCAGATATGAAGTTCTCCGAGCAGTGCAGGCAGGTTGCCAGGACAGCTCGTGGGGTTTGGTCAATGATGTAGAAGAATTTTTCCAACAGGAATAAATAAGGAGGTGATTATCTTATTGCATAAGGTACCTCCAGAGCTGTATGCAGTAATCAAAATGTGGTCAGGCCACATCTTGAGTACTGTATACAGGTCTGGAGGCCATATTTTATGAAGAATGTGGATCTGTTGAAACGAGTGCAGAGAAGAGCAGCGAGGTTTGTGAGAGGAACAAAAGGGTTCTCTTACCCAGAAAGGCTTCAGTTCTCCTAACTGTAGCGCCTGGAGACTAGGCGCCTACGAAGATGCCTTTAAGGCTTTGATGGTTGTTTAATGGATTGAGTAAGCTGGATGCTGATGGAATCCTTCCTCTTGCTCAGACTGCACACATGAAGGATGCATAAATTCAAACGTGGGAGGATGGTTGCAGATCAAATGTGCGTAAATTTTCTTCAGCTAGCGGGTGGTCGATTGTTGGAATAAACTTCCATCTGGTGTTGTGGAAGTGGGTAAACTTAAGGGAGAAATGGGCAAACTGTTAGAAGGATGGACAGGTGATATGGGAATGGTTTTTTGGTGGATGCTGTATAAAATTTCATTGTTGCATCATTTGCCCCAATTAATGCTAAGTTAATTAAGATTGTTCTAATTGATGCTATCTTTTATTCTTGATATTAAATCAGACAAGAAATAGTCTCACTTTTCAATTTTCTAATATTTATTTATTTGCAAACGCAGCAAAAGCCTGTAGCTTGCTTGTACTATATAGCTAATACTGAATATGTCACTGAACCAGTTCCTCCGACTTTGTAGTTTCAACACTGATTGCTAGGATCACTCTTAATACTACTTTGTTGCACTATCAAGATATATAAACCTTCATCAGACATTTACAACTTTGTTACCCAAAACGAGACTACTTCTTGTGTCTAAGAAAGCAAGATTATATTGGATAAGTGGTTTTTATTTCTTTTTAATTTTGATGATCAGTGAGAGTGGAAAGGCAAACAAAACCCTGCCAAATATGGCTTATTGACAAGAAACTCTTAAAACTAAAACGAATACAGTGTACTCAAAAGAAAACTGCCTAGATCCATTAAGGTCTCATACAAGCCCTTCGTCTCACATGAGTTCCCAGCAGAAAGTCCTTAGAAGTAGGGATTAGTAACAAATCAGTCGATCGGAGCTAAGATTGAGGAAAGGAAGAAAGAAATATCATCACTGTCTTCATGTCTCTATGCACACGATGATCAGACGCCAGACAGCGCCATCTATTAGACCCAGACCGTCTAGAAATGGAACTTATAAGAAAAGACGCGATTGAGAAAGGCGATGATCACAAGTTTAATTTCGCAAATTCTTATTGAAATAAAATAAAAGAATCAATTACATATTAAAAGAATGAAGAAAGAAGAAAATGACAATTGACTTACGAGGCATCAATGTTATTTTCCTAAGGCTATAAGCTGATATTTTGAAAAACTATGTTTTCTCTTTCATCCTCGGCATTATTTTTTTCTTCTGAGCACCCACCCTTCTTGTATTCCCTGCTATTCGGGAGTGACCCGTATATGAATAAATAAATAAATAAAATATTAATCCTCTGCCAAATAAATTTCCCTGAAATAACAGAATTCCCTAAAAATCCTTGATTCTTTTCAAAAGATAAGCGTATATGTTATCAATGACGTCATTAATGGTTGTCACATAACTCTAACATTCCAAGAATTATTAGGCATATTAAATATTTTTTTTTACAAAAATTAAAATATGCATTTTATAGATAAGCATCTTAGATATCTATAAAAAAATGTACGGCTGAAATCCTAATATCCTTTTCTTAAAAATTACTATTTGGTCATCGGAATCAAGAAGAATACCCAGTTCTCAAGATCTATTAGATGCCTACCACGCGACATCCTATCTGAAATGAAGAATTCCTGAAGTTAAGGGGGGCTTACACCATGTTGAAACTTAGCTTAAATATTTGACCAATGCAGAAAGGTTCCCTACCTCAGACCATCTACTCAAAGAACGTAACGGTCTTCAGAATAGTCTGCCGTGAGTCTCGGGTTTATCCACCCACGAAACTAGAGAACCGTTGGTTTAAACAAGTTTTACGTCCCCAAGATTACCATAAACAAAAAAAAGAGTTCATCCACATAAAATTTTTATGAAGTTTTATATTTATTTCGGCAACTTTTGTTCATTATTGCTTGATATTGTATATTTTAGCGGGTTCAAAATTCTGTATCATTTTCTAGAAGCAATATCGAAAAAAAATCCACTTGTTAAGAAGCTATCTAACTTTTGCGAATATTCAACGTTATTTTGGTGTTGGTGGCGTTTTTTTCTCTAGCCACTACGGCAATAAAGAGACCTCTGGTATTCCTTCATCACCCAGTATCTCCTGATAAATATTTTATACCTAAAGAGAAGCCTGGAAAGTTTTGGTAGAGTTTGGTTATAAAATACGACAACAGAGCGGCTCCCCGATCGTAGCTGTCTCTAGAGATGTGACTGGCTTTCCTTACCCTCGTGCCTTAACACAAGGAGATAACCTCCCTTACGTTCTCCAATGGGAGCAGTCATTTTCTTCGCTTGAAGCTTTGGATATTCGGGAGATGTCTGGAGTCATAGTGGAGACTGGTGGCTGTCTAGGCGCTGGTGAGCTTGTGGCAGTACACACTGATATCGCCCTAGACAAAGCCACGTTGATAAGTAGGACATTCCTGTGTCGTGACACGCGCGCCACATCTCCGCTGGACGTTCATTAGAGTCAGGGACCATGAGGCTTATCAAACTGCCGATAACCTGCCATGTTGAAGTGGACAAAATGACTTCCATCCAGCCAATGTGCTTTGCTTCCCTCCATCTAGTAACATGGATAAGAAGGGGAAAAGAAATTCTGAAGGATTAGATAAAAAATTAATCCTCCTTTAATCTCTTAACGTATTTTTAATAATCCCTTATCACTAGGTAGAAGAAAACGTCAGATGAAACGGATTTCTCTGTAAATAAGCAGAAAACATTAAGCTTACAAGACACGACTAATCCTCGTAATAATCCTGGATTAGGGGATGTGGTTTTCAGTTGCCTTCGTGGCAAAAAAACGCGCAGTGAGCCACCCTTCATTTAGGATGTGGATCTTCAAAAACGGCATCCACCGAAGCCAAACTTCTTTCCCTCTTTTACATCAACCTCAATGCTGGAGGTTTTAAGTTTCTTACTGCTACAAGACCGCGAAATACACCTACGTTCAACGAAGCGGAAGATCAACCCTGACACACACACACAAGGTCTAGTTAAGGAAATTGTCTCGCAACTATTCCCGAACCCCCAACAACCTCCTCCCCTACTCCTTAGCAGGGAATGAACCTCGGAAATGCCCGTCTCTAAGCGCGTGCAACTGTCATGCCGTATAGCGGTCCCTGTCAATTGGGCTGTCGTTGTCAAGTTTTCTTCTCTTCCCACCCATCTCCAATCCCCCCCTCCTCACTCCTCCTGCCCATCTGCGCCAGAGCAGGATCAACCAATCTAATAATGGTTCCGTCAAAATCGGTAGACGACGTCAAAAATATGCGCCCCAGGAGTATCATCGACATGCGAAGGGAAAAAGGCAGGGGTATGCGTCAGCTTACTTTCTCCTCGACCATAAAGATGAGCTTAGTACAGGGTGGACTTTATGCACGTTCTGTGAAAGGTTGTAATTTCAGATCAGGAGAAAAGTTAGGAGAGGAGGGGGGAGGGAGAAACGACAGTTTCTTTACAACCCACATTTTCCGTGCTCCGCTGTCTTTGTTCAGTAGTCTTTAGACATTTATGGGAGGTGGATATAGGGGGAAGGATCTGTCTTGAGTGAGGCTTCCTTCAAGAACAGTGACAACTAAACATAGTAATGTTATATCCTTGATAATAGTGGTCCAAAAATCCTTGAAGCGATATTTAAGTAGATTGCTTCGGATGAAAATTGTACACTGGCCTGTCGCTTTATTGGAAACACTGCCACACATCAAGTGTTCTTGTATTGTTGATTTCGTTTTTTGGACAAAAGAAATTAAGGTCATGAGGTGTGATGTCTGTTTTGCCGGATGAAAAACCCGAAGTTCCATCAAAGGATTTTCATCCAGATCCAAAGCAACTAACACCTCATGGCTTCAGTCGCTTTTACGCACACACACAACACCAACAACAATATCATCGAATACCGTTCCATCTGTTTCTTGGGAACCAATTTATTTACTAAAAACAAAGTTTTCCTGTAAATACGAAGTCAGAAATTCAAATGCAAATTTTGATATTTTTTTACATCGGTAAATTAGTAAATTATCATACTGCAGACTTGATGAATATATTAAAACGAATACATTTCAAATTCTGAGATGAAAAGTCCTATGACATACAGCCCAAACAAATTAAAGCAGTTCCTATGTTCAAAGCTATTGAAGATTGCTAGAAAAATAAAGAAATGAACAGATAGCTTTCTGGAGTGCTAGAAATTAAATCGTTACATCAAAGGGAAGATAAACAGAATAATTTATGTACATGGAGAATTTGTTTTGGAACTTCTAAAAGGTTTTCCAGATGCATAATAAATATTTGGTATGCTTACCGTAAAATGGGGAAGGATGCAGTGGAAATACCATAACGCTGGGAATTAACTCAAATTTTATAATTAGGTAGGTCAAGTAATCACACAGAGTTATCAAGCCACGAGCGTGTGATGTAGGTTTCCTTACAAATCAGTCGAACGTCACGGTCTCAGGACATTGCAAAGCCACTGAGTGAAAGAATTTATTCAGCGTATAGCTAAAAATGCTATTAGGACTTTAAGAAAGATGTCATTGTTGGTGACTAAGTTTTTCGAGGTGGCGTTTCGGAAAACTTCCCGTCCAATTGACATCCGGAAGATTAAACTAAAGAAGATATTTACTCTCCCTTTTCAACTTGTCCAAAAAGCAATCTCTTGTTTCCATTCTTCTTTTAATCCTTTGAATTTATTTATCCTCTCCCTTTTTTTACTATAAATTCAACAAAGTACGATTATTATTTTTCACACACACACACAATCAAATCCGACTTAAGTCGCGACTATAACGATCCCGGGGGCTGTTCCCATTGACAGGCTAAACGTGTGTTGAATGTGGATCAGCACCATAACAACCAGTTGAGTAGCTAGAATGCTGACCCCTCCTTCCTATGTGTAATTCCTTTCATTGACAATTTGTCAACTATGAAAGGAACGGTACCAGTCGGAAGAAGGGAGAAGGAAAGTGGGGGGAAGAGACAGAGCGAGCGAGAGAGAGGAGGATAGGGATTTGGTGACTCATCACCGTATTATTGCTTCCGTTAAGCTAGCAATCGCTGGATGTCCGCCTAAAGCTTAGTTTAGTACAACCCGGTTAGATGTCAGTACTCATGCCAATCAGTCATATAATATAACCATTGTTTTGATTCAGTGTCCCTCCAATACTTTTAAGGCACCCGTTAATGGACATATGCTCATCTGCCACCAAATAAATGGGCAAATCTCTGTAATGGAGGATGCACTATATATGCCCGCTCTCATCCATTCTATATTACGTTAATGGAATACATTAGCCTCCTAACAATGATTTATCCCGTACTCTTTGGTCACTGCACAACAACTCTAGACCACCAACACCATTACCATGTCCCTTAGTGCAGACTTCTGAAACTTTTCTGGCGAAATTCTCTTCCGCTTACAAAGTCCAATCTAAATGGTCTTGGACAATTCCAAAGAGCCCGTGGAACAGGCGAATTTCAATTATAAGATACTCAGCGTAACATGACAGTAAGATACTGGGAAGTCAAAGGAATTTATACGGGTATTCAGAAAACAACAACGCCAAAAAAAAAACAGTTTCTAAACACCTTTTGCCACAATCATATATACTGCAGAATGGATCGTTACTCAAATAACTTTGTGGGCGAATGGAAAAATAAAGAGAGGGGGGAGGGGACGAATAAAGTTAAACAAGATTTAATTGTAAGGAAGCTTTGTAGACCGTACAAAGAAAGTAGGGTAGCTCGAAGTGAACCTAAGTTAGTTTGGAATCTCAAATAAAAGCCAACTTTAGCGTCACCAAAGTGTCCCAGCAAATCTAATCACTTGTTATATACATCAGGGACGTGTCCCCACTATAGAAAAGTAATGCCGAGGCACATCACAAGATTCCAGCGGGAGAATGACTCAGTTAATCCTTTGGGGAAGATGACGTCGAGGTACGCCACTAACAATCCCCGGAGGAGTAGGGAAGCAAAACGGAGAACTATCTTTTCTTGTAGTGCGACTCCGTTGGCGGTAGCGTTATCTTCCGATTGGCGGCTAGCCAGCCAGATCTTTTCCTAACCAGGCCACCCTCTAATCCTCCGTAGCTCTGCAGTGGAACCTAGAGAAAGGAAATATTTGCTTAGTGACGAATTCGTGAGCTTGGCGGAGAGTCGACAGTGACCCTCCTCCGATCAATTCCTTACTCATCCCGAAGTCCCAACCAAGAGTATACAAAATCCTCCACGAAGATAGTTGGGAGTTAGGAATGGAGTTTGCTATTCTGTGCATCTTTTTATGGTTGTTCATAAAAACTACTCCTCCGGCTATCCAGTTCCTTCCCTTTCCCTCTCTATATAATTATCTAATCTTAATTTCTTAAACCCCCCCCCCCCTTACCGTTATTCTGATCTCATCTTATTTGCATCTTACAGATTCAAAAGCGCATCAATTTTCGCGTGTTGAGGTATAAACTATCAACGTCTGTTCTTAGTGATAGGATTATCCAACCGCTACCATTATAGTGACTGAGAATATGATCTACCCGAGTCCAAAGTTAATTAATGTCTGACTCACAGCTCTAAAATATTGCGAAATAATTTAATTTAGGTGCCTGGAGCTGCTAACCAAGTTAATTCAAATCCCACACATCACAGCTTCGTAAGTACGTTATATCCTACATATTAGAGTCACAGCTATGCAGCTCCCTCTAGCGGAAAATAGATTTATTTAGACAAGAATAACTGTGCGGTACTTGTATAAAACGAACTGTGCATTGGCGATTCTAAGATGTTATTTTGAAGATCTCAAACTCGAGGATTGAGATCTCCAAAAAAAAAATAATAAATAATACGCCCACTAGAGGGCGCATTGTCATTTAGAGGATAGAAGTCCCCCTCAATTTGGGTACATTTGTCCTAGGCGGATTATTTATTATTTTAGGATTTATGATTTAATTTTATAACTTTTTTCTTTCAGAATTTTGTGTTTGTCGCTTAAAATGAGGATGCTCAGTATTTTAATTAAAGAGTCCGGGCCACCTTCGGCTTTTGAGGCCCCCAACCATATTGAGATGCAGATAGAGAAAAACAAAAAAGTGAGACATAATTTCAATGTATTTTATATTTAAATATTTAAAAAAATTTTTTTAAGATTGTTATTTTTGATTTTTTTGCTGCCATTTCTAAAGAAATTTTTCGGCTCCTTATTTATAATTATCCTTATTATCCTCATTATTATCATCCTTATCTTTATTATCCTCATTACTATCATCCTTATTATTATCATTATTGTCCTCATTATTATCCTCATTATTATCATCCTTATCTTTATTATTCTCATTACTATCATCCTTATTATTATCATTATTGTCCTCATTATTATCATTATTGTCCTCCTTATTATTATCATTATTGTCCTCCTTATTATCATCATTATTATCCTCATTATTATTCCTTATTATATTAATATCCTTATTTTTCTCTCTCCTTTATAAATAATAACTGGAATTTTTAGTTAATGATCTAACTATACCAAAAAAGCTAATAATTACCACTTCACATATTAACAAGGTGTTTTTAAAAAAACAAAATTGATTTCCGGTGGGGGAGGAAGTGTTTTTATACGCCATTGTTCCATAATACTACAAATATAATCTATTTGCCCACATTACAAACGACCTAGCAAAAAACACCAACAAAAATCTATTAATATACTTAAGAAATTGTGATGATTTTCCAAGATTTCTTTGCCACCACCACCTCAGCTTGGTTTTCCATCATCTTAGGAAAATTTTCCCTCAACCTCTTTCCTTTGATCGATGTGACAAGATCGAGACATTGATTAATAATCAGCTTCTTGTAACTCTAAGTGAATCTTGTTCTATTGTTAATGAAAGATTCAAGCAAACAGTAAGAGAAGAGCTTGGAAACAACACATTAGCCAACATATTTAAAATGATAAGGTAGGGCAAAACCATATTTCAGCCCTCGTAATAATATTATCCAAATTGAATATTCAATATAAATTATTATGCTCCATGCTAGGGAGAATTACCGCGGTGATTTATGAACGTGCCATAAACGCTTACATCAAACATTTACCACGTGCGAAAAATATTACAGGTAATTCCAATTAAACCAATGCCTTATCACGAATAACGGAAGGAAAAAAGAAGAAGAAAAAGAAGACGGGGGAAAAAAAGAAATACATAAGAAATAATATGACTTCGACGCGGCGAAAATCCCTGGAATCTGTTTAAAATTAATTTCTGGACAAAATTAGATAATGAAATATCAATAATTTTTGGAACACTAGGGGGCGCATTATTAAGCGGATAGATGCAGGAGAAAGTTGGATGCGAAGGAAGGACCTTTTCTAGGTGATGAATAGCCATCGTCAGCAATGCGGTGATAGTAATGGTATGATGTTATCACCTAAATCTCTGCTCTGATTGATCCGTGGGCCACAAACATCTTCGCTCGCGCACACAAATACAGCCAGATAACGTAAATATCTGGAAATTACCCGCCTAATAAATTATTGCCTAACAAGTGTATAAAGTGAAAGCCTCAAAATTATATTCCAGATAGAGTAGAGGAACAATCGGCCAATGGGCGCCATTTGCGGGGAATTTTGTTGTTCGGGGTGGGTATCGACTGAAATTCTGCGAGCGAGCGAGATAGAGAGAGAGAGAGAGAATATGAATAACCAAGGACCTATGCTGCAGAACAGTGGGAATGAAATAAAAAAAAATGCTTTATTGTAAATAGGTAAACTTTCCTTTTGTCATGTCATTTTGGCAGTTCAATCTCAGACTGCCCCAGGATCTGCCGATGCAGATTAATCGGAGTTTTTACGGCTAGTCTCTTTTTTTCTAACGCCAGCCACAAATAAGACTTTATTTGTATTTCTGGCTGCAAATTGCTTTTTTAAAGGATGCTCTGTTTTTGAGAAGAAAGACAAACAGCCCTAGGCAGACACACCGAATAAAAACAGAAATAAAAGCAAAAATATCTCGATAAAATCGACTAATACAGACCAAACTACAGGATTAATACTTCCCTATAAATCAAAGATCGAATCCATTTTAAAGATCCAACCGTCAGTAACCCATGAAACACATCCGTAAATATCCAGCGAGGTTCCGATCACTGGAAAAAGGTGTTGGTCACACTCCGAACAGCTACAACAACAGAACAATCAATTCGGTATCCGAAACGATTCAGTCAACCACCAATAAATTCCCCCTCCTTACCCACCACCCACCTTCTTCCTGAAGTGGATATACTCTGTGCGGACCGATATAAATGGTGTTTCGATTTCCGATTTCGATGTCGAATTTAAAACATTTCCTATAGCTATTTTATCGAAAATGGTCAACTATAGAGCCATTCTTCGATACCAAATAAACCAATTTACTATCGGCTGTTTTTCTACAAAAAAACAGATAGCAAAAGGTCCAGGGAAAGCCTGTTCTTTACTTGTGGGTGTATATTTATGCGATCGTTAAATAGGCCTATCACGGCCAAGTACGAAACTAACCGTGCAACAATATCTGTTATTTACTGTTTATGGTCCCTATATTATGGCACAACCATTTTATAATCCTACCTATTCTTTTTTACATGCGCAATAATTATGGGAAAATAAAAGATTAACCAACAGTTTACTCTATTTTTTGATAAATAATAAAAGCTAAAATTGAATTTATTTTTATTCGTGAGGTGGCGCTACTGAAATTGAACAAATATTAAAGCAACTTACAAAGTATGATGTTTTTATTCGTGAGGTGGCGCTAACAAATAAAAGCTGAAATTGAGCAAATTTAAGGCAACTTTACAAAGTTAGATGTTTTTATTCGTGAGGTGGCGCTACCAACGCTGCTCTTTTCTATTAGCTGGAAATCGAAGACTTTTGCGAGCGCATGCGCAATGCTGCCCTTTCTTAAAATGGACTTGGATAAGTGTGATTGTAATTAATATTTCTCTAACTGCGATTTTATTTAACCTTATTTAAATACGAGCGTAATTTCTCTTCCTTTGAAATTTAATTTATTTAAATATTCTTTTTTTTTCTGCTATATTTGATTAAATAATAGCAGCGAAATTTATTTCTACAGCTCACAGAATTAAAACAGAACTCATTAACAAACTGCTTCTTGCTATTAGCTGGAAAGCGAAGAGACTTTTGCGAGCGCATGCGCAATGCTGCCCTTTCCTAAAATGGACTTAAGTGTTATTATAATTAATGTTTCTTTAACTGCGATGCTATTTAAAATTATTTAAATACGAGCGTAGTTTCTCTTCCTTTGAAATTTAATTTATTTAAATATTCTTTTCTTTTTTTTGTCATATTTGATTAAATAATAGCAGCGAAATTTATTTCTACAGATCACTGAATTAAAACAGAACTCATTATTCTTGACACAGAAAACTATACGTGATTTTTAACTCAAAAATTCATTATTACGACTGTATTTAAACTATTAAATTAATATGAAATGCGTGTTTGGATTTAATTTACAATTGCAATCCTTGCTTCTACCTGTGGATGCACGTTTTTCTCTCTTTCTTTCCTTTTCGTTATCTTATACTTTATTCTGTCAATTCCTACGAAGGATGCGTTAGTTGATTTTTTGCCCCCTTCTGTGCTAATTAAAGAGTCAATAAACTCTAGCCGATATACTCCGAGGTTTACACGATGACTTAGCTATTCCACGCTTCTTAATTTCCTTGGTACTTAGTACTCCTCATCACATCAGTGTACATCGATCACGTGTATAAGCTTGAGTTCTTGACTTAGATGTTTTTCTAATCAAACAGCATCACTGCGGAGGTATTTTCTTTGACTAAAGCGCCACCTAACGATTTCTATATAAGATAAAATAAAATCTGCGCATTTTAAACAATATTCTTTAACTTCTTTCACATAAATTTGTTTTAACTCTGAAGCTATGGAAATTCTTTATCCGAAGAAACCTAATTCTAAGACATTCCGAGAGAGGGCGCATTATCAATATGTTTGTTGTTTTACTGTACTGCAACTGACTGACCACCTAAGCCTAACTTCTTATATACGATACAAAAAAGATTGTTTAAAAAGCTGGGGGGAGAAAAAAAAAAAGGAAGGAAATAAAGAATAAAAAAAAAACAGACTTTCCTAAAGTTCGTTTATTCTGAAAACTGACTTCATCGAAGAGAAAATAAACCAAAAAAGAAGTTATAAAGTTTTTGAAGTGTTTGTTGCTGCTTCGGTCTAAAAAAAAATATATCTGTTTACAACACAGTTATTTTATTATTGTATTTTATTATATATTTTTTTTAAGGCAGGGGTATATAACTTTTAACTTTGTTCCGTAGAGTTCCATCTTTGTAATTGTGGCTGGCGACAGGAGCAGCTGTTTCAGAGGAAATATTCCTGAAAGTTGTTTTGATGTTTGTGCGTATCCAACTCCTTTTAACAGTTGTCATAAAAACGGCGAAGGTCCTCCACAAAACCAACACACAAAGCATTTATGTTGACTACATGGCTCTAAAAATTTCTTGGTGTATCTACTATTAAAAGAAAAAGGAATTTGGGTTGATACGAAGAAAATAAAATATCCCAGGGAAGAAAGATATAAAAAAGAACAAGAACAGAGTCCACCTGACTTAATCTAGAAGAATGAAGAGTGAAGAATCGTGCGTTGAAAAGATGGAGCAAAACACTCTATGCTGCAAGCAATTATCGCGCTGAGGTCCAACTGTTCTCCCAACTGAAATACAATCTACTGAACCAATTACTTCATGACAATATACAAACCTCAAATTTTGCTAGTAGGGTATCGAAAACGTGTAGGAGGGACTAGATCATCCACCCTACTCGCCTGACTTAACTTCACTTGACCTTGATTACTTCCATAAGCTCCAAGAACCATTACCGATCGTAGATTTCGATCATTAGAAGCGCATAATACCACAACAGGAGGGGCAGCTAGTTTCTGAAATGAACCAACAACCATCGCGTTGGTGGAGCATTCATACAACAACGGGAATGTGGTCATCTCATGGATAACTGGGGTTACCAAACCGCAGTATTTAAACATCTCTTTGTTTTTCAGATATTGACATTGGGCAGTTTCCTAGAGTTTACTGATCTGCGATCCTTAATTGTCAAGAAGTTACTTTTAATTGGTCTATCAATTGACGATCATAAGATCTTTGAGGGAAGGGGAGGGATCAGCTCAATTGAGAAGCAGCCAGCTTTTCCCTGTCCATTTTTTTATTTCGCATTTTGAAAACACCAACGACAATGTTTGCTTAATAGGATGGAGCATGGCCCAGTTAGAACGATCTCTAGGACCGTTTCCAAAAATTTTTGTCATGGTTCCTGGATGCTTGCCAATCATCTGATAATAGGTGCCACCAACTGAAGGCCATTAAATTCACTGAGTAGACCAAAGCCTGCTGCACAAAATGTCCATTCCCCCACTATTACCCTACCACAACTGCTAATAGTGGGCGAGAGGAAACCAGCCTCTCGTCAGATAGACGCCAAACCTACATTACAGTCATTTGACATCTGATGAATATCTTTGCATCAATCTAATAGACGTTACAGGAGGACCAGTAAGCGAATGAAAATTTCTTCTCATTTCAACCAAAAAAAAAAAACTTTCAGTAGTGTGTTGCAGTTAAATGATGGTGGTTAATCTTGGAAGCAGGGTCGGATTGCCAAGTTTTGGCCCAAGTGACAATCGCCGTCAGGTAGCCTAGGCCCAGTTCGCCCTTGCTTAGAAGTCATAAATTTTATTCAGCAAGAACAACAGAGGATCTGTATCTCTCGCTTTGGAATCATGATTTACTTGGTACTGTGTGAAACAAGCCCATAAAAAGTTTCTCCGTCTGAACTGGATTCGAACCCGAGCCTTTTTAACAGGGTGTTCAAGGGCAACAATCATAACCGTTGTGCTTAACGTGGAGCTTCTGAATTTTATAACTGAGAACTACATATCATCCGGGCTGGAGTAATAAACTATTAAGTCAATATTATTATAGGTCTTCTACATTGTTCATGTTAGAACATGTTATAATGTCTTCTACTGAAACATGTTCTAGTGCATATAAAAACAAATTTAGAATTCATAGAATTTAACAGTTATTCAGATCTTTTTATTTTTAAATTCCAAATATGATTAAGGAATTCCACGCGACGTAAAAAAAGAGATTATTTATCAAAACTGGATTCTTCACCACGACAGTGCGCCTGCTCACGACAAATTTTCTACGAAATACGTTTATTATGAAATTTATCTCGAATAGACTGATAAACAAAGTGGAAATTAACCGAGATGATAGACAAATAAGTGGGGGAGAGGAGGGGAGATGAACTTAAAATGATGATTGGGAGAATCTTACCGCTTTTGGTACCATCTCCGTTATCGGCTATGCATTACAATGCCAGCAAACGTGGCTGTAATTTGGACTGTCGTAGCTTCCAATTGCCTCTAATCTCATTCCATCTGGAAACTAGATCCTAGTAGAGTGGCTACATTGGCAGACTGCACCTAACTGTAAAGATTAAGTATTAACGGTATGTACGTCACTATCGGTGACAGACTAATTTGTTTATTGTCATTTTAGCAGCAGATGGAGTCGACTATATGAAGAGGTCGTTGAAATTACTGCATCTCGCATTATTTGAGGGTAAATTTAAACTACGTGTCGCCGTCTGAACCCTCGGTATCGCATTAAACGCAACAGTTTCAAAGTTTGCGTGTTATAGTAGACAACTTGGGCATACATAAGAGACAAGACAATCTCCATAGCGTATTGTTAGGGAGTTTCTTATCTAAGCTGGGCGAACCTCTTTTTTGAAGAAGTCTTTAAAAAAAACCCGGTCCAGATAACTTGCGTCACATCATTGGTTCGGCCCAATGGTTTTAAGAAACGGATAGCATTTAAATAACAAAGGAACATACGATTCTCATCCGTGAACCTTTCCCTTTTGACGATGGTAATCTCCGAGGATATAAAGTGATAGTAGCATCAACACAAGTGACAACAGTCAGTTGAATAGCTATCTATCTTCGATGGAAATCTTCGCCAGATTTTGCTTATTGAATATGGAGTTCTTTTTTGCTCTTTGATGGGATATAAATGCGAAAGTCAGCGATCGAGAGAAGGGCACACGCACGCACCTACACACACAGAAAGAGAGAGAGGGAGAATGAACTACTCTTTTCATCTTACTTTTTATATTATTACCATTTCTTTCTTATAACTGTGGCACTTTGCAAGACGTTATCAGATGCACGATGAAAGAAAAAAAGAAAAAAAAGGGGGTCGGGTTTAATTCTTGAAACAGGGGACATTTTTCGTTTCCATGAATGTTATTTTTGAATGCGTGCTTGTTTGGGAAATATTGATCCTATTTGCATTTTTTTTTCTTTGTTCTTTTCATCGTGTACATTTGATTGCTGTTAAAATTTCCAAGCAGCAGGACCTCGATGATGGAAGTCAAATAACAAAGGTATGATTGAAACCGGAACGATTTTTCTGGCAACAGGAGAACAGAATGAAATAGACAAAGATTTATAGTGCGATCCAAAAAAAAAAAACAAGATCATTGGTTGAAAGCAATTGTGACAGGCAAAGCATGCGCAGAAGTGACCACTACATTGTAAAGAAGATCTCCAAGTTATTGTTGACAAAAAAACGATTCAAATGATTTAGATACAGGTTAGTTTGCCGAGAGAGAGAGTATATATTCCACACTCCAAGAAAGGTAGTACGTCATTCCAAGGAAACCATGGAAACCAAAGCTTTGCAAAACTAGACGCACTTACAGCCATTGCTAATGAAGCCTGGACATCCGACCTCACTGTTTGCAAACACAACCGCCAGGATAACGCAACCACCCTGTTCAGATTTCCCCGCTACCTCTTTGTTTAACCTTTCTTCTTCCATCCTTTCAGATATCGACCAACCGGTCTCAGGTTCCACAAAGTTGCCAATATTGGTTGGTGATTCTTTTTTGTAGTGCTCTATTCGCACTTATACAGCTGGACTTACGCTCCAGTTGGATTTACTTTAAAAGTGTTGAAAGATATTCATATATTTAGGACAGGATTTGCCATCCTTCCATACTTTAAGTCTTCAGCAATCTCTGACAGCTTCCTCCTCATTGAGCAGCAACTTTATTAAGCACACCTGCCTAAGAGCGAATAGGAACCTCTTTAGCTCTAAAAACATGCTGGATTTGCTGTTTTCAAGTCGTTGAACACAGAAGATTATGCGTGGACAAGCATACATCGGTTGTTACAAATTATATTAATATCAAAATAGAACTAAAATAGCTACTCTATATTGCCCAAAAGTGGTTTTTCATTGTATATTATGTGGTTCCTTATTGTATAGTGTACACCAAAATAAAATATACCACTAGAATTAATCGGCCCTTGACCACTTTGTACTGGTGACTTTAATTGAGGTCTTTGACGAGTCCCCTTTGGTTTTCTGTGGGTTACTCCTCTATCTCACTTGTAAAACGCCTCTTACTAGGATGAGTTAGATAAATGGTCCCGAAATAGTACTGCCATTATCAACTTGGGTCTTCCAGCGCCTTCTTTTCCCTATGATCGACAATAAAACCATTTTCTGGAGCTCATAAATATCAGAACAGTTATAAAACACTCAACATGTGCGACATTAATTAGAGTTTCACAACACATGATGTCACCACCAAGAGTGCTCTTATGGTCCGGTATGCTTTATTTTGGTACATGCTGTATAAATGGATAGAACCACATATAGTTAGCTGGAAGAAAGATGATTTAAAGTATCTTTTTCCCATAGCATGTACGTATGGGTGGGGTTATCAGGGAGACGAATAGCAATGTTAGTGACAAGGGGTTTAATGCCCGACATAAAATATTATTTATAGGAACAGGAGAAGCTATAGGAATTTCTTTGGCCAATGAATACGATCAGCGGTTCGTCGTAAAATGTTTGAATTAAAATGTCGCCATTGAGAAAAAACGAACATTTTTAATCCTAAGTTATAGGGTGGATGACATTTACGACGAGCTCTCCCTGTTCTGCGTGTAGTTCGGATAGAGTCACATATAAAGGAGATAAAAAAGTACTCCTAGAAATTTTACAGGCTCAACGCTGATCCACAGTGGAGCCTTCCTCGATTATAGACGTTTTTCGGTAGAAGCGGACAGCTCGTAGTTAAAGGCTACAAGTGGGTCTGGTGATAAGGAAAAATAAATGGGAAGGAATTTCCCAGCGATTTAAAAGATTAAAGAGTAGCTCGGACGTAATCAGTGGCTTATGGTTATTTGAGTCAAGTAGGATACGCATTTTAACCATGGATTCAAAAGAAAGCAAATGAACTGCTGAAGTTTTCTTTTTTTAAAATATTTCCAAATGTATCGCATTTCTTAAGTGACCCTAGGAGTTTTTAGTTATTAGTGCTGCCACCTAGTGATGTCATTTTCGTGCGTTATACTCCAACGTGGTAGCAATGATCAAGTTCCAGGTCTCGCTTGGTAACTGTTTTAATATGAGAAAGTAACTAAGAGTGTGTACACGGGAAGAGATGCGAAGATGTTCACTGTTATGCTAACTTGCAGAGTGAGGGACTTTTATATACTTTTTTTTTTCACTTCGTGGCTGAGTTAGTAAGTTCCAGGCGAGGATAGCAAGGTTCCCAAGGTCCTTGTCTGCAAATCCAAGCCAATTTTTGTTAAGACAGATAAACAGATCAGAGCCAAACAAAAACTGCTGTCACAGGATGAGTGGAATTGTCTAGAATGTCAATTACCTCATGACGTTCATTGTTCCAAGCAACGATCTAAGTTAAAACCACGAAAAACAACCCCAGATTGTTTCAGCACCTCTGCTAAACTTCACAGTTGGGGTAATACGCTATGGTAAATGAAGTTGTTAGGGCATCTGCCCACCCAAAAATAGCCACCAGATCGGAAAACCGCGTACCGCGATTCGTCTCTCCAAAAAACATCTTACCAGTGTTGCAGGGACCAATGGGTTGTTCACCAGATGAATGTAGTGCACAACCCATCCAGATAATCAACGCCTCGATCCATCTACTGAATCTTGTTCATCTGTTTACTTGTAGAGGAACGTAGTTGCTTTGATGTCTGTTCCTAACCCTCTTGGGTAGCAGTGGATGTAATCAGCGTACTCCCCACACCGGTGGAAGAAGCCTACGTTCCAATTCCCATCGATGACGCGAAGACTTTTTATGGACTTTATTCGCAGCTTGGTTAGTCTCAGACGAAGACTGTGGTTTTATGCTGACGCCTCACAGTTAGTTTCTTTGGCACAACACATATACCTGTTCTGGGCCAGCTCAAGGGTATATTAGTATTTAGTATTAGTAACGGCCGTATGGTGCAAGAAAGCCTATGGCTTATGCTGCACCAGCCAAAAAAAAAAAAAAAAAAAATCCGAACAAAACAATGATAAAAACAAAAATTAAATAAATAATAATAATTAATAAATAAATAAAAATAATAAAATGAAATAAAAAATAAATAAAAAGGAAATTAATCCTATCATCCTATGCGCTTCCCTTACCCGAAAGTACTATCCAGATGACCTTTGAATTTCCCCAAACTGTCGGCCTCTACCACCCATGAAGGCAACTTATTCCAGTAATTTATAACTCGCTGGCTAAAATAAAACTTCCTGCAGTCCAATCTAAACATTTCCCCCCGTAACTTGAATTTATGTCCCCTAGTTCTAGCATCATTTATAATCTTGAAAATTTCGTCCTCATTCATTTTACTGATGCCTCTCAGAGCCTTAAACACCTCAATCAAATCTCCTCTAAGGTGTCTAGTTTCCAAACTCTGCAACCCACATATTCGTAGTCTTTCTTCATAAGGACGCCCTTTTGCCGATCTCACCAGGCGAGTTACCCTTCTTTGCACCCTTTCAAGAAGCTCGATGTCTTTCTTTAGGTGCGGTCTCCATACTTGAACACAGTATTCCAAGTGTGGTCTAACATAAGCCTTATATAATGGGATTATCACGTCCCTATCTCTACTTGCAAAAGTTCGATAGATCATCGATAGGACACCATGGGCCTTCCTTGCAACCTGTTTACAATGCTCAGAGAATTTCATGTCTGACCGTATCGTAACACCCAAGTCCCTTTCCTCCAGTACTGGGTTTAGTTGAACTCCACCAAGTGAATAAGTTATTTTGGGATTACTGTTTCCCAGGTGTAATACCTTACACTTTGTTGGATTAAAGCACAGCTGCCATTTTTCTGACCATTCTTGAAGTCTATCTAGGTCTCTCTGAAGAAGCTCAGCTTGACAGTGATCATTAACTACTCTACCAATTTTAACATCATCTGCAAATTTAGACATCACGCCCTCTATCCCTTCATCAATGTCGTTTATGAAAATTAAAAACAACAGTGGTCCTAATACTGATCCTTGGGGAACCCCACTTCTTACATCAACCCAATCTGAGGAATAGCCATTTATCACAACCCTCTGCCTCCTGCCCTGAAGCCATCCTTCTATCCATCTAAGGATTTTCCCAGTGATTCCAACCTGTTCCAGCTTATAAAGCAACCGCTCATGTGGGACTGAGTCAAAAGCTTTGCTGAAATCTAAATAAACAATGTCGAAATTATTCCCTAAATCCAGCTCGTGAGTGACCCTTTCGAAATAGCGAACCAGATTTGTTAAACATGATTTTCCCTTTACAAAACCATGCTGAGTATCCTTGAGAATTTCAATTCGATCCAAATGATCCTGAATTCCACCCTTGATCATTGCCTCCATGATTTTCCCTACTACTGAAGTCAGACTGACAGGTCGATAATTTCCAACTTCACTTTTAGAGCCACCCTTATGTATGGGAGATACATTTGCACTTTTCCAATCCAAGGGAATCTCCCCAGAGTCTAATGATGCTCGCATAATTAGCCTCAATGGTTCAATGCACTCGCTTGCCGCCTCTCTCAAGATTATAGGATATATTCCATCAACTCCAGGAGCCTTACTGGTCTGTAGGCTCGAAAGTTTTTTCATTAAATAATCTTGCGAAATTTCAATATCATTAATTACATATTTTTTAACTTCGCTCCCACAATTTCCCATTGCCACAAAAGGCTTTTCATTTGTAAATATCGATGCAAAATAACTGTTGAGTTCATCTGCAACGGCAGCTGGTGTATTTATTACTATCCCCTTTCCCTTACGTAAAGGTCCGATCTGGTTTGTCCTGCTCTTCTTGGCATTTATATATGTGAAGAATATGAAGCCCTAGGCCACATTAACTGATGGCGCCCCCTCCCACCGATGCGAAAATTTTCATTTTTTAGAATGATTAATTTTACATTTTATTTACTTACAAAAAGTATGTAAATTAGTAATTAGAAATTATAATTAGGTAAATTAGTTAATTATGCATTTAATATTGTTTGTTTTTAACATGTTAACAAATGAAATACACAATATTTTTCTTGCGGGCTTTGTTTTTTGGAGAAGGACGGCGTTGGCGCCCCTAGGCCAGTGCCTAATTGACCTTACCCTAAAGCGGACCCTGCCTGTTCTTGATACGTGAACAGCGAATATGGTTCATTTTTCCCAAAATTCCAGAGGTATTCTGATATTTTTGGCGATATAATGTATTTGTTCATCATTCTCTATACGTTATGTTTATTTTATACAAAATAAACATCTAAATAAACTTATACATGAACAAATATGAAAATTAGTCCTCTATGTGACTCATGACAAGCACTTGTGTCTTTGTAACCTGTTACAATGATTTTGAGGACCTAAGTCTATAATAAAATTTAATGGATTTTTTTTATATATTTTTTAATTGATACCCTCTGTTTATATTGGGAACAGGGCGTTGTTTAATTCTGCTTCTGATGAATTGGCAATTTATTTATTCAACTTTAAAACAAGGAAGAAATGAAATGGTTTCGAACAGTACGAATAATAGAAATGTATGCAGGAGCCTACCCCGGATGTTGGACCATTTAGCATCCAGACACCTTAGAGAGAGAGATTGTGATCACCATCAGTCACGAGTCCAAATGATCGCTGTCTACTTTCCAAGGTGCAGAAATGATGGCAATTACAGACCCGGAAATAATGTCACCAGCTTTTTATCTTATCTGGTTTACCATACGTTGGCTGGACTTTTAGCAACAAAAATATTTGGTGGACACTAATGACTCTTGAACGGATGTCACGCTCTTGGCGCGATAACGCAAAACTGCTACCAGATAAATAAATAGAATTTAGGAGAGAGGGAAAAAACAAACAAAAGCAGGGAGTGACCAGTTGTACAGAATAAGCAGTTCTCAGCTCGATTAAAATGGAAAATAGTACTATTATTACTTGATTTAAACCAAGAAGACGGACTGATTACCGATTTGGGGGTGTTGCCCTTGGAAAAAACATTGAGAACCAACTTCGGGAAGTTTATACGAAGTCTAACGATAAAATTCCCACTACGTTTTAGTGGTGCGGTTGCCTTTCCAAGCACTCTCCTTCTGACACATTTAAAATTCTTTGCCATGCTTTGAAACATTGTTGGAAATAATTTTGTGGAAGGATCCTTCAATATTGACGTCACATTGCCTTGAATATCTTCAGTTGGTTCCAAACAGATCCATTCAAAGAGCTTTTCAGGTACACGAAAATGGGACAAGATCAGTCGACTATGGTGGGCATTTTTTTGAGAGGAGTGGTGAAAAGTTTACTGGAAGAGATGGTAAAGACTCTTACCAAAGTCTTTATTGACTGTTGTCTTCTTCTGATACGTGTATGGCGAGTAAGGCTCATTTTTATGAAACTTCCACGGGTATCCCGGATATTTTTGGCACTATAGTATATTGTGCAAACACCGATCATCTAAACTCACTCCATTATCCTCGCAAATGGTTAACTTTGCAACTTTATCGTGGCCTATAAAATGGATGCTGGATCCCCAGCGAAAATATTAATTCATCATAAACGTGTAACTACCAAAAAAGTCGCGAGACATAAACAAAATCTCGCTTCTTCGAAAGTGTGGCTTTGGAATTAATATCCAGAATTCTAAGTTTCTATTTCTTTCTTCTTCTTTTTTTTTTTTTTTTTTTTTGGCTGTTTTCGTTTTCAGCCTTCCAGAATACATTGCTTTCAAGTGCAGGGAAAATGTATCACTGTAGTCTTTCTTTAAAGTTTCCAATGGCCGTATGCCACGTGAATAAAACATGAATCTTGATGTATGAAGGTACTAAACTTTAAGGGTATCCATGACGAATTTATATAATGGATAAATCATTCATACACGCACGGTTACATTAGCGCTTTCCTACCACTCGCTGTGGTGTCTTTTCAACCAAACAACCCCAGCTGGAATGTAGAAAACTCTGGTCTGTATTTGTCACCCTAGTTTTGCTCAGCAGCAAAACTAAACAGCACGCTTTTCTTAAAATATCATTTTAACATATTTATTTTTCTGCATTCCTCAGTTGGGAAACAAATGCAAGCTAATATTTCAACCTAATACAGGCATTACTTGACGAAGGTACCGAATAAATTGTTCAGCAATTTCAAGCATTAAAATAAAACATAAAAAAACAACAAGTACGCTATAATTTCCACACAGCTCAAACAATAACAAAAAACACGCCCTCTAGTGGATGTTTTGTGTTTAATGCAGATAAAATTATTAATTGTAAAGAAACACAAGCAGAGACATTTTATTAATTGTAACGTACCTTCAGGTACTTTTTATGTGCTTTTTTTGTTGGTTTTGTAAACATTGCAAATATTAATGGGGACGTGAAATAATAACAGGTTTATTAACCAAAGTGGCTTGTAAAAACGTACTTTTTTTTCTTCTTTTTTTTTTTTTTTTTCGGTGGTGGTGGTGGTGTGGCTTGTTCGAATGAATCTTGTGTGTTGTTTGGAAAACTCAATTTAATGTCGGGAACTTTTTTAAGGAATATTTTCTTGCGATGACCTCTCTTTATCTGTAATCTTGTCACGGGATATAGAGAGAAAAACAGAAGCTTCGAAATATCGGTGTTTTATTTAATTTTACAATAATATACACTGCAATATCAAAATATTGGAAACTGTAAAATCTGATACTTTACGATCCGGCACATTTTGAAGAAAAAAAATAGCGTGTGTACTCTGTACGCACGAAAGATATTTTATTTTTTTTAATTCAATAGTAGACGTTGAAACAAAATCAAAACCGTTTAAATTTAAACAGTTAGAACTGAAGTTTATGCTCACGCCCGCTACTTACTCTACCAAATCATTGGACAAAAAGAGATAGATGAAAGAAGAAAAAGTAATAAAATAGAGATAAGTTAAGAAAAAGAATTATATATGATTTGCTTGTGTCCCTCTGTTCGGGCTGCTCTTTGAACTTGAATAACTCAAGGACTAAACAAGCTTTTGACCTGATTCCCAAAGTTTATTTTCCAACCGATTTACAAATCTCAGGGTCAGACTTTCAATGAAGTTGGCGTTTTGGCTCATGGACAACTTTATGGAACAGTTTCCAGGTCTTAATAATTTTTATGCAATAATTGTATCCTTAGTTACCAACGAAGGGAGCCAAGGGAGAGGTTACTTCGGTATTAATCTTTACTTCTTCTCATAGAATATTACAGATATTCTAGTAACCAATAAAAAAGATAGATTATTAGATGGAGAGTTGAAAAAATATGAGATTGTTGGGAAGAAAAGTAAGAAATTGAAAACATCGAGAGAGAGAGAAATTGTAAATGTGATAAAAAGTGAGAGAGAGAAAGTTAAAAAACTAAAATGCGAGATTATTAAGCTGACAGAGATAGGAACGATCAATTATGGTATAGACACTGAAAGAAAAAAAAAGAAGAGAAAGCAGAGAAGAGGAGGAGGGAGAGAAAGCGATTCATGTGAATCCATCACTTTTTCCAGTCGAATATTCCCACTTAAAGAGGAGGAACACGCACTTATTGGAGAATCTCAGATCGTTCAACTTATTTCAGGGATGTCTAATTATGAAGCAAACGCAATGAAAGTGGACGCTAAATAGTGCTAATTGCCTTTTTATCCACGTGTCCACTGCTCCCCATCACCACAATTCACATGCCTACTTCCCTTTTTTTTTTTAAATCCTTTTTTTTCTTTTTTTTTAATTGGTCTCTTTTTACCGATGTCGAAGTTGTGTGTGTGTGTTTCATCGGAAATTGCCCGGGATCAGAAACTATGAAAAGTAGGGTCGAAGCTCAAGCGTCTGTAACTTCAATTAAATTAATTATCTCTAATTAAGCTCACGGCATTTTGTGCCCCATTTTTTCCACACTCCCTTCTGAGTTTTATCTAATTAGATTAATTTTACGATTAGCTGAGTAAATCGTCGATAATTGTTTTGAGAATAACATTAGACTCTTTTTTTGGGGGTGGGGATGGGGGGAACCACGGGAAAAGGCCATTGTTTGTGTTTGACGTTGTTTCCTTGAGTGAGTTCTTAATAGCATCAACGAAGTTCTTTTTTGAACATTTACCTGAAACAGTACAAACAACCATTGCTTTTACCTTCCTTATAAACAAGGCTACGCAGGCCACAAAAAACTGCTTCCGCGAAAGAAGCGACTATTTAATGAGCTGGAGTTAATTTTTTTTTTTTTTTTCTCTTTAACTTTAGTAATCTAAATCGAAGTGGAATGTAAGAATAACTCGTATTTCTAAAATTACAACAATCTCGTCATTTCAAAAGAAACTTTTGAGTTTCGAATTTCAATTCTCTTTCTCTCTTTTTTAAGATGTTCTCTGATCCGAGAAAGAGACACGTGATCTTAAGGAATTCTGAGTTTTCATATTTGAAATACGATGTTTATGAGGTTCACCTACAGGGCAGCGGGTTATCAAACCCTGGAATAAGTTTCCTCCCACGTGGCAGAGGCAGAGAGTCTGGCTAAGTTCAAAGAGGAAATGAGTGATTATCTTGTGGGAATTAGACTGATAGATTATTGTTTATGATTATTGATAAATGTTTATGAAGTTTATCTACAGGGTAGCGGGTTACCGAACACTGGAATTAAGTTGCCTCTAAGTGGCACAGGCAGAGAGTCTGGCTAAGTTCAAAGAGGAAATGAGTCGGGAAAGAGGAATCATCGTCCTTCCTGCACCGGGTGGGAAAAAAGACCTGGGTTCGAATCCCGTCAACGGCTCGAGGAATTTTTATGGGTCTTTTGTACAACGTGGCACAGTTAATCGGTCTAAGGCGAAGGGTAGCGTGGTTTTTTCTCCCGGAGACTCGGGTTTCTCGTCCAGCAAACAAACAAACAAACCGACAACAGAACACACACAATACGTAGGGTGCAATATGGTCTAAGTCGCTGATGTGCCTAAAGAACGTTGGAAACAACAACAACAAGCATCATTTGGCCTTACTAATACCATTATTTGTGATCATTAAGGAAATGTCCATCAAGACACCATCTCCTCTTACGGCGTGTCCTTGACAGTGAGATCCATAGTAATCTTTTTTCGGGATGTCGTTCCTCCTCTCAGTTAATTTTCATGGAGGATGCTACTCTCCTAGGCTGAAGAAAATTTATCAATTAACAAACAAATAGCGAGTATAAAGAGATCTTAATACAACGCAAAAACATGGCAAAGAATGCTAACCAAAATGTGCTGTTCCAGTCGTCACATTCTCCTAACCACAGTCCATCAGATTTCTTCTTCTTTCCATCCCTAACGTTCTCTTTGATGATATTTCTTAATGGTAAGATACACGGAATCATTTGAGACTGAGTCACGCGATCAAGAACAACTGCAAGTGTTAAAATAATCACCCAAAGTGTATTCATCTTTGCCAGAAATGTGTCTTCTGGGCTGGTGGTTATTTAGAAACGAACTGGCCATCAAACGCGAGACTACGATAGTAAAGGCTCGTTTGATGCGACCATTGTTCGAGCTCGCGTGAATGCTAAATACGGTGATGTTCGCGCACGCTCCCTATCTCTTGCGAACTCTTCCGACCTTATATGATCGTCGCGTATAATCGAAAAATTAACCTTCTGCCACCAAGGATTGCAGGCGAATACGAATTTCTATTGGCCCAACCTCATAGACAATGCATGATAAAGTCCACCAAAAGGAACTGTATAAAATCAAGACCAGTGAAGTTTTCCGATGCATCTGCAATTTAAATATGTCAAAAACGCATAGCTGTCTACCTCTTCACCATCTCTCTATTTTTGTATTTTTTTAAAATCCATCTTTCATTCGTTTATCTATTATCTGTACGTCTGTTTTGGAAAACATGGCTTGAAAACTACGAAGGAAAAGAAAAAAAACAAAACAGGAAAGAACGTACATTATACAGAGAGAGAGAGAGAGAGAGAGAGAGAGAGAGAGAGAGAGAGAGAGAGAGAGAGAGAGAGAGAGCTAAAAGATTAGAATTATTCTAAGGCGTGTTTTTCGCTTACTTTGGTCCTTTGGCACTTGGGCTGATGGAAGTATTGGTTTAATCTTGGAGTGGAAGCCTCAAATTGATTTTGTAATCAGCGGGGCCAAATAATTACATGCGTTCCGGCCCTGTTCTTTAGTTTTAGAATGTGCCTGCCTGCTTGTAATGTTTTGCATTTGCAACTGATATTCTTACCGTTAATTGGGTAAAGCTGAATAAGTAAAAGGAAAATATAACAGAGGTCGACTTCAGAAATTTAGATTTTCATCCCTATTTGCTGATAAATCCAAATCCCATCAATCCCATTGGGAAAATATGCTTTGCCCAACACTCCTTCCTTCTGTAGTCACTAACGTATGTTACTGACTACAGAACGAACTTTTTCTTTCCATTTCTCCATTTCCCTGATCTCTCTCTCTCTTCTTCTGTCATTCTTCTGTTGGCTTATATCTTAGTTAAACGCTACACGCGGAGGCATACAACGCCAAAACCACACCCAGTATGATTGCATGACATCGGGATAGGGTAGCCTCTGTCTAATAAGAAACCCCTCTCGATGTCCTTTGTGATTATTATACAACGTAGTAGCCCTATCTTGACACCGAGGCCAACGCCCTCTTTTAATGATTTACCGAACTGATTTTGTGCATATTATATCGCGTGAGCAAAGATAAAAGCGTGATACACGCTGATGTGTCGTCACATGAAAACAATGAGGGCCGGTGTGACGCTATGTAGTCGCTAGGCAAAGAGCGAAAGCGCTGTTGGCAACGTTGCTATGGGGATACCATGAATGGCATATACCACACATCTTAGCTTCATTACAGTAATGGCCAACAGGCATCTAGTCTCGTATGCAGAAATTACGTATAGCTCAATGGACGATGGAATCAGATGTGCCTAATTGCAGACGACACTAAATTGCAGACGACCGGTTTTAATGTCGTCTGCGTTGCGCATTTTGCATTGGGTAGAAAAAAACAATCGCTGTGGTCCTAGTGCCAAAAAATAGTTATAATGAAGATGTAAACTCATCAAATGGGGGCCGGACAGTAGTGAAATAGCAGCAGGGTAGGAGGAACCCCCACCTTGCACTAAATTCAGTTTCCATTACATTGTTTCTCCCAGAAATCTGCTCGTTGGAGATTTATAACCATTTGCACTTTCTTTGGACATCTATTGATCTCTAAGGACCTTTCCAATCCAAAAATTTCCTAACTGACGCTTACATTTCTTAGGTTATGAACCTTGACCTTCTGTATCGTTTCTTGAACAGCCTTACCACTTAGCGACTCGCTTTTTCTTTCTCCAATCGAGGCTACCCTCTAACGTCTATCAATGTTTATTCTGTTCCTATATTCGTAGCCTTGATTTCCTGCTCTCCGATTGCACGTGTGTCAGTTACTTCCCAACGGCATCAGGCTAACGCCGACTTCCAGCGACGGGCCTCTCCCCATTCTTTCCGTGTCATTGCTTCAGCTCTTCTGCCGTCTCCGCTTTCTCCACCTAGCCGTCATGGCTCCTTTTAGCTTCCTTACCTTGTCAGGATTGGCTCTTTTGTGTAGGAGCGATCTTCTCAATGAAACACAGACACTGCACTGTATAACCACAGCTGTACCCTTGTACAAAAAGAGAAGACCCTATTGGATGAAGCTTTTATTTTCTTATTATTTAAAATAAGATTGCGTCATACATACTGGTTGCGTCATACGTCGCAGATGGTGGAATGGCCCTGGTGAATCTCCAAAGATGTGAAATCTGGCGACGATATGAAGGCAGCAACTGGCTAAAATATTGAGAAATAAATGCCAATATGGGCATTGTGGGATGTGGTAATACCATCATCAAATAAGAATAAAATATATTCTGACTCTTCCACCGCCAGATGCTCCTTTGAAAGGAACGATATTGACTTGCCATCTGCAGGAGCTCATAGGAAAACACAATGAGCTAAAGCGGAAAGGTCCCTAAGGTAGAAATAAACAGCCACAAAGCAAAGAAAACATACAAAATGCATATATTGGTCTTCCCCACGCCTACCCCAAAGTACTAAAAATGTATTTTTAACTCCTCCGCAGGCGTTCATAAAAATATGATGGCCCAATTATATCAGCTGTACCTTGAGAATCTTGATACTTATATAAAAAGAACATAAAATATATTTATTTTTATAATAATGAAAAATATAAGTTTATTTTATGTTTTAACAAGTAATGATTTAAAAATTTTCGACAAAAATAAAAAGAACACGGGGAAACACCCTAAAAAAATTCAATTTATTATACAGACACCAAAATAATAACTTCATAAAAAAGCACTTAAGTGCCAACTAAACTTCCTAGTAGGGAGAAAACGACAAGAGAGGTGTTATAAAATGAGGTAATGAAATTGTCATAAAAATGCCAATGTGACGTCACATCACGAGATCACGTCAAGTAGCGTGGCGCGAGCTGGTACAATTGTGACATTTCGGGATTTACAACAAATAAATAACTTTCGTCTGCTTAGGAAAGGTAAGTTGTAATAAACTGAAACTGACACTTCGTTCCTAATTCAAGTTAAAATCTTTTGGAAACGTAGAGAATTACAATAAATCAAACTTACGTCTGCTATTTTAGTTTATACTTCTGCTTATGACGGTAAGCTGCAATAAACTGAAATTGACACTTGATTCCTGATTAAAATCGTTTGGAAAAGTATATTTACAATAAATCAAACTTTCGACTGGTATGAAATTGTACATTTTCTACAAACTAAAATTGATACTTCGTCTGCTTATGAAGGTAAGCTGTAATGAATTGAAATTAATACTTCGTTCCTAAATCAAATTAAAGTCGTTTGGAAACGTAGATTTACTATAAATAAAATTTTCGACTGGTATGAAGTTGTAGAATTTCTATAAACTAAAATTGATACTTCGTCTGCTTATGAAGATAAGCTGTAATAAACTGAAATTGACACTTCATTCCTAATTAAGATCGTTTGGAAACGTAGATTTACTATAAATCAAACTTTCGACTGCTATGACGTTATAGAATTTCTATAAACTAAAGTTGATACTTCGTCTGCTTATGCAGGCAAGCTGTAATAAACTGAAATGGACACTTCGTTCCTAATTCAAATTAAAATCTTTTGGAGAGAAACGTAGAATTACAACAAATCAAACTTTCGTCTGCGATTTTAGTTTATAGAATTTCCATGAACTAAAACTTATACTTCGTATGCTTATGAAGGTAAGCTGTAATAAATTGAAATTGACACTTCGTTCCTAATTCAAATCTTTTGAAGAGAAACGTACAATTACAAAAAATCGAACTTTCGTCTGCTATTTTAGTGTATAGAATTTCTATAAACTAAAACTGATACTTTGCCTGCTTATGAACGTAAGCTGTAATAAATTGAAATTAACACTTCGTTTCTAAATCAAATTAAAGTCGTTTGGAAATGTAGATTTACTATAAATAAATTTTTCGACTGCTATGAAGTTGTAGAATTTCTATAAACTAAAATTGATACTTCGTCTGCTTATGAAGATAAGCTGTAATAAACTGAAATTGACACTTCGTTCCTAATTAATATCGTTTGGAAACGTAGATTTACTATAAATCAAACTTTCGACTGCTATGACGTTATAGAATTTATATAAACTACAGTTGATACTTCGTCTGCTTATGAAGGCTTATGTAATAAACTGAAATTGACAATTCGTTCCTAAATAAAATCGACAAACTAAAATTGATACTTCGTCTGCTTATGAAGGTAAGCTGTAATAAATCGAAATTGACACTTCATTCTTAATTCAAAAAATTAAAATCTTTTGGAAGCGTACATTCACAATAAATCAAACCTTCGTCTGCTATGAGTTGTAGAATTTATAGAAACTAAAATTTATACTTCGTTTCAAATTCAGGTCTTTTTAGAAATATATATTTAAGAGAACAATGGCGTTTTTAAAAGCAATTATTTATTTATCGTTAGCGAGACAACGATTTATATAAACTCGCGTGTTTTTCAACAAAAACATCAAAAATTCGAAAAAAAAAAAAAACCTGAAACAAACGATGCCATGTTTTTAATATTTAAAAATAAAGCAAAAAAAAGCAACTCGTAATTAACAGGTTCGCTTTCTTTTCTTCGTTTTAAATAGACCCAAAACTTATTAACGCGGATCGTCTTATGAAAATGGCGCCCTCTGTAAGTTTCACCTACAATTACCATGACGAGTTTTAATCAGAAATTAATTCCCCTCGGATTGCAATCTCAAACTAAACAAGTGGCCTATAATTAAAGTAACGCTAAAATGTAAAAAAAGAGAGAGGAAAGAAAAGAACTTTACAAGGACATAATTTGAATGTCAAAACAGCCTTTAATTCAAACTCAGTTACTTTTAAATCTTGTTTATCTAACAGAGTTAACATTCCAATTAGTAAAAATCTTTGTTTAGGGTAAACAGAAATTCTTACACAAAATAACCGTATTGATCTTTGGCGTTTCTATAAAATATTAAATAAACTAACCTTTGAAAAATCGCAGGAAAAACTGATGGTCACGTGTTACAATGGCTGCTACATGATGATACGTTCTTACAGTGTTTAATCTGAAAGCAAGCATATTTATCAATGTATTTAAATGATTTTTTTGGCCTAATTCAAATTAAACAGATATACAGAATCGGTTGTTTACATATAAATACTGTATAATAGTTAAGATTCATGAGGTTCGGTAAACAGATTACAAGATACGCTCGACAATTACTCCAAGTTAGTTTTTGCGTTTAGTATCGACTGAAACTTCGCTGAACTCCTCAGCAATCTCTAGAATGGATTTAATGAAATTTCTCTGTGCTAATTGGTTATGTAAATGATGCAATTAATTAAAAGTAAATTGCGTACAATTTCGTGGGTTTTTTTTTTTTTTTTTATTTTATCGGGACCATTTTAAGGAAGCTTAAAATTTCTGGGAGAGTAATTTAACTTTTCAACTTTCTTATTACATTCGTAACAGATGACTTTGTACGCAAAGTTGTTTATAAATACCTTCTTGGAGTTTAAAAGTTTGTATAAATTTTACTTTGGTAGAAAATTGCGTGTACAGTACAGTACACAGAAACAGTACACAGTTTCGGTTTTTCATCCCGAAAAACACGAAACCTACCCTAGAACACACGCAAATTCAAAACAAATCAACCGATTTGCTTTTATATATGATTGGAACAAAATTAATAGGCACATCTATATGATAGTACATTTTGATGACCATGCTTAACGTTTTCTGTCTCCAATTTTTATATCCAATACACTTTGGTGACCAGATCCCATTACAACATCATCGGGGGAATGCACGTAATAGTACCCAATAGAGCAATCATTTAATGAGGGGGGGTGGGGAAGGAAAGTACGCTATTACGTGTTTCAGGGATTGTTTATGGGACAAGTGAAGGCTCGCGCAGAAACAATGCATTCGATGAAAGGAAATCTGTCCCATAGGGACTTTGATCGTGTCTCTTTGGTTCTTTAACATCCCCTTTAAATGTGTTAAAGGAAGTAATTGCAACTTCATCCCCCTCTACATCTCTCTATTTGCCCAATGGACGCTTAGGGGGGTCTTCTAACAGCACGGAGTTGTCGAAGCAGAACCTTTTAGACAATGGATTCGTTCAACTGTTACAAGTGCTGGCCTTGGGCCAGCACTGAGATTTCCCAAATTAAGGTCTCTGTTTTTATGCTTTTCTACTAAACTTCACATTCCAGTAAGGGGAAATCGGGTTTGGTTTCAAATCTACTTATCTGATATGAGCATTACCACCTTTTACGTGATGAAGGAAAAAGACAGGATGGAGAGAGCAGGAGAGAAGTGCGTATTACAGTGGAAAGAGCAAAGACTATTTGTTTTTTGTACACGATTCCCACAGTAGGGATTTAGATAATTGTATTCTTCGCTAATTAACGAAAGTCCCCTAATGATTAGACGAAGTGCAGTTCCTCTTTTCTCATTAAGCATTCAACTAAGCGACCCCAGTGATTATTTAAAGAATTTCCTCACCCAGCCTTTAGCGTTATATTTGTCCACCTTTCTTCTATTGTCCTTCCAAATGAACACGATGAATATTAATACCTATAACTGTAAATACTAAAACATATACACTCTTCTACTAAAAGTCAAGGGACACGTATCCAGGAATATGTATTTCTTCATAGAATTGTGTTGTCCTGCCTTTGGCCATAATTTAATGCGTTGTAGAAGACTTGCTACTAATAGGTCAAAGAGTTGAGGCTTTTCAAAGCTGAGCTGAGTTAGTTGGTCTTTGGAGGAGATGTAGAAATTTACCGCGGTAGTCAGAAGACTGTCCAAGTTTTTCATCCCACAAACAAAATAATAAACCAGCCTTAGAACGCAAATTAATGGACACTGATGTCTAATGGCCTGAGTTTCAGCAGTAATCCAAAACATTCCACAAACCTGTCAGACCTGTTTTAAGAGTTGCAATTCGATCCAGAGAAGAACTCAAGCATGATATGATTCCAGCTATCCATCCGATTGAAAATTATTGAATCTCAGTGCATTTCGATGCGCTTAAAGGTTAAGAAGTCAATCTCAAATAAAAAGAAGGAAAAAAAAACCCAGAAAGTTTTAACTTTCGCTAGCGACAATTTGTTTTATGATCGCAGAGGGCAAAAGCTGTTTTTGTATTGGCACATCTTTTAAAATCTGTAGCTTGGCTGCCAAAAGAAATGCGCAGTATTCAAATTACTACACGCAGCGTCTCTGCCCCGATACATTTATTACCAGGAGCGTTTTACGAGACACAAAGTACAGAATCGGTTTAACCCGTCTTTCCTTCTTTCTTTCTTTTTTTGTATTTCCCACGTACGTTTCTGTTTATTTTCTCTTCAGCTTCCTCTGGAACTTATTTTGCATATTTACCAATCTTAGGGTAAACCCCAGTCCCATTATTAAAAAAAAAAAAAAAGAAAAGAAAGAAAAATCTGAAACTCTTCTTTAGGACTTTCACCTTTCCTTTTCTTACGTTTGATCTTTAGAAAACTTTCTTGGCATCGAACCACACTCGGAATCCAAAAAGGAGAGTAGAAGAAAATCACTTACAAGGTAAAATTTATGCATGCGTCTGGATGGGTTTGTTTGCTTTCAAAAAGGAGAATGATTGTGAACTTCGGGTGGAGGAATTAGAATATGAAACTAATCCCTCCCCCCTTAACCCCCCCTTCGGTCTCCTTGACAGTCGGCATCTTTTCTACATACTTTTCGCCAGAAATGTCTGCTTGTTTCTCAAGCTACCATCTGTTGGATAATCATTTTGAACACGGTGCGAGCTAATGTCATTGCCACCTGCCGCTAATATCTACTGTTTCAAGTGTGTGTGTGTGCGCGCTTTCCCTGCTAATTCTAGCATGCGAAAATAACTTTCCCCTCTCCCTCTTTCTGTCTATTATTCCCTAATGTATTCAGCTAATTAAATAAACTTCTCACAGGCGTAAGTTACTCTCATTTACAATGATGCTTATGACTTGCGAAGCATCTGGAAGTTTTAGTGGATTTCTTATTATTTTCTTCTCTCTCTCTCCACTCACTCTCTCTCTCTCTCTCTCTCTCTCTGTCTTTCTCTCCCATCATTGCGCACTTACAGTCGCAATTAAAACTGACTGAAGTAAATGTTATAGGAGATTAAAGATGGCCATTTGGAAATTCTGTAGCTTCAATGGCCTTTCTGCCAATGGCGTGTCCCCATTTTCCTCTTCACAACGTTTAAAATTCAAGTGGTGTTGTCGCCAGTACTTTTCTCTTCTCTCTATTATTCGTACATTCATTGCTGCATTGTCGGCGGTATCCTTCTCCTCCTCCTCCTCTTCCTCCTTCCCCCAACTATGGATTAAACCATTCTGCCGAGTTGTATTCATAATTAGCTGAAGTCTAACCGGAAGTTCGCTATGTCCTTATGGCGTACTTCCGGTTTGTTTGCAGTTTGGCTGGTTTTGGTAAATGTTTCGCTTTTATGGTGGTACGAGATCGTGTTTTGCGTATGTAAATATTGGGATGTAAGTGGTGGTTCTTTACTGGACATATCTTTGTCTTTTTTAAATTATATATTTTAAGAATTCTTTGTTAATTTAAAATGTTTTCTCTTGTAATAATATCGATTTTCTGTTTGCTAGACGAAAAACCCCACTTTCCAGATGAAAATTGCGCTACTCTCGCCTGAGACCGACTAACTGGGCCACGTTGTGAAGAAGGCCCGTAAAAATTCCTCACATCATCGAAGGGACTCGAACTCGGGTCTTTTCGACCCCATGCGGGGAGGACTGTGATCCTACCAACTGTGCTACCCGAGGGCTTAATTCTGGGAGTTTTAACCACCAGGTCTATGATATTAGGGAAGTCGAGGTCTGTGATAAACGTGGCCACTGCAAGTAAGTTAGTTACGATAGCCTGTTTATTCCAAGGGAGTGACATCAAGGTGGATTGTGCAGCTAGGCTCTGGTTGCCAATTAGCCAGTTGACCCATTGCTCAAAAGCCAGTATTGAGGAATCAGGAACTTGTTGAAATATATTGTAGGGGCAAGGAACTTTTAATAGGGCATTTCTAAGGTAGCTGTGATGCGAAATGGTGAGATGAGTTCCGCGATAGATTGAATTAGCCTTTTGATGTAATTCCTGAGAATAGATTTAAGGGCTATGGCTGCTTTATCATTGACTATTTTGAAATAAAACAAAATTACATTAAGTTTTGTTTTGAGCGCTGAGGCCTTTTCGGATTCTTATAAGGGTGTCCATGAAGTTGCTATATATAGATCTTCCCCAGATCAGTGTGTGGAGGCCTATGTTTGGAGCAATGATTTTCTATAGGGGCTGAATTACTTTTTGAATATCTTAAGTAACTCACAATTGATGTCAATAGGTCTAAAATCTTGCAATCTACCTTACCAAAAAGTATTTCGCCACCCTTGAAATGTAGTGAACAGTGCGAAAGAGATGCGTTAAGCACCAAAGCAACTAAGGCTACGAGGAGTCAGTATATTATGTCTGTAATTTCGTGTACTCTTTGGCCAGTTTGCTATTTGCTGGCCAAAAAAACCCAAGTTGCCGGGAGAAAGACAGTGGGGAATATGGGCTTCAGCTGGTGACGTCACAAATCAGTGTTACGACTGTATATTCTAGTTGGCGTTGAATCTGTGTCCATTTTTCCTGCAAAGGCTGCAAATGTTTTCAGCCAAACGCCTAAAAGAGTTTTCCTTTGCATAGAATGACGCATTTTAAATTACAAGGAGTGCAGTTCCAACTTCTAACTTAAAATATATTTTCCTATGGCATCGGGAGTTTGTAACATCTTATATGACTCAAACTGGTTTCTTTACTGATAACAATAAAACCACTCTGAGCCCTTGTGAGTTCTCCACGAACATATTCATCACCACATTCCAAAATAAACAAAATAATTTGCAATTCTTTCGTGTTTGGCATCCTAAAAATCTTTTAAAAATGCGAAAAGCTTCCAATTTATCAAATAAAACTTGTAATTAAAGTAATGTAAGATTAGTGCATTTCTTTTTTTTTTTTCCCCTTCTCTATGCGTGTGTTATGTGCCATTAAGGCTACGCCCTTATCCTCGTTCAATAGACCAATCCCCTACGTGACCATTAAGCAACCCTTGGCTGAATTTTGGACTTAATATATTGCAATACACTCAGAAGAAGAGGAAACAAAAAGCAAAGTGCTATTCTATAATTATTCAGTATAAAAACAAAAAACAAGAGTACAGAAAAAACCAAAAATTAAATACAACTCCATCACCAATTTGTCTCCATGGTTACAAAGAGTAGGCTAAGCATTATTATTCGTGCGCATGTCTATTTGCATTAAAGAAATGTATATTTGGCCTCTGGACGTTAAACTCAAGCAAGGTAGTCAGCAGGTGGGGCCCCTTTGATTTGGGGAGGCCCATAAAATTGAATTAAACTGGCAAAACAAACTGAATATTTTTCCTTACCCCCATCCTAGCGCGTTATAATCTATTCTCCATCACGTGCTAACCCAAACAGCAAAATGTCCCCTTCTTTACGATGTGTATCTGCTTAACATTCTGTCGAGGAATTATGCTCGGTGTCCAAATTCCCTCATGTACATTCTAGTAGGGCTGAAGGACTCCATAAGTCAATATTTTCATCTACTTAATATTCAAGAGACGCTTTCTAATACTTCTGCAGTCTCGCGACGTATTTCGTATGTCCGTAAATGACAGCTGACTTCCCTCTCTACCCTATAACACCCCCAACCTTTCCCCCTATCTCAGTAACTCCCTACGACCGAAGTACACATCGTGATATGGTACATTTCACAGAAAAATACTCACTTGACATGGATGAGTCCATGTTTTTTTTTTTTATGGGAGAGACAAGGGGAAGATAGATTGTCGAGATACAAGCTATGGAAAGAGGAAGAAAATTTGATCCTGGAAGATGTAAAGCTTGGTGTAAATAAAATAAAACTATATATAAAAGATGGGCATTGGCCTGTCTTTTATATGTGATTTTTTCCGGGTAAAAAACATTGGATGAAAAACTGTAGATTGTCATAACCGTTTGAGAACTGGTTTTTCATCCAGGAAACAAGCAAACCAGAAAATTCGCGTACTCAACAGCTACAGAACACTAACGCCTCGTGGATTTAGTTACTTTGACGCAAAATTAAACAACAAACGCAATATAAACGCTGAATTATTAAATAATTCCTTCTGAGGGACTTAAATCTCTCATCGTGGAAAATCTCCTTGAGTTCAAATTACGGTTGTAAACGTGACAGCGTCTGGTTCCTTAACTGAAAACTTCGGTGATGCTAGAACCTCCGTATACTAACTCGATGTATTCCCTCCCCATGTCGCTGTTGTCAACATCACTTTCCATCATCTCCCCCTTGGCAATATTCTATTCTTGGGCTATCATTTTTCGTTCTCTACATAGCGGGGTCCTCCAGACAACGCAGTAACTAATAGAACTATATAAATTAATATCGTGGACCAGAGTAGAGACAACGAAGATTTATCCGGCGCGTGGATTTCTATTCCTAGTCTCCCCCCAAGAGTGAACAGCGTCCAGCATAGACAGCAAAATGAATTATGACACTAGACGAATCTTCCTTCTGATCTGTTCCATTATGTATCCAGCTTTGTGTGCTTTGTTAATGTTTTGTTTCCAACATCATAAGTGTAGTTGGATATGTGGACCCAAACAGTAATTACATTTGTCACGAGGCTAATGGAAGAATATTTATACGAAATGTGGCCCCTAAGTTATATTTAGCTACCTTATGCTACGGTTAATTCTTATAATCATTAATATTAACCACTTATACAAGAAACCATTATTCATCGTGAAGATGGATGTTTAAGATCTCTGAGCTGGTTAATGAGAACTTTTCCATGCTGATTCCATTCTTTCTCGGTAACTTTGAAGTTAACTTCTATTTAGTGAATATTTCCAATGTTCTTTCAAAGAGCCAGGGATCTCAGTTAAATTTGTAGCGTTTAGAACAAACCAGGAACGTTACTACTGTTTTTCGGGATGAAAAACGCGATCTGATATTTCTAGAGCAAAGATAATTGTTGGATCCATGGGTCTAATTTAAATTTGTAGAACGCCGAGAAGGTTACTAATGTTTTTGGGGATGAAAAACCCGATCTGATTTTTCTAGAAATTTTCGTTTAAAATTACTTTAATTAGATATTTATAATTACTTTTTAGTATAAGTTTCGATTGGAAAGAGCCTCCTAGCGATGAAGAAAAAAGAAACGACATTCACCAGTCTTGGAATTATGCTGAAGACCAAGCAGCAGACGAGATACAACTTCAGACACGTGGCGTGTAACTATCGCTTCGAATTCTGATTGAGATGAGCACAGTTAACGTGCACGAGATGCTTTCCCAATGTCCACTAGGAATCCTCTTTGATCATATGTCACTGCGCACATTGGTGGAGGCAATATAAAGTAGGTTTAGATGACATCTACAGACCCTGGGGGAGATGTGTGTACATCGTACTAACTTCCGGAAGGGAAGCTGCGATAGAGAAGCGATATGGCAAACGGAGGTTTGTCGGTTAGACTTGAGAAACCGGCGAATTACGACAGCAACTCGGAGGTCAGATTGCTCTGGAGTACCTCGAAATTATAGTTTGGGAAGTTGGTAGAATGCTGATATCAACAATCCACCCTGTAGACATGGGAGTAGCCAGGAATTCCTCTCCTCCCCTCCCCCCAGAATAACAACATTTAAAATATTTGTCTGATGGGGGGAAGGGAGGGGATGGATTATAAAAGACAGCTCGACAGCCTAGTATGAATAATGTAAAACGAGATGTTGTCCATCGAGAGGAGAAGTATCTTTTCAACTGACAACCATTCCTTTGGAATGGAAAAGAAATGTTGATTCTAGATATTTGGGACTCAATCATGCAGGAAATAATAAAAGCGTTTCTTTATTTGACCTTTGAACTGTAAATGCTGAGTGGGTGTTAATTGCTAAAGCAACTAAGGCTATGAGGTGTCAGTAAATTGCGTTTATTCGGTGGTCTAGTTTTGTCAGTGCGAAAAATTCGAGTTTCCGAGAGAGAAAACCATCCAGCCTTCTCCTGAGACCCACTAACTCAGCCACGTTGTGGAAAAAAACAAAAATTCCTCTCGTCATTGGTGGGATTCGTATCAGACATATTCCACCCGGTGCAAAGAGGACGGTGATTATATCCACTGTACTACCCACGAGGATGTACATGCACATACGAGTGGTTCTAAAAATGTCAAGACGACAGTAGAAGGCCATTAAAGAAACAGAAGTGGACCAAATTCAATGGAATGGCAAATGGATAAATTTAAATTGAGGACTACAGTTGTTGGTGATTTTTTTCAATATCCAGCTCATGACAGACTTGGTTAAAGATAAATTTCCCATAAGAAAATCATGCTCTGTTTCCTTCAGAATTCTTCTTCCCTCTAAATGATCCTGGACTGAATTATCATCTCCTTCATGATTTTCCCTACCAATGAACTCAGATTAACCGGTCGATAGTTACCGAAGTTACTCTTAGCACCACCTTTTTATATTGGCGACACATTGTCACTTCTCCAATCCAAGGTAATTTCAACTGAGTGCAGAGATGCCCTCATAATTAACCTTTATGGTACCCTGCACTCTCTGGCCGCCTCCCTCAAAATGACTGGGTATATGCGATCAACCGGAGGTGCCTTATTCGGGTTTAGGTTCGAAAGTGTCTTCCCATCATACATTTTATTTACGTAAGCAACAATGAATGGATAAATAATGTATATTGGAGCAAGAAACAAAAACTGCAATGTATGGTGGGAACACGAAGGACGGACGAACGGACATAAATCAGTACTACGTCCATCCTTCTCTCCAGTCTCTGTCTTCTTTTGTCTGTCTCTCTACCGAGTATTTTTCAGCGCAGGTAGCTGCCATTTATCCAAGGCAGAATAATTAAAAAAAAAAAAAAAAGAAATCTTTTTTCTTTAGCATCACCACCGGAGGTCATCGAGGCGAAATTGGAGGTGGAAAGAGTTTACGGCTTGGCTGGAATCCGTCGGCTGACAGGCCCACATATTTCTGTGAACAATAGTCGGGAGTTTCTAAAATGTGGTGCACTAAAAGTGCCACATAAACACTCTTTCAGGGATTCACTAGGGGGAACACTAACGGAGGCCGATAGGAGCTTCCACTGCCACTGAGAGCCGCTGAAGCGCGCGCTGATTTCAAACGCGCGAGGAATATTTCAAAAGCGACTGCTGCCGCCGAGCTATCGAAACTCGTGGAGCAGATTTTTTCTTCTTCTTACTTCGAGAAGACGCAAACGGCTAAAGAAATCAAGCAGAGAAAGAGATGGATGTAGAAGGTGAACCCCACAAAGTTACGCTTTTATCGCCCACTCTGAATGTTAACTTTAATCTTTCCAACAGCCTTTGTACACTTCAGTGTGCTTCCTGGCTCGTAACGACCTGATAGCTAAACTTGGCACGGAAGTCGTCGAACGAAGGGGGAGGGGGGTTAAAATACTGTGGATGACGGGGGGGGGGGAGACGAGCAGCAGTTTCGATGGCTACAAATACTCGGAGATGGCTTTTCAAGCGAACTGTACCTACACGAGAAAAAGAAGGGAGAAGAAGAAGAAAAAAAAGAGAGACACTGGCACGGTTTGTTATTTATTTGCTTCTCAGTTTAAGTGTTTCCGTTGGCATTAAAATATTCACGACAATCTGCATGCACACGCCACCAGCAGGCGCTGTGCAGCCTTACAAATGGCCGATATTGAATTCGTTAACAATTAATGTTTTTGCAGCTGCGCACGTACATGCACAGTTCCTCGAAGTTGTTTATTGCTGCACATTAGCAGTTTTCTCCTTCTCAGCCCCTGTACTTCGGTTTAGGGGTTGCAGTGGCAAGTAGAGGGGGAAGGACGTTCTTCCAGGTCCACTTAAAAATAAAAAGAAAAGGATGAAAGAAACGAATGGAAAGAAAAAAAAAAAGAAAAGGAGCGAAAAAAGACAGGATTAGGAAGGAAGAAGGAAACAAACAAACGAAAAGAAAAAAGAAAGAAACAAACAAACAAACAAAAAGAAAAGAAGGAAACAAAGAAAACAAGAAAAGTAAAAGTTCTCGCTCTCAGCCCCTGTTGCTCGGTTTAGGGGTTGTGAGGTAAAGAGGGAAAGATATTCTTCCAGGTATAATATCCACTTCAAAAATGAAAAGAAAAGGAAGGGAAAAAGAAAGAAGTGAAAGAAAAAATAGAAAAGGAATGAAAAGAAAACAATAAAAGAGGAAAGAAAGAAAGGAGAGAAAGAAAAAGGAAAGAAGGAAAAAAGAAAGGAAAAGAATGGAAAAAAGAAGAAAGGAGAAAAGAAAAGAAAGAAAAAAGAAAAGAAAAGAAGGAATGTAGAAAGAAAGGAAAGAAGAAAGAAATGTCAAAAATAAGAAAAAAAGAAAGAAGGAAAGAAGAAAGGAAAGAAAAAAGTAAAGAATAAAAAAGAAGGAAAAAAGAAGGAAAAAAGAAAAAAAAGAAGAAAGAAAAAATAAAAGGAAAAATAGAAAAGAAAGAAAGACGGAAAAATGAAAGGAAAGAAGAAAGAAAAAAGAAAAGAAGGAAGATAGAAAGAAAGGAAAAAAAGAAAGGAAAGGAATGACAAAATAAGAAAAAGAAAAAAGAAAAGAAAGGAAAGAAAGAAGAAGCAAAGAAGAAAGGAAAGAAAGAAAGAAAGAAAGAATAAAAAGGAAGAAAAAAAGAAAAGAAAGAAGAAAGAAAAAATAAAAGGAAAAAAGGAAAGAAAGAAAGAAGGAAAAATGAAAGGAAAGAAGGAAGGTAGAAATAAAGGAAAGGAAAGGAATGACAAAATAAGAAAGAAAAAGAAAAGAAAGGAAAGAAAGAAGAAGGAAAGGAATGAAAAAAAGAAGGAAGAAAGAAAAATTAAAAGGAAGAAAGAAAGGAAAGAAAGAAGGAAAAGTGAAAGGAAAGAAGGAATGTAGAAAGAAAGGAAAGGAAAGGAATGACAAAATAAGAAAGAAAAAGAAAAGAAAAGAAAGAAAGAAGAAGGAAAGGAATGAAAAAAAGAAGGAAGAATAAAGAAAGGAAGGAAGAAAGAAAAATTAAAAGGAAGAAAGAAAGGAAAGAAAGAAGGAAAACGAAAGGAAAGAAGGAAGAAAGGAAAGGAAAGGAAGGAAAAAAGAAAGAAAGTAAGAAGAAGGAAAAAAGAAAGGAAAGGAATGACAAAAAGAAGAAAGAAAGAGAAAAGAAAAGAAAAGAAAAGAAGCGAAAGGAAAGGAAGAAGAGGGAAGACAGGAAGGAAAGAAAGAAAAAGAAAAGAAATAGTTCTTCTATTTATGACCTTTTGTTCGGTTTAAGGTTTATCAAAGAGAGGGGAAGAATTATTCCGAGTGCGGAATAATCCTTCCCCTTTTTCGGTATCTGCTTAAAAAATAAAAGAAAAGGAAATAAAGAGAAAAGGAAAGAAACGAAGAAAGAATAAAAAGATAAAGAAAACAGAAAAGAAAAGAAGAATAAGAAAGAACGAAGGAAAGAAAAGAATAAATCACTGCGGATTCTTATTTCCTCCATTATTATCCTTAAAGCTAACTGGAACACCATCCAGCTGACCTTCCTTTAGTTCTGCTAAAAGTAGAGTCGCCTGAGGCAGATCTGAAAAAATGGAGTGGATGCTCTATCACTTCAAATCATGCTTATCTAGTGGCATCTGATGTATTTGGGAAGCTGGTTTCCCAATTAACTTCATCATCATGTTGGAAGACTCTCACTTGGCTAATGACGACACCTTCTCCATCCCAGATAACTGTTGTCAAGACTTAGCCTTCAGAAACGACTTCTTTGGCTTCTGAGTTTCCTAAAACACACCAGGAGATGTAAGACAAACCAAAACGATGACGTCAGCAGACCAACCATTAAATGTTCATGCCATTACCATTAGATCAATAATTCTCTATGTTAAAATCCAAAGCAACCATTCCGCACAATTCGAACGTCTCAGTGTAAGCAAATGGTTGTTGGCCAGAATTAGGCATCTGGCAGACGTTCGCGTTGATGACTAATTATGCCAATTTCTGTAGATATTTGACTGTATCCTCGATCGGAGCAGATGGAAACAATGATTGATGGTACGTTAGCATGATATTTGAAGCTTTCCTTCAGGTTAAGTAAGTTGAAGATATATCGAATCATTACAGTCCATCCGCAACCTAAGAGGACCTCATAGTCGATAGTAAAGAACGTGCTGGTTATGGCTGAAGAAGGCAGAAAGAAAGTCTTTTTGAGCGTGCAGACTCAATAAAAATTATTTGAACAGCACCGGAACTTGCCATCATACCACAGTTTGTTACTCCCTCCGACTAGTTTGGCATTTGTAGCTGATTCATCCAATGAGAACTACCCGACGTGATGTTTGTTTGATAACACACCAGGCCAATGAACTATTTTAACCGCTATATTCGAAGAGCGGTTTTAACGAGTGATTATCATTCTTTGGATGCCTATTATTGTTTTAGAATAATAATATTTTAGGGCAGAAAGCCTCAAACTATGTGAAATGATTATCGATTATTGTTTTAATTTAGTTTATTGGTATGCCAAGGACATCTGCTGCAATTAGTTCCCAAACAATCCTACTAAATAAAATTGGCTACGTTTCGGATTTAAATACTGAAATTCATCTTCAGACCTAAGTTTATGGTTTCTATAAAATAATGTAACAAAGAAAATTTGAAAAAAAAAATTAATTGTCAGATTTTTTTCAAAATCTATGAAATCTGAAACGTAGTCAATTTGATTTAACTATTGGGGGTCTAATTGCACCACCCCCTAACAATCTTATTTCACTCATGACGCATATAGAACCCAGTTTTTTCTACAACAAACAAAAAAAAAAGAGATTAGTTTCTAAATATAATATTTTAACATTTTTAAAGGTGCAACCTTACTTTTGGCACATCGTGTATATGTAGTATTAAACTGAGGTCATCTAGGCATTATTAGAGGCAGGGTGTTTCTATCTGTTGATTGGCATTAAGGGACGGTGTAAAAAAACATGGCAAAAAGTTTCATTTCGGGAGCTCAACAGATAGGCCTAGTTTCTCATGCTGTAATACGAGAGAGAAAAACAAAAATCGGCTAATGGAAAAAGAGAAGAGGAGAAAGAGATAGACAGAGGGAGGCTAATGAAATTGGCGAAGTTTGTGTAACAAAATATCTTTTCTATTCACCGTCATCCGTGCAAACACGGTTATTAATAGAGCTGATAGCAACCAGAAGACGGAACATGCGCGCGCGTGCTGGCGTGGCAAAAGATATAGCTTTAACGTGGCGACTTGTCACTAACCCGTTCAAATTATCTTCGCATTCCTTCGTGAGTGGTGCTTCGTCAGTGAGTAGCGCCCCCTTGTCTAGGGTATTTCGTAGTGTGGCCGTCAGCAGATACCTAATCGAATCACGGTCCTATTTCGTTGATTGGAGTCGGGAGCAAAATGCTTGACAGTGTCACCTCGGCGCACGAGCCGACTCTTTGCCACCTCATCAATCTACGGCGATGATCTGATCGAAACGACAACGGTGACACATCCAATTCTTAGCCCCAGTCAGCCTTGAAAATTTGCCCAAACTGATGAGACGCCGAGAGCTCTGTCAAGTGTGCTCGAAGATTCTTTAGTTTTCTCCGAGAAGAACTGCAAGAGAGGGAGGAGGGGAAAGGGAGAGAGGGGGTAGAGGTAGAGAGTAGGGGGTTTAGTAAAGAACAACAATGAGATTATTGTACGCGAAGATGTCAAGAAAACAGTTAAGCTTCCAAATAAGTAAGACAGAAATAGTTGGGGGAGGGCAAAGTATTTGTTAGAGGGGCAAAGGCGGTCTGGTGAAAAAAAAAGTACAAGAGAAGGGCAAGGGGAAAGTGACCTTTCTTCCCCACTCTGACACCAACCAAAAAAAAAAAAAAAAAAAATTAGTTTCTAAATATAATATTCTAGTTTTTTAAAGGTGCAACCTTACTTTTGGCTCATCCTGTATATGTAGCATTAAACTACATATACAGGATGAGAGAGCTGACCTGATCACCTTGAGAGCGGCGAATAGGTTAGCTCTATTTTTTGCACACTATCTCTATAATGATTCATCACTCCAAAGCACAGCTTTCCATTAGGCTACATTCCAGGGGGTTGGCCTTTCACCAAGCCAAGCTAGGCAGCATCTAGCATTATTCGGGGTGATTACTGTATTTTTGGGCGGTGAAATACAGTGATAACCCATATCATGCAGTGCCCTGCGCACTGTAGTTGTACTCACACGTGTCCTAATTGTCTCACTGAGAGCCTGAGTGCGTGTGCTGCGACAACGTCGACCACAGTTCCAAGTTGACAATTCTCTGTAGAGCTCTCCTGTCACTTTCATCATCTTAAAAGGTTTCCGATTACTTATATGGCGCCCTATTATGGGTAATTCCGTGTACATACTTGATTAATAAGGAGAGATTTCGATCCCTGGACAAACAGTGTGTTTCGAGGCTAGTTTTTTTTTTTTTTTCCTTTTCAGGATCCGAACATGGATGCCATATCGACAAAAGCGTTTACTATTCTGTGCGCTGCATGCACGTGTTTCTCCATCTCGAAAAAAGCCATTGTAAACCTTTAGTGCCTTTTGTTTCTTCCATCGACTGCTATTTCTTTTATGCATTAGCGTCCATCAGATATACTGAGTACGTATGGAAATTGACGCTCTAGATATAATGTTATATCTTTTCAACGCTCGCGCATTACAATGCTACCAAAAGATCCGGAGTCCAGTCAGATGGATCGTTGTAGAAACGCCATGAAACACTAAGAGGGATAAACAGCTGATTCTGCCAAAGGCTAAATAATGTACATTGAGTGTTCGTATAGATGGAGAAGGCAAGGGGGGAGAGGGAAATTGCCACCCAAGGTATATTTTTTATATAGCCAGGACTGTTTCGAACTTGAAAGATACTTTAGAGTATTAAGAATTATCCCGATCACAGTAAAAGCACACACACATCAATAAAATTTGAAAACTTCCCAGACGATATCGAGCCTCCAGCGCTCCATACTATTACCCTTTTCTCTTCTCCCCAACCCATTACGTATCACTCTTACATGTCTGTGTGTTTCATTTTATTCTGACTGGGAAGTGTATTTTTTAAAAATTGGTCATCAACCCTATTATTTTTTTACTCAATTTCTCCCAAAATAAGACTTCTCAATCGCTTTCTATTCACAACGAATACAAATCACACTCACTGATCCGTAATGGGTGAGAAATGGAACGTTCCCCTTAATAATACCTAATATTCTTATCTCCTACAGCTTAAACGCAAGGAGCATGCCAAGAAAGGGCCAAAGAAAGCTAACACAAGCTGTTAGTCTCTCTCTACAATATCTTTTTCTTAATATAATCCTTGTACACAATAAAGACATAAAATCTATTTCGTTTCTTGGCCTTAAAAGAGATCTTGTTATGCTTTTGAAGCGTTCAGTACAGCGAAGTGCTCTGTGCCTGGAGTGAGATATTTCGGGGTACTTTACGACAATTTTATGCCCCACTTTACGAGCACAATAGATCTTTTAGTTTCCAATTTCACCCTGAAACCTCAAACATTACTGTTAATGCAGTGACAAGCTAGGGGAACAGCGTCATGGAGTGTTACAAATCTTTTTCGCTTTTTCTATCCAATTTTCTTTCTATCGGGGGTCTATTTCTTAATGCTCAACTAGTTTTCAGCGTCCTACTCACATTACCGCACATTCTGGTGTAAACCAACACTTCCAGCGACTATCAGAGAATTTCAAATGGATACATGTGTTTCCAACTCCACAAGGAGATTATTTTAAATTTGAATTTTATACCAAAAGATATTTCTTCTTCTACGAGAACTTCTTCTTTTTTTTTTTTTTCTTATGATTTTTGATCTTACGCTGTCTGCAGCATTATATTAATCTTTAAAGCCGATATGTTTTTATCCAAGAAACGTAAATCTTTTAAAACTTTCAGGCGAAACGCTAACAAAAATTGCGAATTCAAATAGTGTTCCTTCTTCTTTCTATACTAATATTATCAATAGGATTGTTGGCTTTCAACAATCCCATTGCTGTTCAAAATGCCGATGCAGAAGAATCAGTAATTCGTATTCAAAATTTTAATAAAAAAAAAAAAAAAAACCTGAGGATTACCCTTATTATAATTCCTGCAACCGACCAGGTTTAGAAAATATAGTTTATGCATTCGCGTGCCATTGTTTATTATTAATTTAAATAATCCAAACTATTTTTTTTAGCAACTTGAAAGGAATAACAAGTGGCAACGAACGCGATTTCTTTTTTTTTTTTTTTTTATCTTTGTTATTAGAGGAGTCGATCGTTCATTGGTGTGGCGTGTTATCAATCAAATAGAATATCGTCAGTCTCTGACCAGTTCAGCTAAAATATAGTTTATGCATTTGTGTGCCATTCTTTATTGTTAATTTTAATTTAAATAATTCAAACTATTTTTTTTTTTTTTTTTTTTTTGGAAACTTGAAAGGAATAACACGTGGCAAGGAACGCAATTTTTTTTTTTTTTTTTTACCTTTGTTATTAGACCAACCGATCGTTCATTGGTGTGGCGTGTTGTCAATCAATGGTGGAGTGTTGTCGATCAAATAGAATGTCGTCAGTCTATGACGAGTTTAGCTAAAATATAGTTTTACGCATTCGTGTGCCATTCTTTATTGTTAATTTTAATTTAAATAATTCAAACTGCTTTTTTTCTTTTTTTTAAAAACTCGAAAGAGATAACGAGCGGCAAGGAACGCGATTTTTCCCCCCTTTGTTATTAAACAGCCGATCGTTCATTGGTGTGGCGTGTTGCCAATCAATGGTGTGGAGTGTTGTCAATCAGAATGTCGTCAGTCCCTGACCAGTTTAGCTGACATACAGTTTATGCATTCGTGTGCCATTCTTTATATTATTAATTTTAATTTAAATAATTCAAACTTTTTTTTTTTTTGTTTTGTTTTGAAACTGGAAAAGGATAACGAGTGGCAAGGAATGCAATTTTTTTTTTTTTTTTTTTTTGTGTTATTAGAACAGCCGATTGTTCATTGGTGTGGCGTGTTGTCAATCAAACAGAATGTCGTCAGTCTCTGACCAGTTTAGCTAAAATATAGTTTATTTCATTCGCGTGCCACTGTTTATTATTAATTTATACCATTTTTTTTTTGGCAACTTGAAAACGATTAGGAGTGCCACGGAATGTGATTTTTTTTTTTTTTTTTTTGCCTTTGTTATTAGAACAGCCAATTTTTCATTGGTGTGGCGTGTTGTCAATCAAATGGAACGTTTCCAGTCTGAGACCAGAGTGGCTAAAATATATTTTATGTATTCGCGTGCCATTGTTTATTATTAATTTAAATAATCCAAAAAAAATATATTTTTTGGCCACTTTGAAAGGACAACGAGTGGTAAGGAACACAGTTTTTTATCTTAGTTATTAGGACAGCCGATCGTTCATTGGTGTGGTGCGTTGTCAATCAAATAGAATGTGTTCAGTCTTTTTACCATTTCAGCTAGAGACGCTGATAGATAAGATGGAAAAGTGAACTGCAGTGCGAACCTAATGGCCTAAGTTTCCTTGGCCACTTACGCAGCCGACACAAACTACAGCGCTAAAAACTTTACTTGTGCGTTTAAGGAAAGAATGGCACCGAGAAGATTTGGTCTCTCGTGAAATCTTTTAATAAATCCAATTAATAAAAGCCAAGTAATGTAATAAACGTAATGGTTACTGCTAACGTTCTTAAAGAGTTTCTTTTAAGGTTGATTGTTTTCTTTTCTTGATTGGCGTCTTAAAGGATTTGTGGCAGATCGGTGAAGAGTTTGAAACAGTGTTTTCTTATTGCCGTGTTCTGTCGTGCGTACATCTTAGATCGAGGAAAGTGGCATACTTTATTAATAACTTAGTCAAGACCACAGACGCACGCACGCACGCACACACACAATAAACACACACTTGTCTTACGTCTTGCGCGATCGAAGGTGTACATTATTAAAAAGTCAGAAGGTATTTTTAAATAATGTATAAAGCACCTATGAATAAGGGATGGTATAAATAAAATAGCTGATGTCCCCTGCTAATTAACATACAATTTCTAAGTGATCAACTTCTTACCTCTTTCTTACTGATGTCTAGACGTCTAGACAGTTGATCAATAATGTCTACAGTAATTTAAGTATTTGTGTACTGTGGCTTTTGTTTACCACTGTTTACATTCAACCATCATCAGCGTCTATTGACTGATAGTGAGCGATTTTTCCACGAGCTCTATTTTTTTATATAAAAAACAACAGTTGAGCAACTTTGTTTGGTAGTTTGATGCTATCCCCTTTCATTGCAGCATCTTTTTTTAAGTTAATCTTATTTTGGGATACAAAGTTGTAAATGCCTGATGACGTTCCCTATAATGACAGTTACTCCCGATGTTCTAAATACAGAGGAAAAATAAATGTCAAACATTTATTTATATTGATTAAAAACAAAAATTTACTTTTTTTTTAAATATAATAAAATTTTATATTAAAATTTTTTCACTCATGGGGCTCCGCATGCACAATTTTCACTGGGCCTTGCGATTTTCAAATCGGAATCTGTGCAAGATACGTACCGTTTTTCCCAATTTCCCCTTCTTCAGGGATAATAATTTATAGTAGCAGGTATGCCATAGAGAAGAGCTGGCAGACGAATACACCTTAATTATATTTTACAAATGAAACCAGACTACAGAACAAGAAGTATCGGAATCTTTGTACACTGGTGATCATGCAAAATACGTTCCGTTTTTCCCAATTACCCCTTCTTCAGGGGTAAAAATGAATAGTAGTAGAGAAAACTTACCGCGGATAGGGATAACAGTTTCTATTGGCCATCGATATTGGCGGATGAATACACCTTACTTATATTTTACAAATGAAACCAAAAAACACGCAATGCAAATTGAAAATGAAACATGTTTCAGGGAGGTTAAAAAAAAAAAAAAACATGAAAAAGGCATACGATAAAATATTCGTTTGCTACCTTACACCGAGAGTAACAGCGGACGAATACAAGATGGAAATGAATGGCAAAAGAGAAAGAGCCTCTATATAACTCCCTCTTCGCCCGTGCTGCCATTAATATAAACCCTGGTTCAGGGTGGGAGCTATTATGTCCAATTTAGTGTCGCCCCATGCCTTTCTACATGGATCCTGATGGGCAAGCATCGAGCCAAAGTCATATTACAGTAAAGTCCATTAAGAATAGAACAGCCTCTTTAACCATAGTTAGTGCGTGGTGTAAAAGATATTTACAGGCATAACGACACTAAAATAGAGTGGGTATGGGGGCCTCCTTCCTCACTCTGTAATAACATCCGGGTAATACTTAAAGACAGGAACGTGCAACGGATAAAGAGGGGGGGAGAGTCGAAGCGAGCGTTTCGTGAGATAAACAAGAAAATAACGCTTTCCTCTTCACTCATTTTATTCCGCTCCAGTTTTCCGAATACCCCAACATCCGTGGATCCACACGCATCTGTTTCTCCCTGCTCTCCACCATTTCATTTAATGGTCGTTTGGAGGTACCACGTACCGTGTTTTTTCTTTTGTTTATTAATGTTCACTGTTGTCATTTGGTCCGTTTAACCCTCTCGTAGACATAAAAAATGGTCCTCCCTCATTTTATTTAGAACTGATTTAAGTTTAGTAGACGGACAGACGGACAAGGCACCAAAAGATATAGACACCTCCACGACCATATCTAATATCGCAGATGAGCCGCCACCTGGCGACTAAATTGAAAACATAATATAATGACGTATAGGGAATTCCTTACGTTAGCACTACGTTTTAATCCAGTCAATAAATATATTAATTATTCGTTCACTCATTCACTTTCTCTCTTCGTTCATTTCTGCGCATTTACTCCTTTACTTTCTTTGCCTCCCACCTCTGTTTGTTTTTCCTTCCTTCTCTCTCCCTCTCTTTAATCTCCTACGCCCTTCCCCCAAATCTCTCTTGGTGCGCGTGCGTGCGCGCGCGTGTGTGTGTGTGTGCGTGTGTGTGAGTATATCTCAAGTCTTCATTGGTGCGTGTGTGACTGTTATCCTGTTTCCCCAGGCGGCAAAGCCTATCTGATTACCTGTCACTACGGATGCCGGAACAGGAAGGTTAGAGAAGCGTTGGTTATCCACCCTCTGTCGATTTCTACAGGGGGGGGGGAAGAAGGAGCAGAGGATTGTTAGAGAACGGTGGAGTTTGCTCTGTTTATGGGTATTATGGCTAATAATCTCCGGGAAGAGAAGATGGTTGAGGAAAAGAAAGAAAGAAAAGAAAAAGTAAACATAAGATTTTGAACAAAACGCATCCTTCGTCTGCGAGAAAGATGTTCGGTTTAAGCGGAATCAATGTATGTGTTCTACCCATGAAAACAATATCCACATCAAGGTGAAAATTGAAACAATACTTTAGTTCGTTTGCTATTTTTCTAGAGCGCGAGCACTATTGTTGCTATCACTTTACCATGAAATGTCTTTTTTTTTTTCGTCTGCTATCATTTTACCATGAAATCTATTTTTTCTTTGTCTGCTGTTAGAGAAACAGCAGATAACGACTTCAAGAACGCGCTAACTACAGTATTGTTCCTTTTTTTTTTTTTTTTTTTTTATCAACAATTGTCGATTTCTCATTTTTAGTTCGTTTGCTATTTTTCTAGTGCCCTATTGTTGCTATTACTTTTTCCATGAAATGTTTTTTTTTCGTCTACTGCTGCTATCATTTTACCATGAAATCAAATGTTTTTTCTTCATCTGATGTTAGAGCACGTGATGCCTTCAAGCACGTGCTAACTACAGTGTTGTTCTCATTTTTAGTTCGTTTTCTATTTGTCTAGTGCGCTAGCACTATTGTTGTCAATTTACCCTGAAATATCATTTTATCATGAAACCTAATTTTTTTTCTTCGTTTGCTGTTAGAGCACACGATGATTTCAAGCACGTGCTAATGACAGTATTGTTCCTTCTTTTTTTTTTTTTTTTATCAACAATTGTTGTCGATTTCTCATTTTTCGTTCGTTTGCTATTTTTCTAGTTCACTATTGTTGCTATTACTTTACCACGAAATGTGATGTTTTTTCCTGTCTGCTGCTGCTATCATTTTACCATGAAATCTAAATTTTTTTTCATCTTCTGTGAGAGCACGTGCTAACAGTATTGTTACTTTCTCATTTTTAGTTCGTTTGCTATTTTTCTAGTGCGGGAGCACTATTGTTGCTATCACTTTACCATAAAATGTAATTTTTTTCCCGTCTGCTGCTATCATTTACTATGAAATCTCTTTTTCTTCGTCTGCTGTTAGAGTACGCGACGACTTCAAGCACGTGCTAACTTTAGTACTGTTACTTTTTTAACCAATTGTCGTTTCTGCTCTTTCATAGTACTGAAAAATTCAGGAAATTGTGTTTAGGAAGAATAATTTTTTTCATTTTTAGTTCGTGTGCTATTTTTCTAGTGCTCCAGCACTATTGTTGCTATTACTTTACCATGAAATATGTATATTTTTTTCGTCTGCTGCTGCTATCATTTTACCATGAAATTTGATTATTTTCTTCTTCTGCTGTTAGGGCACGCGATGACTTCGAGCACGTGCAAACTACAGTATTCTTTTTATTGTCGATTTCTAATTTTTAGTTCGTTTGCTATTTTTCTAGTGCACGAGCACTATTGTTGCCATCACTTTACCACGAAATGTTCGTCTGCTCCTGCTATCATTTTACCACGAAACAATTTTTTTCCCTTCGTCTGCTGTTAGCGTAAGCGATAGCTTCAAGCACGTGCTAACTACAGTATTGTTGCTTTCTTTTATCAACAATTGTCGATTTCTGCTTTCTCACAGTACTGAAATATCCAGGAAATTGTAATTGCAAAGTACTATTAATGCAGACATTCTCTAAATTACTAGAATTGGTAAAAAAAAAAAAAAAAGTTTGAAGTTTTCGAACTTCCTCTTCTCTTAGTTTATTACTCAATTTCTCCGGGACTTTTATTGAAATCCCATCCCAACAGCGTAATATTTTTTATTCACCGCTGGATATATTTTTTTCTCTCCTTCCTGATGCGTCTGCGAGTCATTGTTTCAACTTTGCCCGGCCTCCCCTCAGTGTCAATGTGTCTATAAAAAGCAATGGATAGATTACGTTTGACATTTTTATCTGGGCTTTTCCTCTTCTTCTGGTTCCGCAGATATTTCAGCTAAGTCGTTGGGCTGTCTACAAGTCCGGAACTGGAAGACGAAGTAGGAGCTCGAGTGTTATGTATGAACTCTTATCTGGACGCCAAGAAGAATATCATTACGCGAGAAAAAAGAGAGAGAGAGAGAGACAGTAAAGAAAAACATAACAAGAACATGGCCAACAATCTAAAAAAAAGAGGAGGAAAAAGGAGAAATCTCCGTTCATTATTTATTAAAGGAAATATTAAGGACACCGAAATTTATAGTTTTTATAGCGAAGACGGCATCGGAGCGTCCTCCACGTGTTTGTATTAGGCACGGTTGCGACTCGTAATTTATTGCGTTCCTTAGTAAATAATTCTCGTGAAAACGATGCGTGTTTACGGTTTATAAGCCCGGATGGCCTTTGCGTTTCAGGGGGCTACGACGTCAGTGGAAATTAAAGGGGATTTCGGCCCACCTTTCTGTTTTATTTTTGTGAGGTTGTTTAGTAGAGCGAGGGCTCGCATTTCAGAGGGCTCAGCATGTAGTGGCTTTCTCCCTGGATTATTATCAGGTCTTTCATCCGAGAGAGACACACCAGCCACAGAATGCATTAATTTATAAACCCGACATACTGACACCTTACGGTCTCAGTTACCTTGGTAGTGATCAAAAGCAAATCCTCTCTTTTATTCTTTTTTTTGCCATCTATCATCTTCTCTTTTTCTCTCACTCAATCTCTCCTGCCCTTTTCTGTTACCTTTCTCATTTTCCTCTCCTTAATCTCTCTCTCTCTCTCTTTATCTCTTCCCTCAACCTATCTCTTTTCCCCTTAATCTCCCTCTTTCCCTTCTCCCTCTTATTCTCCCCCTCTCTCACTGTTTCCCCTAATCTCTCTCTCTTTTCCCACAATGTCTTTCTCCTCTTAATCTATCTTTCTCTCTCCCCTTAATCTGTCTTCCTCTCTTTCCCCTAATCTGTCTTTTTCTTTCCCCTTAATCAATCTTTCTCTCTCTTTCCACCTTAACCTACTCACTTCCACTGAATCTCTCTCTTTCCTCCTAAACTATCTTTTTTCTTTCTCTCTCCTCCCTTAATCTCTTTCCCCTTAATCTGCCTTTCTGCTTCTTCCCTTAATTTATCTTTCTCTCCCCCTTAATGTATCTCACTTCCCCTTAATCTATCTCTCTCCCTCTCGCCTGCTTATATATATCTTACTCCCCTTAATCTCTCTCTTTCCCCTTAATCTGTCTTTCTCTCTTTCTCCACTTAAACTATTTCACTTCCCCTGAATCTATCTTTCTCTTTCTTCTTCTCCTTTTAATCCACGTTTCTCTCTCTCTCTGTCCCCTTAAATCTATCTCACCTTCCTTTAAATCTCTCTCCCTTCCCCCTTTTATTCTCTCTCTCTCTCTCTCTCTCTCTCCCTCTCTCACTTTTCCTCTTATCTTTATCTTTCCCTCTCCCCTTAATCTATCTCACTTCCCCTTAATTCAGTCTTCTCTTTCTCCTCCTTTATCTTTCTGTCTCTCCCCTTCATCTACCTCTCTTCCCCTTAATGTCTGTCTTTTTCTGTCTCTACCCTAATCTTTCTCTCTCTGTCTCTTCCCCATAATCCGTCTCTCTCCTTAATCTATCTCGCTTTCCCTTAATCTGTCTTTTTCCCTTTAATCTATCTTTTTTCTTTCTCTCTCTTTCCACCTAGTCTCTTCTCCGTTAATCTGTCTTTCTCCTTCTTCCCTTTATCTTTCTCTCTCCCCTTAATCCATCATTTTCTTTCTTCCCTTAATCTCTCTTTTTTTTCTCTCTTCCCCTATTTCTCTTCCCATTTCTCTCTCTTTCTCCTCCCATTGCACTCTGTCTCTTTATCCCTCTCTCTCTTTCTTAACAGTGGACATCTCAGTTGTAATTAAGCGTCATCCAAGAAGATGTATTTTTAATAAATAAGATTTCCGCATCCTTCTCGCCACTCCGACGTCTTAAGATTCGTTTTGGACTTCCGTAAAACCCGCTTTCAATCAATTCAACGGCACGATTTTTCAGGAGGATGAGGAGGAGGAGGAGCAAAGCAAACCAGGTGATTACGGCGCTTTTTGACCACCGTACGTTCACCTGTCGGAGGTGCGGTGGAAGGCGCAACGTTCAGAGTAGCATCCAGTCGTAAGAACACCCCCGTTCGGCCGCATAATCTGCTTATTGCGATGACCATTAATGCCGCCGCAGCCGCGCAAAGTTCTTTCGAGCCCACCCCAATTTGCGAGGAAGGCCAGCTGCGTTGATCGATTCCCACAATGCTTTGCGAATGGGGCTTTTAAAACGAAACAACCGCCTTTGTTTGTGCCGTATTCCGGCGAAATTAAAAGAACGACTTTTTTCTTCTTTCTCTCTCTCGACCGAGGAATATCGAAGCTTCCATAAATATGGGATTTCGCTCAACCATTACAGTGGCGGTCATTAAAGGAAACGCATTAAACACGAGACATTTTCTGGTGGTGCAGCTATCGGAAAACAGACGCGTACTGTTGCCAGTTGCCCACGTGCCCGTAAGTAGCCCGGAATTAGGAAATTTTAATTGACATTGCGGCGGAAGCCTCACAGCAGACACTGCTTTCTGCGTGCAACTCATTACTCGCGCGTGGAGGGGATGGATAGATAGATGAGAGAGAGAGAGAGAGAGAGAAAGCAAATGGTAACACGATGCTGGCGACCACTGCATCACGAGATACGAAACATTGCAAGTTTGGGAGATTCTAAAAGCTTATGTTGCAGAAGATCCCTCTTTCTTTCCTTCTTTATTACTATCTCTTCATTTTCCATCTATCTACCTGCCGCTTCTCATATTATCATACTTTTTCTTTCTTTCTTTTTAACTGTTTATAATTACTTTTGGCATTTGTGAGGAAGAAGTGCATTCTTGTTCCTGCCCACCCTGATTTCCAACGGTCCTGGTTCGAGTCCCTTTCCTAAGGTAAGGAATTTATTGAGGCGCTTTGAATATAACAATTTTCCAGTCTCTTGGAGGTGTTTGCATTCTTCTTCGCGTTTCTCACAGTTTTTTTCTTCTATTCTTGGGAACGGACAAGCCAACCTAAAGAACGCACCTAGTGGAATGAAAATAGTTCGGACGGTAGAAGTCAATAAGAAACACATATACACATATGTGGTGCTAAAATGAGAAAGAGAGAGAGGAAGGGGATAGACAGAAAGGGAAAAAAGAAAAAGAGAGATAGAGAAAAAGAAGAAAATGAGAGAGAGGAAAAGAAAGAGGAAGAGAAAACGACCGAGCTAAAAAGAAGGAATAAAAGACCGAAAGATAGAGAGTTAGAGAGAGAGAGAGAAGGATAGAAACAGAGAAAGAATGAAAGACCAAACGACAGAGAGAAGAAATGAGATAGCAAAAAGCAGAAAAACAGGGAAAGAGAGAGCGATAGACAGTGAGCAAGAGAGAGAGAGAGAGAGAGAGAGAGAGAGAGAGAGAGGCAGGTATATACAGAAAGAGGGAGAGAGTGGAGACAGAGATAGACAGAAAGAATGAAAGATCGAAAGACAGACAGAGGAGAGAGAGAGTTAGAAAGAATAAAAGAGAGGAATGAAAAACCTGAAAGATAGATAGAGAGAGAGAGAGAGAGAGAGAGAGAGAGAGAGAGAGAGAGAGAACGAATGAGACAGCAAGAAGCAGAAAGACAGAGGGAACAAAGAACAATAGACAGACAGCGAGATAGGCAGAGAGAGGGAATGAGGGGCAGACAGAAGGACAGAGATAGAGAGAAGAAATTAAACTCCAAAAGATAGAGAGAAGAAATTAAAGTCCAAAAGATAGAGAGAGGGAATGAAAGACGGAAACAGAGAGAGAGAGAGGGAGAGATAGAACGAATGAGATGGAGAGAAGTAGAAAGACAGAGAGGGAAAGAGAGCGATAGACAGGCAGCAAGAGAGAGAGAGAGAGAGAGAGAGAGAGAGAGAGAGAGAGAGAATGCGCATGCGCGGATGATTTCTTTACTTTGTGTGTGATTATGGTGACTCAGTCTTTCTTTCTTTCGTTTTGCCAGAGTGACTATTTATAACTGCGACTGTTATTGCCTTCTACTTTCTTTCTCTCTCTCTCTCTTAAAAAAGTGTGCGGCTTTCGATCGATGGTCGTTTTCGTTCCATCATCCTCTCATGCTGTCCCTGTCTTTGCCGAACACGGGAACAAACAGGTGGGCCGGGCGGTTCGGCAGACCGAAACACGTACCAAGAAGAAAACGGCGTGTCGGCGGCCATTGATGGCGCTGCCGTAATTCGAGTTGTCGTCTTCCTCACCTCCGCTCGCATTTTCTCACATTAAGGCGGCAGCGCAGCGAGGGTGACAATCGTACAAACCTACTGTCATTTGCGTGTTTAAATATCAAGCTGTCGGGCCGGCCCATGTGCGTGCAGGCCGGCCGGCAAGTCACAAAGCAGGAAACTAACTCAACTTCCCCCACCCGGTTCATCCCCCACCCACCCCCTTTGTTCTACACCCCGCACTCGAATGGCGAGCTTAAAACGATTGCGCTGCATGCATGTCAGGAAGGTTGATTTGGCCGGCCCACCTGGCCGGCTATTTCTGTCTCCGCACCTCGCTCGCCACCGTACACACGAAATGCCAGTCACGGAAGTATTGTGGGTTGACACGCGCGGTTTGTCCCCCCGTTATGTCTCAATCTAGTGTCGAAGCAGTTGCGCGTGGATATCGACTACGCATTAAGCGAGCGGCCGCAACTTTTCCTGCAATCTCCACCCTCGGAGCCGTGTGGCATTTGTGCCGGCGTGGATGCGCATTGTGGCACTGCGAGAGAGAGCGAACGCACCCTGGCTGCGTTTAATTGATTGCCGGCCATCTCGTTAGGGCAGGCTTTTGGAAAATCATAATGCCGTGCCCGATGTCATGTTTTATCAATGCATGCGCAGGTAGGTGAATGCCGGGGTGACAGGCAACACCTCTTTGTTGTCAAGCGGGCCCACCCCTTGCGGGGGTCGGTGGGTGTAAATGACAACGCGCTTATTGCGGCCACAAACAGTAAATTCGTGGCGTTCATTTCTGGTGAAAAGTTGGCGCAATGTGTGGGCCGGCCAGAGAAACAGACGATTGGTGATGGTGGTCACGTGGTCGGTGTCTTCTGGTCCGGAATAGCAAGTGTGTGTCCGTGGCAATCTGCGAAATGAAGTACACGCCGATTTGTGCACGGTGTGGTCGCCACCAGGGTGCATTGCACTTCGAAGATCGCACAACAGATACGAATCTCCTCATTCTATTTTATTATCTCTCCTTTTTTGTATTTCCAACTCTTTCTCTCCTCGCTGTTTCCCCCTCTCTCACATTCTTTCCTTCTTCCTGTCATTCTTTCTCTTCAGCTTTACCTCTCTATATATCTTTTGTCATCTGTTTCTTTCTCTCTCTCTCTCTCTCTCTCTCTCTCTCTCTTCCCCTCCGCTTTTTCTCTTTCTTCTAATCATCCTTTCTTAGTTTTGTCTCTCAATCTTTCCATCTCTCTCTCTCTCTCTCTCTCTCTCTCTCTCTCTCTCTCTATCTATCCTTCCACCTCTGTTTCTCTTTCTCTCGATTTTCCATCTGTCTCTTTCTTTCTTTATCTATCCTTTCACCTCTGTTTCTCTCTCATCGCTCTCTCTCGATCTTTTCATCTTTGTCTCCCTCTCAATCTTTCCGTCTCTCTCTCGCAACCTTTCCATCTCTGTTTCTCTCTCTCTCAATCTGTTTCGCTTTCTTTCTCTCTCTCTCTCTCTCTCTCTCTCTCGCAATCTTTCCATCTCTGTTTCTCTCTCTCTCAATCTGTTTCGCTTTCTTTCTCTCTCTCTCTCTCTCTCTCTCTCTCTCTCTCTCTCGCAATCTTTCCATCTCTGTTTCTCTCTCTCTCAATCTGTTTCGCTTTCTCTCTCTCTCTCAATCTTTCCATCTATTTCGCTGTCTCTCTCTCTGTTTCTCAATCTTTCCATCTCTCTCTCTCTCTCTCTCTCTCTCAATCTTTCCATCTATTTCGCTGTCTCTCTCTCTGTTTCTCAATCTTTCCATCTCTCTCTCTCTCTCTCTCTCTCTCTCTCTCAATCTTTCCATCTTTGTTTATCTTTCTCTCTTTCTCTCTCTCTATCATTCTTTACCACCTCTTTTTCTCCCTTTATCTTTCCGAATATCTGGCTCTCTCTCTATCTATCTTTCCACTTTCTCCCTATCTTTTGTTCCTCTCTCCATTCTGTTTTATTATCTCTCGTTATTTATTTTTCTGTCTGTCTGTCTCTCTTTTTCAATCCTGCATTTTTTCTCTCTCTCATTCTTTCTTTACACCTTTCTGTTTCTTGTCTCTGCCTTCCTTTCCATTTCCCTTCTTCTCGTTTTATGTCTCTCTCCCCTCCCCCTGCATTCTCTCTATTTCACCTCTTCTCTCTGTCTCTCCATTCGTTCTCTCTGGTTGCCTGACATTTCTCTCTCGCTGTACCTCCAATCACACTACCTAATAAAGGAATCCAATTTCTCTTCCTCTAGTTCTTTTTAAGAAATCCGAAATATTTTCTATATTTTTATGTTCATACATAAAGCATAATTGAAACGATGCTCGAAACAACTTTCAAGAATAAATACAGATGTACATCTCGAACTGATTACTGACTGTCGAAGGTCACACCCACCCACCCACTCAGTACACATATTCACGAATAAGGGAAATAGTTAAAGAAAAAAAAGATGAAAACGAATAATCCCCATCCCAAAGATTTCCTCATCTGCATCCGTGTTTTATTCACTTCACCTCCACCAACTTGAATATAAATAACGCGATATGGAAACGCCGGGAAATAACGACCTCTTTTCTTTCTTCCCGAAAGTCCTCGAAGAAAACACATTCGTTAAGAGAAAGAACATCGGGCAAACACGGCACTCGAAATAAAAGCGGCAATTTCTCGTAGGAAAATTGACCCCCGCACTTGCATCGAAGCAAATGATAAAATTCGGGCGTAAAGTATCGCCATGTTTTTGTCAGAATCGAGCAGAAACTAATGGTTCGCCGACCTTAATAGGAAAACGGGCGAATGTCAATAAAATCTGTTATTTTAGGGACGCAATCCCCAGACCTACGAGATGGGACTCTTTCCTTACGCTCTATTTATCCGCAGCTGTTAACATCACTCCTGCCTCCGATCTCATAATTGTTCAGGCCGCATAGATAATATTTTCCGGCAACCCGCCTTCTCTTTCTTCTCTTTTTTTGGCGAACATTAAATTTCTCCCTCGAAGAACGCTGACGCGCAATAGTTGACTCGCGCGATCCCAATAAATTTAAAAGTTGGATTGTCGTGGAGAAAGAGTTTACAATCTTGCCAGTTATAGGATTAGTTAACTTACCAAGTTTAAATGTCTTTGTCACTTTAACAGCAAGGACGATGGTGAAGAAGATCAATATACAAAAACAAGAGAACCTTTTGGATTTAAAAAAAAAAATCTTTGTATCTACAAACATTCGGAAGCACAAAAGGCCGTGTGTAGATAAATTTAGTGCAATACGTAAGAATGTAGGATTCTTAATCTGGTTGTGTCGTCGTAAATTAGTCGGTTGATCCATTTAACCATTCACACAAAATTTAAACGATCCACTTAACCCATTTCACAAAATTAAAACGATCCATTGAATCCATGTCGCAAATTTCTGTCTCCCTTTCTACCTTGCTATTCCTCGCTAACCCATTTATGAAATGAAGACGGTTTACTTAACTCATGTCATAAAACGTAAAGGGTCCATTTAACCCTGTCACAAAATGCGCGAACGATCCACTTAGCCTATGTCACAAAATACGCTAACGATCCGCTTAACCGCGCCGCCGTAGCCGAGTGATTAGTGCGCGGGTGCATAAGTATACGTACCTTGAGTGACCGGGGTTCAAACCCATGACTGCTGAATACGGTGTTGTTTCTTGTATTCTCTCTTGTGAACTTCTCTGACCGTTTGGTCCTCCCGAAGTATAAACATGAAATTTATTTTATTTAACCCATGTCACAAAATGTGCGAACGATTCGCATAACCCTTGTCGCAAAATGTGCGAACGATTCACTTAACTCATGTCACAAAATATGCGAATGATCCGCTTAACCCATGTCACAAAATGTGCGAATGATCCGCTTAACCCATGTCACAAAATGTGCGAATGATCCCTTTAACCATGTCACAAAATGTGCGAACGATCCGTTTAACCCATGTCACACAAAATTTGCAAATGATCCGCTTAACCCATGCCACAAAATGCACGGTCTTCACTTAACCCATGTCACAAAATGCGTGAATGATCTACTTAAACAATATCACAAAATGCGCGAATGATCCACTTAAACAATGTCACGAAATGGAAGCTGTCTAATTAACCAATGCCCCATAAAGGCAAATAATCCACTTATCTATTTCACTAAATGAAAGCGATCCACTTATCCCATTTCATTAAATGGAAACAATTCATTCAAACTAGTTCACAAAATTCTGCCTCCCTTTCTGTTTTGTTATTTCTCAAAATTCAAACGATCCACTTCACCCAAATCACAAAATGAAAGATATCCTCTTGATCCACGTCACAAAATTTTATATCTCTGGCTATTTCTCGTTTTCTGTCTCACAATTTCCCTCTTTCAGTCGCCCTTTCTATCTCACCATTTCTCCTTAACCCATTTCGCGAAATAAAAACGATCCACTTAACTCATTCACAAAAGGTAAACGATCCATATAATATATACAACGATATGCGCCAACGATCTACTTAATCCATGTCATAAAACTGAACAAACTATCCACTTAACCCACAAAACATAATTAAAATAATGCACTTGATCCATGCTGTAATATGAAAGCTATCCCCTTAACCAATACCAAAGTGAAACTTGTCCTCTTAACCCATCCCATAAAAAGCAAATTGTCCATTTAACCCAACTAATAAACGGAAAATGATCCACTTAATCCATTTGACGAAATGGAAACAATCCACTGAATCCATGTTTCCAAAGGTAAATATTCTATTAAAACAAAGTTGGTAAAGATAAATGATCCACTTGATCCGCAGTGGGTTAAGCGGATGAATATTAAGATTTCATTTAAAATATAATTATTTGATTTTTTTTTGTAAATTAGTTCAATTGTTTTACATAGATCAATGCGGATTGTCTCCTATGGATTTTTATTAGCATTGTCTCCTATGGATTTTTATTAACGCAGGAGAACCAGCGATCCACTTTCACCCTTCTTCACCTACATTTCGTAAGACAAATATATTTTCCAAACGAAAAGACGTATCACATTGGGCTTTCCTGAAGAGAGAGAGAGAAGGGGAAAGTGGAATGCATAGGGTTTTCTATTAGATGAATTGTAAATGTGTCTCCTATTTTGTTCAGTGAGAATGGGAAAGAATATGAAATGGAAAATAATAAATACAAATTTATACATTAAACGACGTCACATTCTTTGTTTCTGCACCAAGAAAAAAAAAATTTTTTCTTGGTGCCAAGATGGTTTTTCTGGGGCCATCAAAACAGACGCATGATAAATACGGATGTATTTTACATAATGGAGAAATTAGTTCCGCGGATGGACTAAGGAGCATTTTGGAATCGAATGAAGAAGTAAAAAGGCAACATACAAACGAGAATGATTTTTCTACTCTATGGATGGACCCCAAAGACGCATTTAGTGGGGTTTCCATCAATCTTTTACTGTCTAAATAAGGATCCTTCGAGGGTTTTAACCACACCAAGTGAATCCATCAAATAACGAATTTTAAATATATGAAAACAATGTGATGTAAATAAAACTTACCATCAATTGAAAACACGAGGACTTATGAAACTCCAGAACAACCAATCTTGGATGTACCTAAAAATAGATAAAAATAGGCTTATTAGCTTTTTTTTTTTTTTTAACATTTTTAAAAATTTATCCTTGTATTAATTCATATATTAAAACTTAATACATCAGATACAAACGAAAATTAAAATTTTTCTTTCGAATTTTGAATTTTACATTTCTTTTGGTTGGCGGACATCGAAATGATCCTTCCTCCCCCTGGTGAGTTTGTAATGGATTCGTCCACTCTGTCGTGAATGAATTCTTTCTCAGTGTAATCCGATTCATTTGAGGAGTCAGAAGAGGGGGAAAATTGGAAGTGGAGTAAGATATCAGGGCGCATGCCCAGTTGATGTCTTTTGGCGTTTGGAAAACCTTTCGCGTTTGACGGTAAACTTGTTGCCGGGCGTTCGATCGTCAACCAGACGATGGTTTGGGTTAAGAAATCTTTCATTTAAAAATTATTTTCATCTTTGTGTGTTTTATTATTATAAAAAATCATAGACATACAATTCTGGTTATCTTTTATTATCAGGAAAACCCGGCAACAAACCAACCGATCTTTTGTTTGCACCTTTCTGTACTTTATTGTTATAAAAAACTATAGACATACAATTCTGGTTGTCTATTATTTAGTTGTGTTTATACTATCCACCATACTTTCATTCTTACTTTTCTTGGAGAACCCGGCAACAAATCAATCGATCTTTTATTTGACGCCTTACACGAAATTCTGTTTAAAAATTATTTTCACCTTTCTGTGTTTTATTGTTATAAAAAAAAAAAAAAAAAAAAACGATAGACATACAATTCTGGTTATGTTTTACTTTCAGGAGAACCGGCAACAAACCAACCGATTTTTTGTTTGACGCCTTACAGCGCCACCCAGGATTATAATTCCTTATTAAGCATTAGAGATTAGTGCCTTTTGAACAAAAATTTATCCACCACAAAATAATTAATTCCAGTAAATAATTACAGCCTTTTAATATTTATCACAAAAAAAGTATGTTTGGACTTTTTTTGTTTTATCAAGTGATCTTTTAGAGAAAATATCTAAGCTGCTTAATTTCAGGAGAAGAATTTGTTGCCGGTTTGTTTACCTTCGTTAAAATTTTCTAAAAATATGACAGAAACCCCTCATTGCCTTATTATAATTTTCAAGCATCCTCTATCACAACATGTTTTAAATAGTTGCCGGTTGCCTAGAGACGATTACAACTATTTTGGTAAACACGTTAATTCATTTTACGCCATCTTTTAGTTATACCTAAATATTATTAAAGAAAGAAGAGAAAGCTAAGGGAAGCCAAGAGGGGATACAAAATGAGGGGGATAAAATACTTAAAGCATTCGACACCTGCGCCGGCTTGATTTTTTAAAACTTGTTTATACTATCCGGCGTACTTTCATTCTTCTTTCTTTGAGTTGATTAATTTAGATTTTCTTTCGCTATTTAATCACAAAAGCAGTTTTCTTTCGTTCTATTTAAGTACACGAACATGTGCAAACTACACTTTTCATTTAGCAGGTCCGGAGTTACTTGAAATCGGGCCACGGTAACGATGTCCTATTTACATATCAGCGTATTTTCTTTCTGCCGGCCATAAAACCTGTATCATTTGAAGGGATTGGACGAGTAGCGTGGAACCTTATAGCGTTCTACCTCCCCCCTTCCTCCACTCGTCCCCCCTACCTTGCAGAGAGATCCCGATGTGACATTTAAATTGCTAATGATTCAAGAAAGCATTAACATTACCTTCTTGTCTGGGGAGACGCAAAGAAAGAGCATTAAGTAAGTAATTTCTTGATACAAGAAATGCGGGTGGTCCGTTCAAATGATGGAAGAGATCTTTTGGCTAATCAAATAAAACCGGGATAGAAAACCCCCCTTTTTTTTTTTTTATTTCGGAATGCGCCGTTTTGTAGCGTGCCGTTCGCAATCGGAGTCGATTACGGTGCCGAGGCAAATTAAAACAGCTAGAACGCTTTAATTCTACGTGTTTTTCGGCTTCTGTACACCACACCCCACAATGCTATCTTTGTTCCCGCTACTCGACTGTACTTAATTAATGGCCCGGCTCTCCTTCTGCGTGATAAGACTTACCAACTAAACACTTGAATACTACAGGGCCGGAACATGCTTAAACAGTGACTCTCACATGGTTGTGTGATAACCAAGAGAGCGGGAGGTCTTCTTAATTGTTTTCTTCAAATCGGAGTCTTTTTCCAAGAAAGTGGGGAGTGAAAGGCTTACGAAGCAATTTTATTTCCACCTTTTCCTCCAAGTAATTAAAAAAAAAAGAAAGAAAGAAAGAAAAAGAAGAGTAGGTTGCTTTTCCTGCGTAGGTGCATGCAGCGTCGTTGTTAAGGGTATTGATAACCTCCGTAGGTCATTGCTCGGAGATATCCTCGCCAGGTAGTTTTTTTTGTTTTCGCTTTTGCAGCCAAACGTTCACCTTTGACATTTCCGATTTTTTTTTAACCGAGTGTGACACATTGGGGAGGTTGTATGAATACCCTACATTAATAAGGTTTTATTTGGGGGAGGGGGGCAGAAATGATGAATTATTACAAATAAAGAGCAAAAAGAAACGGTTTTTATGCGCTGACGTGGAGATTTCGTTTCTGCGCATCCGCTATTATTGCTCACGTATTCCTCCAATCAGATCACGGCAATGGGCATAATATTGGTTCGATTTTAATGAAATTTGGATGGTCCAATAACTGTTTCTATAAGAGCGAAATAATTTTTTTTATTAAAATCTATTCGCTGGGAGTCCAGTTATTACATGAGGACGGACGAACGGACGAAGAAATAATAATTGCCGGATTTTTATCAGTCCGATTTTAATGAATGAAATGGCTGTACAAGCCATTCTAAAAAAAAAAAAAAAAAATCCGTATACTCTACTAAATATCGGGTTATTACATGCGGACGGACAAACAGCTGGACGGACAGAGTGAAACCACTTTATGTATACGCGAATGAAATTTAATGTAGATTACGCAGAATGATGAAGAAGTGGAAAAACTGTGCTCATGCGCAGAAGCAAAAACAAATCGATATCGAGAAACCTGAATGGAAATTAAAGGCACCGAAGGCAGGCAGGCACACACGCGGGGATAATTGAGACTTCGGTTTCATAAATGGCGTACTTAGAAACCTCGGGTAGGGCAAGTAACAGGTCATGTTTCATCTCGGGAAAATGTGATCCTTCCATTAGGCACGGGCCGGGTTTATTTGCCACTGCGGTATCTCGGAGTGAGCGCAGCAAAATTTCTTTCTTCTTTCTTTCTTGCTCCGGTTCGCTGAGAAAACGTGGTCCTTTTCAGCTTAGAATTTGCAGGTAATGCCGACCCTCTTAGTTTCTGCCACTTCTTTTCTCTCTCTCTCGATCGCCTCTCGTGCATCGTAAGTCGAGCTGTGCGGGGCTGTTTTCTATCTGCGAGCGACATCTGAAGATAGAGGAGGCATCCTGTTCATTCATTCATTCCTTCCAGAATGGCGAGTCCCAGGCACGAATAAAAAGATCAAAGTCACTTTTCACCTGCCTCCATTGATATCCGGTTGCCCGGGGCAACTGCTGCGTATCGGCTGAGGCATCCACGTGTGTCCATTTAAAAATAAATAGAAAATAAAGCGTGATAAGAATTGCAGTTGCCCCTGTGAAATACGTGATTTCAAACACCCTCGCGAGCTATCGGGCCATCTTCTCGAGTGACGCTTCGGCTGCATATCGGGTGGCTACTTCGCTCTCCCCACTGTTTTTCTTTCTTTCTTTTCGCTCACTTTCTTCCTGCACCAATCTGCGCTTCTCTTTTTCCCGTGGCTAAATTTTATCATTTTTTCCCTCCGATTTTCTTTATTTCTATTTTTGTGTATTTCCATTTTCGTTCGAATTATCTTTTTCGCTTTTCTTTACATCTTTCTTGAGTCCATTTCTTCCTCTCTCTTTCCCTCTCACTACCTCGTTTTTATTTCTTTTTCTCTGTTACTATAACGCCCTCACATTGTCTCTTCCCTCACCTCCGCTCTTTGTTTTCTCCTATCTTTTTCAGTCTCTCTCTCTCTCTCTATCCATTTATATCTACATTTTTCTTTTTCTTTCTGACTGTTCTCTCTATTTCCTCTCTCTAAATCGTTGTTCCCCCTTCTGTATCTATTTCTCTCTATACTCGTTTCTCCTTATCTCTTTCTCTCTCTGGTTTTTCTCTCTTTCCCTAACTTCCACTTTCTATCTTTTTCTCTGTCTCTCCTCTTTCTTTCTGTCGCTCTCATTTCTTTCTCACTATATCAATCTTTCACTTTTCATCACCGCTCACCCCCCCCCCCTTTTCCATCTAGCTTTTCTCTCTCTCTCTATATATATATATATATACTCTCTCTATCTCTTTCCATCTTTCTCCATGTCTTACTGGCTTTATCTCTCTTTCTCTGTTTGTCCCCTTTCAATCTCTTTCCGTCTCTCTCATTTCTCTGTCACTGTATTTATCTTTCTATCATTTCCCTCTCTTGTTTTCCATTGCTGTCTCTTTCTCCTCTGTTTTTAACTCTCTTTTTCTCTCTATCTAACTTTTACTTTCCATTGTTCCATCTGTCTCTCTGTAACTGCCTATTTTCTTCTTCTCTATTTGTTACTCACCGTCTCAATTTGTTTCTCTCTCTCTCTCTCGTTCACTTTCTATCTTCGTCTTCCTGATTTCATTCATTCTCTCTCTCTCTCTCATTTCTTTGTCACTGTATCTATCTCTTGCTTGCCAACGCGCGCACTCTCTCTCTCTCTCTCTCTCTCTCTCTTTCTGCCTGTTTCTTTTTCTCTATTTGTTACTCTGTCTCTCTGGTTTCTTTTTCTCTTCCTGATTTATTTCTCTCCCTATTTATCTTTCACGTTCCATCGTCCTCTCACTATCTATTTCTCTCTGTGTCTCTTCCTCTTATTGTCTGTTTCTCTTTCTCTAGTTGTTGCTCTCTGCCTCTCTAATTTCTTTCTCTCCCTATCTGCCTTTCACTTCCATTGTTCTCTCTTTTTCTCTTTCTGTCTCTCTCTCTCTCTCTCTCTCTCTTACTGTATCTCTTTCTCTTATTGTTTCTCTTTCGACTCCTTACTATCTGTCTCTTCCTGATTTCTTTCTTTCTCAGTGTCTGCTTATCTTTCTTTGTCGATCTCTTCCTGATTTCTTTCTCTCTTTGTCCTTATCTTTTTCTGTCTCTTTATAATTTCTCTCTCTCTCTTTCTCATTTCTTTCTTTCTCTGTCTGTGCTTATCCTTCTTTGTCAATCTCTTCCTGATTTGATTTATTTCTTTCTCTGTGTCTGTGCTTGTCTTTCTTTGTCGATCTCTTCCTGATTTCTTTCTCTCTCTGTCTTTCTCTGTCTCTTTATAATTTCTCTCTATTTCTCATTTCTTTCTTTCTCTGTGTCTGTGCTTATCTTTCTTTGTCGATCTCTTCCTGATTTCTTTCTCTCTTTGTCCTTATCTTTCTCTCCCTACATTTCTTTGTCTGTCTCTTTATAATTTCTCTCTCTCTCATTTCTTTGTTACTATATCTATCTTTCACTTTTTATCATTCTCTCTCTCTCTCTCTCTCTCTCTCTCTCTCTCTCTCTCTCTCTTACTGTGTTTCTCTCTCTCTCTCTCTCTCTCTCTCTCTCCCTGTCTGTCTGTCTGTCTCTTCATAATTTCTCTCTCTCTCTCTCTCTCTCTCTCTCTCTCCATCCATCTATCTCTCTCTCTCTCTCCTTCCATCTCTCCTCTTCACACTCACCCTCTATTCATGCATTCCCTCCTTTATCTTCCTCTTCATATTCTCTTCACCCTTCGTCTCTTTCTCCCTCATACTTTCTTTTTTTTTTCCTCCTCGCTCTTTTATTCATCTCCTCAAATAATTATAAAACAACAACAAAAAAAAAAAAAAAACCCAGCAACAGTTCATAAACCGCAATTGATTCGTCCCCCTCCATTTAAACCGGGTCGAATGTGGGCAGAATAAAGAGCCGGTTACAACTGTGTTCAGCCTGCCATCGGCGCCATATGAATAAAAAGTGAAATTTATGTTCTTTTATTCTCGGGTTGCGCACTGTCTGCGCGGAAAAGAATTTCTCTCTTCGTTCCATTCATCATTTATATTAATGACCCGTTTGATGCACGTGAAAAGACAAAACTCTATCGCTGCCGTACACAGCGTTTGCTTATAAAATATATATTAACCCTTAACCTGGCATGTAAACCCTATTCTTTATCCTGTTCTCAAACAGGCTCGAACCTCTACAGATACCGAATACACGATACAAAGCAACGACAGTCATTAATTAGATGAACTCTTATTTATTAAAGCCGAATCCGTTTACGAAACTACGGTGACGTCAATCGCTTTTTTCCCCGTATCAACTATTAAAACATCGACGCACTGAAATAATTACCGGACGCTTTTATTTTGGCCAAACGACACCTCATGAATATGAAATGATCTCGTATGCTACAGCTGACGTGTCAGAAGAACGATATCCAGAAATGTGTACACTAATACCGAAAAAGTTAAGTAACAGACGTGATCAATAGATCTTGATGAGCTAAAATATATTTTTTTAAATCATTGTACACTGTATGTGTGCTGAAATGTCAACCGGAGGAAATGCGAACAATATTCAAGAAGGCTGGCCTAAGGTCACTTTGTCACAGGATAACGGATATACGACATGTAATCAAACGGTTTTCAGATTGTATTAAGAAAAAAAAAAACACTACATTACTAACTGGGTCTGTTGGGTTGGTTGATCTTAATATGCGCCAGGGCAAACAAGGCCGTGAAGCATTTAGTTTATTACGTCTGCAAATTGCTCGCATTCTAATCGTTTGCTTATTTTGGAATAATATCTACAAGCTATGAGGTGGCAGGATTGTGAAATGTCGAATCGGAGAAAATGCGGACAATTCAAGGCCGGCCTAAGGTCACTTTGCCACAGGATAACGGATATACGAGACGTAATCTGTGTACGGATTGTATTAAAAAAAAAAAAAAAAAAAAAACATTACCAACCGGGTTTGTTGGTTGGTCGATCTTAATTTGCGCCAAGGTAAGCAAGGCCGTGAAGCGTTAGTATATTTTACGTGTGTAAATTGCACGCATTCTAAAGGTTAGATTTGATTTTTTTTTTTTTTTTTCTGGGAGCGAAATGCAACTGCCCCCAAGAATGCAAAATGTAGATTGGAGCATACTAAGCAGCGTGTTCTATAGAATAAATACAGGATAAAAAAATGTTGTCACCAACTAGATCGGTTAATTGATTAATCTAAATTTGCGCCAAGGAAACCAAGGTGGTGAGGCGTTGGTATATTGCGTCTTAAACTGTGCAAAATAAAACAACAACAAAAAAGACGTTCGTAAGAGACTCTTCCGTCTAGATGGCATTAGACAGTGGAATTAACCACTGTGCTAGCCTTGAGGGCTCAATCACCAGATATTGTTCGAGTGGGGGCTAGTCCTTTTCAGTAAATAATCTCCACAATGTGGAATATGAATCAGAAAGCTTCCGGGTTGTTTAAAAAAAAAAAAAGTGTTGTCACCAACTGAATCGGTTTATTGGTTAATCTAAATTTTCGCCAAGGCAGCCAAGGCAGTGAGGCGTTATTATATTGCGTCTTAAACTGTGAAAAGATACGTCCATAAGAGGCTGTTCCGTCTAGATGGCATTAGACAGTGGAATAACCACTATGCTAGCCATGGGGGCTCACTCACCAGATAATCTTCGAGTGGGGCTATTTTAGTAGTTTCTAACAAACCAATCGCCACCTGTCGTCAGGGTAAGAATACTTGAGCTAAGCCTCATTAGCAATGCTAAATGGACTGAGAAGTCCCTCCCTACAAACCATACCATCTACAACTGTGGGAGTTATTTCATGGACAATTTAAGGGCCGGCGTTGTTTAGCTGCGTTAAGAGAAAATTTTTAAAAGATTCTATGGCGGACGGACCCGAAGTAAAGTCTTTTTTAAAAGAAACGCGTGACGGAATCGATCTCAGTTATTCATGGCGCTCGCGATGTTGTTCAGACATGGCAACTGGGCAATATCTGTCCTCGTGACTAACCGTAGCGCAGTGTCGTGGAGATAAGCGAATATATTAGGGTCTGTAAGAAATGCGAAGATACGCTTATGATAAATGGGCTTAGAGCATCCATCAATATTTACAGACTTCGCAATGTCGGGCTCCGCATCCGGCCTTTCTTTCTGTCTATTTATTATTTTTAGAATTCTATCTATTATTTGCGCTGCTTTACCTATGTGTCTGCCGACAAGTTATTTATTTCTTTTTACATTTCAATCTGTCTGCGTAGACAAGTCTATTTAAGTGTCTTTCTCTCCATACCAGACATCTCTTAAATGTTTCTAATTCCACATTCTCTCTCTTTGTCAGTTCTAGAAACGTCTCTGTTACTTCGCTGTTCATCCCCCCTCCCCCACGAAAGACATCTTTAAGTGGTCCAAACGAGTGAAAATCCGAAGGTGCAAGGTCAGGACAGAGTAATGAATGCGAATGTAAGGGATTTAGACTTCTAAATGCATTTTGTGTTATTGTGGCGTCTGTAAGGCGAGTACTGAAGCTGAAGTGTTTTAAGTTAACTCCAGTATATTAATTCTGCGGATGAGATAGCAATACCATTGAAACAGCTAGAAGGGAAGTAACAGACACAATGCTCTCCAGACTAGTCATCCTGTGTACACAGTCGAGTACGCAGGAATATTGGGTCTCAATGCTCATCATAACTTCAAAAGACACAACCCATGTTGGGAAGGGTGGTGTTTTTTAATTGAATCGATCATCCGAATCTCGATTATCCGAAACTCGATTATCCATTTTTTTTGTGTGCGTCTATCTTTCTCGATGAAACGTTATTTTCTCTTTCTTCTCGAGCTAAGCCATTTCTTGGGAAATCTTTGAATCATCTCAAAATATGTACAGCTACATGACTCGGTCTCGCCCATTTTGTAAATCCCAAAAGACAGTTGTACTATCATAAAACAGACGAGCGAATTATTATCGATGCTCACTTCTGTTTTTAGTTAATGATTCTTTCCCTAATGTGTTTTCCATTTTTTTTTTGGGGCCTTTGCGCATGCGCAAATCGTTTTGTCAACTATTTTTTTGCCTAAATGTACAAGACTGCACTTAGAGAAGACAGTTAAGTTAAGAAATGTGTTTTTAAAAATGTCGAAGACGTTCTTTAAGGAGAGGGCAGTTTAAAGAGTGAACATCCGGGTGTTGTCGAGAAATTTGGATTAATCTAAGGTTTCTAAGTGTCCATTAATCGAACGTAGAATGTTAATCAATTACTTTTTCTTTGTTTATCACTAAGATAAACTTCGGTTGAAGTCTGTTATTTTATTATTTTTTCACCACCAAACGCTTTCATTAAATCTATACCCAAACAAATCAACCAAAAGACAAAAAAAAATCTTTATATCGCTTGGTACTATTCGAAAATCCCATCTGCAGACACGGTTCCGTAATACGCGAAGCATTCGGGCACTTGGACCCGAGGCTAGGGTGGAATTAGGAGATTAATCGTTTGGCTGACATAAGGAACGATTACAATCGTATCCATTACTGAAAATACCGCATTAAGCAACACTTTGGAAATTCCAGTTGAGGTAATTAAAGGGATGCCATTAGGCACGCGATCAACAGCTGAACCGAACCGAACCATACCGAACTGCAATTGTTTTTTATTCTTCGCAGCGTTCCAAATAAAACAGTTTTATTTGTGTAACAGTTTGAATGCATGCTGTCCCTTCGCGTGGGGTCAAAAGAGAGAGAGAGAGAGAAATGGAAAAATCTGACAAAAATGAGAAAGAAAGACAAAGGAAGGAGGAGGAGAGAGATAGAAAGACAAGGGGAGGAGAGACAGAATAAGAATAAATAAGAAACAGAATAAAAGGGAATGAGACAAGGAAAGAGAGAATACAGAGGAGGCAGAGAGAGAGAGAGAGAGAGAGAGAGAGAGAGAGAGAGAGAAGCGAGTGATAGAATGATAAAGAAATAAGAAAGACAGACAGACAGATATAGAAGGAGTGATAGTGAGAAATAAGAGAGCCTGAATCAAAGGAAGAGAGAGAGCATGACAAGGAAAAAAGAGAAACAGATACAGAAAATTAAAAAAAAATAGGTAAAACAGACAACGAGAAAGAAAGCAGACGAAGAGGGATAGATAGATAAAGACAACGAGGGATAGAATGAAAAGGGAATGACAGAGAGAGAGAGAGAGAGAGAGAAATAAAAAAAATTGACAAAAATGAGAAAGAACGCATGAAGAAAGAGAGAGAAAGACAAGAGAGAGAGAGAGAGAGAGAGAGAGAGAGAGAGACATAGGGAGGGGGAAAGAGAAGAACCGGAAATGAGAAATAAATTAGATGGGATCAGATAGAGAGCGATAGGGAGAGAAATGAAAGGTAGAATGATAAGGAAAAAGGAAAGACAGACAGAGGTAGGAGAGGAGATAGAGAGAAATAAGAGACATCATAAAGGGAATGAGACAGGGAAAGAGAGAATAAAGAAGAGAGAGAGAGTGCTCTCTCTCTCTCTCTCTTCTTTATTCTTAGAGAGAGAGAGAGAGAGAGAGAGAGAGAGAGAAAAGCGAGTGATAGAATGATAAAGAAATAAGAAAGACAGACAGAGATAGAAGGAGAAATAGCGAGAAATAAGAGAGCCAGAATAAAAGGAAGAGTGATAAGCAGAGCAAATAGAGAGAGAGAGAGAGAGAGAGAGAGAGAGAGAGAGAATGACAAGGAAAAAAGAGAAACAGATAGAGAAAAATAAAAAAATAGGAAAAACAGAGAATGACAAGGAAAAAGAGAAACAGATAGAGAAAAATAAAAAAATAGGAAAAACAGACAATGAGAAAGAAAGCAGATAAAGAGGGATAGATAGATACGGAGAGCGAGAGATCGAATGAAAAGGAAATGAGAGAGAGAGATGGAATGAGAAAGAGAGATTAAAGAAACCGAAAATGAGAAAAATTAGATGATTAGATAAGACAGAGATAGAAAGATCGAGAGATAGAATGACAAGGAAAAGAGAGAGACAGAGATAGAAAGAGAAGGAAAAGGAGACAGACAGAAATAAGAGGAGAGAGAAACGAAAGAGAGAGAAGGAGAGTTAGAGGGTCAAAGTGATAGAAAGATGAATAGAGAAAAAGAGAGAGAGAGTCAAAGAGAAATAAGGGGAAAGAGATAGAAAGATAATGAGAGAGAGACAGAGAGAAGGAAAGGGTCAGAGAGAAAAAGGGGAATTAAAGAAATATAAAGAAAGAGACATAAAATATAGAAGAGAAAGGAGAGGGAAGTAGGAGAGAGAGAGATTTGAACAAAGGTGGTGTATGAGCCTTTCAATGTCGATCAGAAGGCCTTAAGGGATAATGAAATTACACGCTCATCTGATGACACTGGTAAAAGCAAACACTTACTCGCCCAAGTAGTCTGATATGAAGCCTCAAAAGCCAGAGCCCTCTGATATTCGGAAGAGTGCATCACACCATTAAGATTGATTATGCGGGCCTTATTGGAGTCAGGGTTGTTTCCTTTGTATTGGAAAAGTGCCAGTGTGACGCTAATTCATAAAAGCTGTTCTGAGAGTGCAGTGGGTAACTATAGGACGGGCAGTCTGACTTCAGTGGTAGGGAAAATGATCACGAGCACAATACAGGGGCTTCCAGATAAAAAGTATTCTTTACCATATTTAGTGGTCAAGGCTACATGACCGCTAAATATGGCGATGTTATTGTATTCTCAAAAGTCTAGAACTTCCTTACACCATATGAAAAAATACTAATATTAAATCATGCGTACGCTATATTTAACTGCAGTCCAATACCGAGGCAACTCGTGAAAGAGGTGAGCTCACTGTAAAATTTTAAAGCGTCATTTTAAAGAAAGAATAATTCTAAGATTAATCTAAGAGCGCATTGGATATCATTAAGCCGAAATAACGCGTTGCACCTACCACAAATTAATCGTCTGTATACGCAACCCCACAAAAAAGGCAGATGTAGTTCGAGGCAAAGTGACTGCTAAATACGGAGATGTTCTTGCATTTTATTTATCTTCTGAAATCGTCTGACCTCCCCGTTGCACGGCAAATAATTAGAGATCGCCCTTGTAACAAAACAGCTTATCCCGAGGCGCAAAAAAAAAAGGTTATTCTATGAAATCTGGAGGCATGACAGATTCCCTTTCTTCTGTGCTTCTTTTGAAACTGCGGGGGGAGGGGGGGTCATTTCCTTAGCGTAACGGTAACAGTGACATGACATTGATGAATCTCCCGTGTGTCAGGTGTTCTTTCAAGTATCGGAAACACTAGCGAGGAAGCAAAGAAATAACCTCCCCCCTCCCCCTCCCCCGCCCCCAACTTCACACGCGAGCACCGACCGGGCGAAGTGCGAAGATGTGATAAATATTTAAATTTAGTTTCAGATTAAGAGAAAAGGTTCTCGTTTTCTCCTGGATTACGAAAACCCGTGTTGAGAGTGCATGTGACGTCACAAGTGCAGCCACCATTTTGATCACGAGAGTATTTATTTTTATTACGATTTTTTTTGCGCAGCCACTGTTTTCTTTGAGATTTTCGCACTGCTGACGATCATAAGCCGTTTAAAATGAGGTATGGCAGTAGAAGCTTTAACACAACCCCCTTTCTAAAACCCTACTGCCCAGAATTTAGCCGTCTTGGTATCTACGGGGCGGGGGGGGGAGGATATGTGTCGGAGAAAAGAACCGTTTTATAGCGCGATACCGAAGAAATAGTAGAGAAGTTACAGAGCGCTGTTATTTCCAGCTCTGGGCTAGATTTATCTGCAAAGAGGATGCTTTGCTATCTTTCGAGCCACTGCCCGAAGAGGAAACCGGCTACAGCTATCTAATACGATCGCCAAACATGCGCGTAAGAGGTGGGAGGAGGAGGGAACGAAGGGGGAACACCGAGGGATAGTGATATTGTCGGCTTCAGAAGATAAAAATGCACTCAACAGATCTCTTTCTCGTCGAGTATATGCACGATTGCGACATAAGGTCTCTTGCATCGGTCGTTTTTCGATATTACCACCCCCCGCCCACCCCCCAATCTCCCCTGGCCTTTTCGTCAACAGAACGGTGTGAGCAGCGAGCAGAGGTGTGTTTGAGATGTTTTACTGCTCTGCCACCTTTCTGGAAGCTTTTATATTCTTCGATGGTGAATGAGTATTGTGAAGTACTTTTATAGATTGCACTACTTATCTGGACAGTTTGTTCTGGGTGGGAGTGAAGGGGGTGGTTTATTATCGTGTCAAAAAAAGATGGTGGGTGGGTGGGTGCGAGCATTACTGATGATACGAAAGCCAGCTAAAAGAAACTTCGCTGATTCGTCCTGTCTTTATATTTCAACTTTATTTTCAATTGTACGCTTTGCAGAAGATGAACTGGGCCCGTATTTGCTTTTAAATGTTTATAGTCAGGGTACGGAGCGCAGATAAAGTACTGTAGGGGCCGGGTCGTGCAAGTAATGGTCAATATCGTGAAATGATGAAAGAGGCTTGGTAGAATCGACGTGCGTTTCAAGTAACTGTCAAAATACTGCGTCACCCTCATGGCGGAGGATGAGTTTTGGGAATTAGAGGGGTGGGGGACAGAAAACTGTGACGTCACATGCAAAATACTTTATAAATATTCTTGATTCCAAGAGTTCGCGTTTATATCTTAAATTTTTCATTTTAATTTTTTTTTCAAAATTATTTTCCTGTTTCTTTTTTCTGATTTATTGTTCCTTTTTCCCTTTAAGTTTATTTTCTGCATTTTTCAAATTTATTTTCTCCATTGAATTCAATTCCGTTCAATACATTCAATTAATTTCTTCATTTTTCCTATTTTCAATTAATTTTTTTCCTTTTTTTCAATTAATTTCTTCCTTTTTTCTATTTTAAAATTAATTTCTTCCTTTTTTTCCTATTTTCAGTTAATTTTTCTTATTTTCAATTTATTTATTTTTCTTTTTTTTTTCAATTCGTTTCTTCCTATTTTCACAATTTACTTTTCTTACTTTCAATTTATTGTTTTCCTATTTTCAAGTTATTTTTTCTTTTTTTTCAATTAATTTCTTCCTTTTTTTCTATTTTCAATGAATTCCTTCCTTTTTTTCCTATTTTCAGTTAATTTTTCTTATTTTCAATTTATTTATTTTTCTTATTTTTTTTTCAATTCGTTTCTTCCTATTTTCAATTTACTTTTCTTACTTTCAATTTATTGTTTTCCTATTTTCAGTTAATTTCTTCCTTTTTTTCCTTTTTTTTTCAATTAATTTCTTCCTTTTTTTCTATTTTCAATGAATTTCTTCCTTTTTTTCTATTTTCAATGAATTTCTTCCTTTTTCCTCATTTCAATTTATTTTTTCCTCTTTTCAATTTTTCTTTCTTTTTCCTTTTTTCAAATTTATTTTTCCTTCCTTTTTTCACTTTTTTTCCAAATTTTTATAATTTTTTCCATTTTTAATTTTTTTTTCCTCTTCCAAATTTTTGTTTTCATTTGTCTCATTTTACATTTATTTCATTATTTCCTTAAAATTTTTATTCTTTCTCACTTTTCTCAATTTTAAAAGTTACTGAAACAGTTTCTATAGATATAAATGATTTCCTAACGCATTAAAAAAATTTAAAAACTCTATCGATCTCAGAGAAGAGTATATGAGTAAACGAATGAAACTGAGCGAAGGAAAAACTCTAGGAGTGGACGGTATATGCATTGTTATTCAAAAAAAAAAAAGGTTGCATGTGAATGTATCAGTCCATTGGGGATGCTAATGAGATCATCATTAGCCTCAGGAACGATCCCTCTGGAGTGCAGATGCTAATGCCCCCCCCTCCCAGTCCACAGGGAGGTGCGCAAATCATGATGGGCAGCTATAGTTCAAATTGAGTGGTAGAAAAGGCCACGAGTCTTGATTAAGGGCAATTTCGATAGAAAGAAAGGGGAAATAGTTCGTGACATGTTCAGTCACGTGACACGAGAAGCTTATAACAAGCTAGTGTCTCTGTGGAATCGTTAAAGATGCGCCATGCGGAAAATCAGGCATCAGCCAACTTAGGAATGTTAGTGAACACGTGTGGTGCTCGTGCAGCCGGAGCATCGCTATGAAGACTAGAGGAGTTCACCTATGTATCGACGCAAACAGTGTCTATGGTCTTCAATCAGCGGATACTGTAGAACAAAGCCAGCAATGAGAACAACTTCGTAATGAGAATACGTTTTCTAATATTTTGGTAGGGTAGCGTACGTAGAAAGTAAATCCTCGTGGAGAAGAGTGTTTTCTTTTTTTTATTTAGAAGTAATGATTCTGTTATTTGTTTAAGTGATTTTTCCGACCCTTTTCCCCCTAGGGGTGGGAGGTGGGGAGGAGGTTCTCTGTATGCTAAAGACATTATTTGCTTTTAAATGCGACGCCTGAGATTTTGTTACAACGTGTGGTGACAGGAAGGAACAAAAAAATCCCGAAAATTGGCGGCGTAATATATGGATGTCCCCCCAAGAGCTCTTTGCAACAATTGGATTGCAGTATTTAAAACAATGCAGCCTTCTAAGCGTAAAGGAAAAAAGAAATGGGACATTTATTTTGGAAATGCTTAGCGTCTGCTTTTCCCATTCGTCCTCCCCCGTTCTCTTCTTGTACCCCCTAGCCCCCGAACCTACTCAAGGTTATAAATGGAAGGGCAGAAGAGGGTTGGTAAGAAATGAATGCATTGCCATTTGGTATAAATCAAGCAATCAATTTTGTCCCTTTACTTAAGGTTGGGAGTTGCGGGGGGGGATGGGGGGAAGTAGGAGAGTGGGTAGCTGCAGCTGCGGATGCAGTTTTTAATTTCCACCGCCGATTGGTGGACGATGGAATTATTTCTCAAGCGGCTATAACAGATGCAATCCCCTCTTGGCGACTGATCTATATGCTAAGGACACACACACACACACAAATGCAATCTGCACAGACGAATAGAGAGGGGAAGAGAGAGAAAAAGAAAGAGAGAGAGCGATAAAAGATAAACTATTTTTTCGCATTTTACATTGTAATCCATAATGGAAATTAAAAGATATTTTAATTATGCAGTTCGGTTTAATCTCATGTTAATAGCTTTGGTAAACAAAGCTGTAAACATATGAAGAAGTTGCAAATATTTCTGACAGCTGAATCCCATTTGTCGTATCAGATAACGAAATGTCCAGTTTTTTTGTTTTTTATTCAGCAATTATAAAAATTAAATAATGATGTTTTCGTGGACGTTTATTCCTCATAACAAAAAGAACAGGTTAATGTTTACACTTTATTTAATGTTTTTACCCAAACCCAAACGTAAGTTAGTATTTAATAAGATTTATTTTTGGTCGATTTCTAGTTACAAAGATCCGTACAACAAAAGATTTTTGCTTCCAGAAGATTTGTAGTTCCAAAAGATTTCTGTTTCCAAACGATTTTGGCTTCCAAAAGATTTCTGGTTCCAAAAGATTTATGCTTACAAAATATTTCTTGTTCCAAAAGATTTTTGCTTACAAAATATTTCTCTTTCCATTTCTCTTTATACTTCATACCAGGAGTGGACTCAAAGAATAAATTTATAGGGGGTTATTCCGGCAGTAATTTTAGCGAGATAACATCTATAATTTTATTGTTAATTACACCACGTAATTAATCTTTTTCCCCTTCCACCTCAGAATCCTAAAGATTGCTCGAACGCTACCCACTGAAAGCATTAAGGGTTAACCTGATCGGTGTACCCGAATCGGGAACCATTCTGAATGCAGCGTAATGGAATGAAAGCTCCTCTTTCAGAACCATTTAATATTTACCACCCACCCGATGAAGGGGGGGGCAGAAAATGAATCTAAAATGTCGTCATCTATTTCACCGCTTTCATCATTCAATCCAGCAGATATCGATCCCCATTGTTTCGGTTCCCCCTATCCTTTTAACTCAGACCACGGTGGGGTATAAATGGGAAGCCAAGCCCCGAAGTGATAGCCAACGGGGAACAATGGCACTACACTCCTTTTCCCTCTTTCTCTCTTGAGTAATGGGGTGCTTTAAGGGGAAAGAGTAGAAATGGAACCCATTTTTTTAAAAAAAGGGGGAATAGAAGGGGATTGCTTTTGTTGGGGGAGACTTGTAGATTATTAAATATCCTAATTAAACTGTTATCTGTCTGTAAGATGATCCCATAGGACTCTAATGAGGGAACTAATGCTAGGGGAGAACATTTTGTGGCATATTACGCTTTGAGCATGCGCACTGTGGTGCTGTATTGCCCACGCTTACAGGGATTTTGCTATCAGACAAGTCCGAATTATTAATAACCAAGAATCATCCCAATAAGTCTAGATATTCTTAGAACGTGCACTATTTATTCTAAGGTTCTGTGAAAAAAAAAAAAAGAAAAAAGAAAAAAAAGGTCTCAGTTGGCACTTTAAAAAGAAATTTAAAATGATTGTCTGCGTTTCCCATTGTTAGCCACGCACTCAGTATTATTATACAGTAAGTTTTAATTTAAAATTTCATCAATTTCATGTTAACAATAAATCAACAATCAACAGATGGACGCACATTGTTGCTAAATGAAAATACTGTTTCTTCATTGTTAAGCACGCACCCAGCATTGTTAAAGCAAGAAGTTTGAAATCGAACATAACTGCACGTACAACTGAAATCAACAATCGATAGTTGGGCGTACATTGTTGCGAAATGAAAATACTCTTTCTTCATTGTTAAGCGCGCGCCCAGTGTTATTAAAGCAAGAAGTTTGAAATGGAACGTAAACTGCACCGTACAACTGAAATAAACAATCAATAGTTGGGAGTACATTGTTATGAAATGAAAATACTGTTTCTAATTGCTAAGCAAGAAGTTTTAGATTCAAAAACTGCACGCACAACTGAAATCAGCAATCAATAGTTGGGAGTACATTGTTATGAAATGAAAATACTGTTTCTAATTGTTAAGTTTGAAATTCAAAAACTGCATGCACAACTGAAATCAACAATCAATAGCTGGACGTACATTGTTGCGAAATGAAAATGCTATTTGTTCATTGCTAAGCGCGCACCCAGCATCGTTAAGCAAGAAGTTTGAAATTCCAAAACTGCACGCACAAATGAAATCAACAATCAAAAACTGGGAATACATTGTTGCGAAATGAAAATACTGTTTCTTCATTGTTAAGCTGCAGATTTCAGACGTTACTGCACGTAACATCTGAAATCAACAATCATTTATCTTTTGGTCTTCGAAATAGATTGTTTTTCTGCCCAATTAAAATTTTTTCATTAAAACTTTTAGAATATTCACTTTTCAAGTAAATAATATTATAAACAAACATGGTAAAAAGATTCTGTTTCTGAGAATTACGATCTAAGACAATTGACACACGAGGTTTAAAGAGCGCATTAAGTATCTCCAGACGCCGCAGTTTCTCGCGCGTAAAAGAATGATAGTTAAAACGAAGATTTAGAATGATTATAAAGTGACGTGAAAACCCGAACGGTAGTTAAGAAAATGAATAGAAGCATTGACAGTATCTCAAAGAAACTGCCATACAGAAAACCGAATAATTTATGAGGGACACGCGTTGTACACACGCAGAGCCGCGAAACGTTTTATATATAAAACAATAGAAAGCGCTGTTCACTTTCCGACGCTGAAATATTTGACAAAGAATGCACTGACAAGTGGAGAAATCTCAATTGAGACAAATTCAAAGGGAAAAAAATATATATAAAAGAAAAGAGGGAAAAAAAAGAAAGAAAAAAGGTCCGGGATTGTTTGCCATCATAATGTAAAGAATGAACTTTGAGAATCTATCATTTTAAGAAAAAAAAAAAAAAATCATGAAGAACGTACTCCAAGAATAAAATAAAAGTTGTCAATGAAAAGAAAGAAAGTAGAAAAAAAAAGAAGCATTTTTTATTATTACAGGCAATGGAACGTCTTTCTGAAACTCAAATATGTCTGTTATGTGAAAAATCAGTGTAATTGTATATTTAAATCTCGCAACAGTATCAACAATGAAATATTCGAAAACATTTCGCGGGAATTCACTAGCAATTGTCAATTTCCTTTTATTGTTTCCCATTGTTGAGCCGGCGCACGCATTTGTATTGTTAAGTAATAATGTAGGATGCCAACAGCAGCCCGCTGTAACAATTGAAATCAACGACCATTGTTTGAGCGTGGACCGTTGAAACTTAACTCTCTAAAGTCGTTTGGTAAAAGACGAAAATTTTCTGTTTAAATATTAAACAACGAACGTTTCGAGACTAAAATGTCGATAAAAACGTAACAATATCGACCCTTTTAAGGGATTTCTCGATTATTTTATATTGTTGGACATTGTGGAGCTCGTTTGGCAACGTTAAAGCTAAGTATAAAATAAGTTGTGGTTCTCTAAAAGTGAGGGACAGTAATAGCACCGTACGGTATTGTATATCTGTCACAATGACGATGTACTCCTCTAAAACAGGGGGCTGTCGTCAGAGGTACAAATAGAAACGCATAAAAGTGATTCAGCGTTTGCCTGTGCAGCTTAGTCGACAACAAAGGCAAAACAGCATTTTACGATGTAACCTTTCGCAGACTATTCTACGTAGCCATTCACTCGGATATAGATAGGGCCGTCTATAAATAACTCACCCCCGAGTAATAGAGATCGTAGGTTTGTAAACGGCAAATTCTTTTTTGTTTTCGACATTACCGTGTTTTTTTTTTTTTTCTTTCTTTCTTTTTTGCCAACGTCTTAGATTATTTTCCGAACCCTGGATTTCGTTTGGTACGTTAAGGTCATCAATACTCACTATTTTGTGTTTCCTTTTTTTTGGAAAGACTTTGAAATATAGAGGATGGCAAAGTGTTAAGAGAGCGCCCCCTATCAGTCACGATTGTACTAGCAAATCGTCTCTTTACTCTCTTGTTTCTTTTATTTTTTTTGTAAGGTGGCAAATAAAACGGATAGTAAAGCGTAGAATACAGCGCCACCTGTCAGTCATCTTTGTACTAGCATTTTTTTTCTCTCTCTCTCTCTCACTCTTTTGAAGTGGACTTCTATAGTGGTTAAAGGTCATTCTATGCCAATTATTTATTCATGAGGTTTGGTTTCCTTTTTTTTTTTCTAAAGACGCTGAAACATAATGTTAAAGTGTTAAAGACAGCGCCCCCTAGCTGACAACGCTTGTACTAGCAAATAGTCTCTTTTCTCTGTTTGTTTGTTTTTTTTGTAGGTGGAAAATAAAACGTATGGTAAAGCATAGAATAACAGTGCCACCTGTTGGTTCGTCTTTGTGCTAGCAAATAGTTTTTTCTTCTGTCTCTTTTGAAGAGGACTTCTATTGAGGTTAAAGGTTATCAATACTCACTATTTTGTATTTCCTTTTTTTTTGTAAAGATGGTGAAACATAACGAATGGCAAAATTTTAAAGACAGCGCCACCTAGCGGACTAGTACTAGCAAATGGTCTCTTTTCTTTATTTTAATTTTTTTTTGTAAGGAGTGCAAATAAACCGATGGTAAAGCATAGAATACAGTGCCACCTGTCGGTTAGTCTTTGTACTAGCAAATAGTTTTTTTTTCTTCTGTCTCTTTTGAAGGACTTCTATCGAGGTTAAAGGTCTATTCATGAAGCTCATCAATACTCGCTATTTTGTTTCCTTTTTTTTTTTTTGTAAAGATGCTGAAATATTTCTATTGTATGATTAGGATGGCAAGGTGTTGAAGATAGCGCCACCTAGCGGTAAACGCTGGTACTAGCAATTTGTCTCTATTTTAATTTTTTTTTTTTTTTTGTAAGGAGGCAAATAAACCGATGGTAACGCATAGAATACAGCGCTACCTGTCGCTTCGTTTTTGCACTAGCAAATTGCTTTCTTTTTAAGTGGACTTCAGTCGAGTTTAAATGTTTTTCTATGTCAGTTCATGAAGGTCATCAATACTTTTTCGATTTTTTTTTTTGATGAAGGGTTGACCTTTATCAAAAAAATTCTTTCCCCCCCCCCCAAAGATGCTGAAATATAATGGATGGAAAAAGTGTTCAAAATAGTGCCCCCTGGAGGACCACGCTTATAGTAAGCAAATGGTCTCTTTCTTTTTTGTTTCTTTTTTTTTGTAAGGAAGCAAATAAAACGAATAGTATAAACATAATACAGCGCCACCTGTCGGCTCATCTTTGTACTAGTAAATAGTTTTTTTTTTTTTCTCTTTCTCTTTTGAAGCAGACTTCTATCGAGGTTAAAGGTTATTCTAGGCCAGTTATTTGTTCATGAAGGAGTACTCCTATTGTATGATTAGGATCATCACGTTTGCCTGTGGAATAACGGGGAGGGCACTGCTGTAGCCCGCTCTATAAATATTTAAAGCCAAAAACCGGTTTACTCTTGCTCGCAATACCGTCTAGATCAGTCCTTACTGGTGTAGTTACACAATCTTTTACTGCTTTCATTTCGTGCTCTGACCTTTAAGGTTCTGCTGCATCTAACGTCCGATAGATGGCGTCTCGATAAAGAAAAAAAAAAAACTCGTAAAATCTGTTGGTACACTACACATAGTTTATAGGGCATTGTAATACTGTGTATCTAGCACACATAAAATATTCGGGTTTCATTGTTTCTCCACTAGGTGACGCTTTTGTTTAGGCGGTTTTAGATAGTCAAAGTAAATAGATAAATCTCTATTTTTAACCAAAGCGACTACGCAGATAAACACCAGAAGCATCAGTAAACTGCGTGTATTGTAAAGCAGGTTTGCCTGTTTTTCGGGATGAAAAACCTCGACATTTCGAATTAATACGCTATAATTATCGTATACTTTTGAAAAGTCAGTGTATACATATGCTTCAAAAACACTTGTTTAATACATTAGGCTGGAGTTTATGAAATTCTTGAGCTGAATGAAACCGGATTACCTATAAAAATAATCATAAGCTCAGCTCCTTACCAGGTGGCGCTGCTGTTTCAAAATAGCGTTTCTAAAAACCGATGTGCGTAGTCTGCCAAGTCTTCTGCCGCGTTACTAGACTTATAACATAAGTTTAAATTATATCTCGTAATAGGTGGCGCTTTGATCGGGATAAGTGACAAATAATATATTACTTATAGTCAGAGTTAATAGATATTTTCTGCATATTTTTAGCTATCCTTTAAGAAAATGACAAGAAATTAATTTCTCCGATCGTCTGCCTCTCGTCTGATTGGCAGACGAACATTTAAAACGCAAACAGCGCCCAGAAGAATATTTAAATATTATAAAATAGAGAATAAACGTCAAATTGATCTGACAAGATCACGTCTTAAAAGCATTAAAATACGACGCAAGTGATCGGAGTACCCAAACAAAATTGGACAGATGTCTAAGAGAAAGAAAGGAAAAATGATAACCCGCAGAGCACTTAACATTCACCACAGGTTTCACTTTACATAACTTTAGAAAAGGACTTGTCTTATTTAGTTTATCACTGAACAATTTTATTTTATTTATTTATTTATTTTTTTTTTTCGTTCAAGTACACCATTCTAAGTGCTTCGAATCCGCGGTTTGTTATTTAAAGATAGCGCGTTCAGTACTGTGCGTTTCTCTTTGTAGTTTCTACAATTGTTTTTCTTCGACAAGTGCATTTGTAAACTGATATGAGAGAGAGAGAGAGAGAGAGAGAGAGAGAGAGAGAGAGAGAGAGAGAGAGAGAGAGAATGATTTGCATTATTTTTCCCCATTGCAGCTGGCCAAACATTACTTGTATATTGAATCTACCAAGCAGCTCCGATTAGATTTTAAGGTGAAATGCATAACCCGCTTTCTTACCAAATGGAGGGGGATGGGGAGGTGAACCAGGGAGGGGAGTTCAACCTCTTGTGGCATAGAGTTCTGTGTTTTTTTGATTCTTTATACAGATAAGCGTGTGAGTAGATCTCATTTGCACGTTTTATAGCCATATTTACCCCAATTCTTATATTTTGTTTATAGTTTAAAACGCGCTCCACAAGCGCTGCGTTTTTATTTATTTATTTATTTTTCTTTTTGAATTTCTTAGGAGCATTTATCGTATCATTTACTTAGGAGCATTTATCGTATCATTTACAAGATTATGTGGGTTAAACTTCCACTTTCCCAATCTCGAAACCAATTAAATGATACCATCTGAATCAGACTCTTAAGGTACAGCTGATACCGCACAGAGGTTTTCCAGATCACTTGACAGGCGGCGCTGCTGTTTCAAGATGGCGCTGAAGGAATTCATGCACCTAATGTAAATAGGAGTCCTTTTTTTTTTTTTTTTTTTTTTTTCTTTTTTGTTAGGTTTACATCTCTATACGCCATTTTCCCCACGTTACCAACCAATCCAAATTTGGAGGAACAGTTCCACATTTTCAGTACACGTCTGCTTTACAAGGTGTCCCAAAACTTGCTCCACTTTATATTTACCACGAGTTCCATAATACTGACAAAGATTTATGTTTAACGCTATCGACCTTCACGTGGCCAACGCGTTACCGTGGAGTCGTGGTAGTACACGCGTTTGATCTGACCATGACCGTTAAATACCATAACTTTCCAGTATCCTCTATCATGCAAACCTCTGTAGCCATCCTGCGCATCGGAGTTTAAATGAATAAACTAAAATTTATTTATTTGTAGAAAATGGATTCTATCGGCAAAACCGAAAGCCAATTCCTTATAACGCGACCGCGTTATAAGATTTTTTTTTTTTTTTTTTTGTTCAGAAAATCTGGTCCGAATGCTTTATTTTTAATAAGTCTTTTCAATCTTTGAAAAATACATCGGAGTTATAAGAGACTCTTTAACAAAATGCGATCCCACCTTTGGCGAGGGTGCATTGATTCCCTGATGGAATGGGGGGGAGAAAGATTTGAAGATGGCAATCCCTCCCCCACCTTTCTGAAGGTAAAATATGAATAATAACAATGCCTGTAGAAACCAATGGATTTTTCGATATTTGGTTAATGATTTAACATCAGATTTTTTTTTTTCCAGAGAACTGGAAGGTGGATAAAGAGTCTTCTAGAGAGAGAGAGAGAGAGGCGTAGAATCGGATCGGGGAAAAATCGACCACTTCGCCAGTCCGATAGCGAAGGGTGGGGGGGAAACTTTAAGCAGCTCCCAGAGCGCGTTTCCTTTTCGCTGCGTTCTTTCAGTGGGCAGCTGCAGTCGGTGGCTCAGCCTCCTCCATTATCCTCCGCTGATGAATCTAAAATTTGGGGGCCAGTTTCGTCCATGAAATCATTCTCTCTGTTGTTGATTATGGCAAGCACGTTGGGATTGTTCAGCGCATGAGGACGCGTTGTTTGTGGCCGTTCTAGCAAGATAGATAGATAGATAGATAGATAGAGAGAGAGAGAGAGAGAGAGAGAGAGAGAGAGAGAGAGAGAGAGAGAGAGAGAGAGAGAGAGAGAGAGAGAGTCTATTCGCGTTAAGGCCCTCACAAAACAGCGCTATCAATCATCACTGACAGCTGGTGTGGGCCGTGGGAGTAACTCCTCCCGAGCCTCATGCTCTGCGATGTTTTCTCTTTGGTAGTGTTGCCCTACTTTTGTGCGTTGAGATAGGAACTCAGTAAGATTCATTTCTACAAGGTGCAATTTACCATCCAAGCAGCTCTTTGATATGGTCCCTACTTATGTTAGGCAACGCCAATGGATTTCTCCACCAAAGCACCCAATACATTAGGGAACTTTTTTTTTTTTTTTATTTTTTTCCCCCCCTTTCTTCTTTTGTAAGTGAAGTTAGGTTTACATTTTTCCCCTTCAAGTGATTCCCATTTAAATAAATTATTCTGCGCAAGTGTGAAGTGGGCCGGAGAATGAATTTTATCTATTTAGAATGCATTACGTGAAACCGTGAATGCTGACCCACCCCCCCACACCCCCACCTTCCCATCCACGCCATTTTCTCCTCTTTTTTTTTTGTGATACGAGTGCGTATACATTTTTTGGCCCATTGCCAGAAATTATAAAGAATTGCTCGATGATCCTCCTCCTCCCCCCCCACCCATTACCGCGGATGTACATATGGGACCTTCCAGTAAAATTGAAAATGTTTGTGCACGAGTTGTAGGTTGCTAAGGGATTGGTAGTTAGAGCCCAAAATGACTCGATGACAATTGATTTTAATTATCTGCTGGTCCTCTCATAACCGCAGGAGGACTCCGTTATTGCTAATTGGTTTCGAAACATTCCATCCAGCGTTGCACTTTGATACGATTATGAATAAATCTTACCAAACATCGCTATCGTTTGATACACCGGGAGGTTGCGACAGATTCGGCATTTGCGTTTGCATTACAAAAGTGGGTCTGCGCGCTGTTATATCGGCTGCCGTAAGCAATGAAGTTGTAAACTCTGTTTTCCACTGAGTAGGATACATTCAGTGGAAATACAAATACTGCCATTTAAAAAGTATTGATTTTCTTCTATATGTAAATTTATCGAATGCCACATTCGTTTGGCGGGATGAAAAACCACCGGGGAGAGATCGACCGAATCGACCGAATTTATTCATATTCATATACATGAATATGAATAAATCATTCTAGTGAAGCGATTGGAATCCGGTCCGCTTTTAAAAGGACCAAGTTCGATTCCTGTACTCGAACCGATCCTTCAGAAACCTTTTTAAAGCATTTTAAGAAAAAAACTTCATGCCCATTAGTTAACTGAGCGCTGTTATATGGGCTGCCATAAACAATGAAATCTGTTTTCCACAGAGTGGGCGTACTGTCGTTTAATAAAAAGTATTATTTTTCTTCTATATGCAAATTTCTGTAATGCCACATTCTGTTTTATCGGTTTGGTGGGATGAAAAACCGCTGGAGGAACCGACCGACTAAAAATCGATTTCGATCGAATAATGTAATAATCGATTATGATTGTTCGCAATGCATATCTATTTCTAAACTAGTTCTGGAAACAATACTTCTACATCACGTGTGCGAAGAACACATTATAATTTTGTTTCCTTTTGAATCATGATCCACGCTTTTCATCCCGAGTTAATCTCAGTGTGAGCCATCATGACTATTCACATCACAGCTCAGTTATTTCTAAAGCTTAATATCTTCTGCGTTATTATTGTTAGGGCTAAATCAATTCTCTCTGTTAATTGCTATTCTCACAATGACTGCCTAAACAAGTAGACGACAATAGGCACCAACTATTATAGCGAACACTAAAGCCTATTGTTTAACCTATCGACGTCTGCTTTTATCTCGGTTCAGCGTGTATATTTTGCAGCTTCTGTTCTGATAGCCGAACACCGACTAACTAAACTTTCCATCAAGCTGCAGAGCAATCGAATGGTCGTTAGGAACCCGGGGGGAACGACAGGAAGGGGGAGAGGAGGGGAGGGGAAGGTAGACACAAATGCTCTCAGTCTGTTTAAGAAAAATCGATATTTTGCTGGCAGAACAAATGGCTGTCCTCAGTAAGTTCCAAAAGGATCAAGCAAGATCCGAAAGGATCTATGGAGCCAAGTCGTGTCCAGAACAACAGAAGACTAGTGCCAAATCCCCCGTATTCACTCTGGACACTCACACCTGGGTCTACAAACTGCATGCCTTGGTGTAATGGGTCTGCGACAATAATTGGTTAGACACATGGTTGGTGGGCTGGGATTGAGGGAGATAAATTGGTTACCAGCTTCGCTATGGCGTCACAGGTGCCATAGGGTTTGTGACGTTCCTTAAACCTCGCCTGCCAGCTACACTCGCGCCCACGCACACACACGGTACGGACACAGAGAACTCGAGAACCGAAGGCGAGTAGTTTAAATGATCGATTATTGTACGTAGGCGCTGCATGCTGCCTCAGGAGATATAAACAATGTCCAAGTTAGAAGGGAGAATGCTTCAATTAGCAGCATGTTGCGATCATAGTGGTCTTTATACGATTATTGTGATCATTTCGTATTTGGTGGTAAAGGAAGTTAGACTTTGGCTTGCACATTTCGGTTTTGTTTATCGCCGTGACAATAATTATTTGAATGCCTCACCCGGAATTTTGTAATTATTCTACACCCTAACTTTCCCTTTTATATTTAAGAAATTCAACGGTACTCAACTTCCTTTGTTTCGAGCCAAAAATACGTAAACAAGTTAAGAGAAAGGTATGGGATTCACCAACATGAAAACGAGTAGAAATAAATGTAAAATTTTTAATGTATTTTGATAATAATTGTTAATGTAAATAAATAATGTGTATAAGATAATGTGTATAAGATAATGTATTGATCGTATTTTACTCAACCAATTACATCAGTATATGCAGAAGAAAGAAATCAACCCACTTTGGAAAGCTCAGCTTTATACAAATGTCACTCGCATATTTGATAAATGAAGTTAGACATTGTCTTGTAGATTTCATTTTTTTCATTGTTTGCTATTTAAACAATTGTTGTCATTTCTACTGTTGTAAATGAATTTAGACTGGCTTGTTGATTTCACTTTTTATTGTCCGATCTTTATACAATTGTTGTCTCTCGTATTGTTGGAAAATGAAGTTAGACTTTGTCTTGCAGGTTTCATTTTTTTTATCGTATGCTCTTTAAACAATTGTTGTCATTCTTACTGTTGATAAATAAAGACAGACTTTGGCTTGTAGATTTCATTTTTTATTGCCTGATCTTTATAGACATTGTTTTGTAGATTTCACTTTTTATAGAGTGGTTTGTAGATTTCACTTTTTATTGTCCGATCGTTATACAATTGTTGTCTATCGTATTGTTAGAAAATGAAGTTAGACTTTCTCTTATAGATTTCATTTTTTTATCGTATGCTCTTTAAACAATTGTCATTCCTACTGTTGATAAATGAAGGTGCGTGTATATTTCATTTTTTATTGCCTGATCTTTATAGACATTGTCTTGTAGATTTAATTTTTTCATTGTTTGCAATTTAAACAATTGTCATTTCTATTGTTGATAAATGAAGGTAGAGTGGCTTGTAGATTTCTCTTTTTATTGTCCGATCTTTATCCATTTATTGTCTCTCGTATTGTTGGAAAATGAAGTTAGACTTTGTCTTGTAGATTTCATTTTTTTATCGCTTGCTCTCTAAACAATTGTTGTCATTCCTACTGTTGATAAATGAAGGTTGATTTTGGCTTGTAGATTTCATTTTTCATTTCCGGATCTTTATGCATTTGTTGTCTCTTATATTGTTGTAAAATGAAGTTAGTCTTTGCTTTGTTGGTTTCATTTTTTGATCTATGCTCTTTAAACAATTGTTGTCAATCCTACTGTTGATAAAGGAAGATAGACTTTGTCTTGTAGATTTCACTCTTTTTATTGCCTGATTTTTATAGACTTTGTCTTCTTGATTTCACTTTTTATTGTCCAATCTTTATACATTTGGTTTCTCTCGTATTGTTGGAAAATGAAGTTAGACTTTGTCTTGTAGATTATTATTTTTATCGTATGTTCTCTAAACAATTGTTGTCATTCCTATTGTTGATAAATGAAGCTAGACTTTGGCTTGTAGCTTTCATTTTTTTTTTTTTCTTGTTGTTTTCTGACCTGTACATATTGATACTGTTTTTCTTTAGCCTTAAGCGATTGTAGCATGAACATTAGCTATTCAAACAGTTTCCATTTGTGGGTTGGCCCTACGGATACACGAATCCAATTAAGTTCGGTCATGAATACCACCAGGATCCATTTATTGATAATCATCAGAACGCTGCTACTGCTCTCTCTCTCTCTCGTGTACGTTTCTATGATCCAATTTTCGGATTAAAAGTAAAGACAATCGAAGATCTGGGCGGAAGAGACGTTTTCATCATCCATTTATTGAAAGATGAAGAAAGTGTGCATACATTAAAGTGTTCATTTCATACCGGAACTTGTTTATTTCAACTCGCCAGAGAGCAGATATTCACCTGCACAGAGGAATTGCGCGCGAAATGTCAGACAATACGTTCAGAGATATACGTCACAGTTTTCATTGTTAATCAAAAGTAAATTAAATTGAAAATTTCAAACCAAACGTTCGTTTTATATTGACATAAACGTTCCTCGAAACGTTTGCAAAAGAAAACAAGCAAATATTTGTTCTAGACGCTAATAAAATTGACAATACTTCTTGAAAATCATAAACAAACATTGAGCTGTTGTAATGAGGACGAAACTGGAGAAGTATTTAAAGTTTTCGATTGGAAAAATGAACGGATGCTGCTAATGAGACACCCAAGTACGCAACACTTGAAAGAAAATCCCAGAATGCGTAGTCTGAGTGAATTTAACAAGTTATTGGCCAAACATATCGGATGGCACTTCCGTCAGAGAGGTTTGTGACTTCGTGTCAAACGTTGTCTGTCTTCGTGGACAACGACTGACTTTTTCGGCAGTTTTTTTGTCCTTTTTTTGTCTTTTGTTGAAAATTACTGCACAAATTGCTATCGTAGACAAGAAAAGCGGATAAAATGCACTTTACAAGTGTTTCTTGTTTAGTTTCTTTTTCTTGTAAAAAGTAGTTTGCTGTCTCATTAGTATGCTAAATCATTGGCAATTTTAACTCGAGTGCACTCGATTCGAGTTCTCTTGTCCCTTTTTCATGCTACGATAACCCGCAGTAAGATTTAAGAAAAAAACTTTTTTAACGTATCTATTTTTTATTTAATTTTAACCCTATTTGTTGTACAATGCTAAAGCGGACTCTTCACTACAAGTCGTTTACGTTTCCTCACAAACGTGTTTGTGAAGGAAACAATTCCGAGGGGATTATGGGGAGTTTTTGGAGTGCTCCTGATATTTTGAATAGAATTACTCCAAATTATTAGGAGCCCTTTGGTTCGTGGCTTACCCTGTATACGACAACGCAGAAGTTTAATGGAATAACAACCTTGCTTATAATAACAGAGCTGCCTTTCTCTTCTCTTTTCATATTTCCTTCAGCACTCTCTTTCTCTCTCTCTCTCTCTCTCTCTCCTCCTTTCTTTCTCTTTTCATCTCTCTCGCTTTCGCCCTCTTTTTCTCTCTCTCCTCCTCCTTTCTTTCTCTTTTCATCTCTCTCTCTCTCTCTCTCTCTCTCTCTCTCTCTCTCTCTCTCTCTTCTTTCACTTTTATATCCCTCCCTCTTTCTCTTTTGCTCTCTTTCTTTCCGTCTCCCTCTCTTCCATCTTTTTCTCTCTCTCCCTTTCCATCTCTCTCTTTCTCTCTCATCTTTCTCTTTTCATCTCTCCCTCTCTCTCTCTCTCTCTGTCCTTTCCATATATCTTTCGCTCTCTCTTTCACTTTTATATCTTTTCCTCTCTTTCTTCTTCTTTGCATCTCTCTCTATCTCTCTTTTCATCTCTTCCACTCTCTCTTTCGATCTCTCTCTGTGTTCTTTCCATATGTCTCTCTCCTTTCCATATATCTCTTTTGCTCTCTTTTTCACTTTTATATCCTTTTCTCTTTCTTTCTCTCTCCCTTTTCGTCTTTCCATCTTTCTCTGTTCATCTCTCTCTTTGTGTTTCTTCTTTTTATTTTCAACTCTCTCTCTCTCTCTCTCTCTCTCTCTCTCTCTCTTCTATTCACTTTTATATCCCTCCCTCTTTCTCTTTCCCTCTCTCTTTCTTTCTATCTCCCTCTCCTTTTCCATCTTTTACTCTCTCTCTCTCTCTCTCTCTCTCTCTCTCTCTTCTTTTTCTATTCACTTTTATATCCATTCCCCATCTCTCTTTCTCTTTCGTTTCCATATTCCCTTTTCATGTCTCTCTCTCTAGAACTTTTTTTTAATATTCACTCTTTTTTTCTCTCTCTATTTCTCTTTCTATTTCTTTCGGTCTCTTAACAAATGCAGTAATATTAAATTTAAATTCTGGACTAAAGATCTACTCATGTTAATTTAGGACAGACGTAGAGTCGAGATTAAAAGTTCGAAGTTTACCAATATATAATCAAACCTTGAAAAAACTAGAATAAACTAAAAAAAAAAAAAAAAAAAAAAAATCCTAATTACGATTTCAAAAGAGTCATTTCCTTAGCGGGTTATTTCTATTAATCGATGACCTCTAACTGACACGCTATTACACCACGATTATTTCCTATGTAAATCGCATCATGTTCTGGAACTTCTGCCAATCCCTTGGCCAAATGCAAACCTGGTAGTCCATCGACCAACAGAAGTTCCAGAACGCGATGCTATTAACTAATATACCAACGATTAGTTGTTATCTCTTAACTAAAAACATTACATAAAAAACGAATTTTCTCTCCAAATTGCTTTTAAAGAACACCGGAAACATTTATCACGCGCGATTTTTAGTGGTTCTCAAACTTGGAAGTTCGCCACCAGGGATCGCGAGGAATTATAACGCGAGGCGACATATTAAGAATTTCAACCCATTTATCTCCCAAATAGTGGGAAGGAGAGTTTATAAACAAAAAATCTCGAACCCATCAAACAGATTTTTATACTCTGATTGGAGCAAAAAAAAAAAAAAAGAAGAAATAAAAAAAATATATATTGCGAAAGAAAACATAAGTCTGACATTCAGCTGGCACTCCTTGAGGGACATCTGTTTGCGAACTTAACAAGTTTACCAGGGATGGATGGGGGGAAAATGTAATTTGGGTATCTCTCATCAATCGCTAATACTCTCCAGACAACGTTTCAAGGGATTTTTCTTTCCTCACTATGCCATCCTCGAGACACTGCATTGTTTTCGACACCAAGACATCAATCTTTTTCATCCGGGAAACTTATGTATTCCTGAACATTTCCAGGAGTCCCTGTTTTTGCGAGATGAAAAATGACAGCCCATTCTGTTGTTTGCTGCATCATATCGTTAAGGGCTTAATGAAGGGGGCGTAGGAGGGGCATGAAGAGAAATCAAGTGATTAGAACCTCTACGCTTTCTCTTGCTCGCGAAACTTAATAAATCCTGAAAGGGCAGGGGACGTGGGGGGATAATACGTCCACACATGAACGCTGTCACTTTGATACCAGAGTGATTGAAGGGCACCTGTCAATAAAGTAGCCACATGATAAATGGGTGTCGACTCGCCGTAATTCACTGACGGCAAAAGAGGGGCTAGAAATGTTCACCCAGCCGTCGACTTATTAATTCTAGCATAACACACTGAACTTTCAACAGAAGGTAGTAGCGGCCAAATTAAGAACCATACTACTTTTAAAATAGGGTTGGGGGGGTTACTTTTATTACTTAAAGTTAAAAATTCTTCCGAACTATCACTCTGACATAAACATTCAACAAATGATTTAAATATTAGCATTTAATTCTATTTTAAGCCAAATTTAACGAAAAAAATTGACTCAAAACTTTGTCAATTTAAATCTGGTGTGCACCAGATTTAAATTTCCATTGTTGTAATTTCTAATCCAGAGATTCATTGTTGTAATTTCTAATTGTATTTTGAGCCGAATTTAACGACAAAAATTGGCTCGAAATAATTGCAAGTTTTAATCTGGAACGCAAGATTCATTTTTGTAATTCCAAATTCTATTTTGAGCCGAATTCAAACATTAGTCAGTTTCAATCTGGTACATGAAATCTATTGTAATTCCTAACTCTAATTTGAAACGAATTTTAACAATTGTCAGTTTCAACCTGAAGCACGAGATTCACGAGATTCACTTTTTTGAGCCGAATTTAACGACAAAAATTGGCTCAAACATTTGTCAATTTCAATGTGGTGCACGAGATTCATTTTTGCAATTTCTAATTCTATTTTGAGCCGAATTTAACGACAAAAATTGGCTCAAACCATGTCAATTTCAATGTGGTGCACGAGATTCATTGTTGCAATTTCTAATTCTATTTTGAGCCGAAGTTAACGACAAAAGTTGGCTCGAAATAATTGCTAGTTTCAATCTGGAACGCAAGATTAATTTTTGTAATTCCAAATTCTATTTTGAGTCGAATTCAAACATTTGTCAGTTTCAATCTGGTGCACGAGATCTATTGTAATTCCTAATTCTATTTTGAGCCGAATTTTAACAATTGTCAGTTTCAATCTGAAGCACGAGATTCATTGTTGTAATTTCTAATTCTATTTTTAGCTGAATATAGCGACAAAAATTAGCTCCAAACAATTGTCAGTTTCAATCTGGTTCACGAGATCCATTGTTGCAATTCCTAATTCTATTTCGTCGAATTTAACGACGAAAATTGGCTCGAAAGAATTTTCGGTTTCAATCTGGAGCACGAGATTCATTGTTGTAATTCCTAATTCTATTTTGAGCCGAATTTAACGACGAAAACTGGCTCGCATCAGTTGTCAGTTTCAATCTGGAGCACGAGCTTCATTGTTGTAATTCTTAATTCTATTTTGAGCTGAATTTAAAAAAAGCAAATGGGTCGCAGCTTGTTAGTTTCAATCAGACGACGCACGAGTTTAATTGTTGCGAAAATAAAATTTGTTTTCATCGTAGTGTAGGCCTAACTTTATGTGAATATTTTCAGAGGTAATTGGTGCCGAGTTGGTAAGTTGATTTATACGTGAACGCCTTAAGCTTATACGATCACGTGACTGTTATTTTATTTCGGCACCGATAACAGTACTGAAATAAAATAACAGAAATGTCAAAAATCTTATAGCGTTCGTTAAATAAAAGAAAGAAAAAAGTAGCGCAAAGTCGAAAAATATGCATCATGACAGCAAGTACAAATGAGATTGCTGACGTTACACTTTCTAATGCTATTTGCAAGAATAATGTTCTTTCCTAACGCAAATCTAAGACGATTTTCGAATAATCTTAAAGCAAATATGTCTTAAGAAATTTCACACTAGACGGAGTACGGAACCGTAAAAAATAACCGAAGCGAAAAGAAATCAGAAAATAGTGTTTGTAGGTGCCAATAAGATTTATTTAGCTCCGAAGTGCGTCTGTTTATAAATGAAAGAAGAAAAAAATCAGCTTGTAATGGAAATTGCAAAAGGAATTGTACATAAAGAGTAGTGTTCCAGTTAAAAACATTTTATCCAGTGATTTTGATTCCAAAATGTTATTTAGGGATATTTGATCGAAAAAAAAAAAAGGATTTGAAAAATATAATCTCTAAGTTTGGTTAACCAAGAAAAAAAAAGGGGCAGTTTTTTTTTTTTTATATTTCACTTTTTATACTCCGGAATGGCAGAAAAAAAAAAATACGAATATTTTTACCTCTTCGTTGCTTATTAACACGCCATAGTCCAGTAATTTTATTTTATATTTTATTCTACTCTATTCTTTTATTTTAAACATTTGATTTCTTTTTTTTAGCCCTTTTTTATATCTGATATCAACGTACAATTATGAAAAAAAAAAAAAAAAAAAAAAAAGTCGTCGTACCAGACGACACAATGTAACTCAACAAAAATAATTGTTGAATGATTAATTTGACTACTGAGCATTGTTAACAAACTTGTATGTTTCTTGTAGCAGACGATATTCTGTGTAATTACATATGTTAGCAGAAACAGACCGTGAAAATAATATGCAGTGTCATAATTATATGGCGCCGCTTAGCTAAAATTGTAAAGTATTGTAACGAACTTTGGTGGCGGCCATTTCGAGATTATACCATTGCCATCTGCTGGGGAAACAGAGCACTAGAATTTATTTATCCGTTTTATTAGGTAAATTTGGGCATCTCGCTTGGCACTTCGAAGTGTCTCTTGTCGGAAAATCGAATTGGACAATGTCAAACCAATTGACATCCGGCGACATTCGTATTTCAATGGCGGATAAAGCATTGTTGCAGAAGAACTTCGATCAGTTAGCGACTTTATATTAAAATACATTTTTATATGTTGGAAGATTCAACAGATCCGTTTCGACATTGATATGTCCTGGTAGTAAGAAGTTTACGGATTCGGTTTCTTCAAGATATAAATGGGATTTACCAAAGAATCTTGTTCACACATGTACCAAAAGCAGACAGCAACAAAGGAGACTTCCCGTAGTTCTTACCTTGCTAAGCCTATCAAAAGAAATTGCCATATCCGCAGCAAATTGAAGAAAAAAAAAAAAAAGAAAGTCGTTCCAAACGAAACACCAAGAGGGCCTCACATGACACAAATATTTTAACTTACTGAAGGAAAAACAGAGAGCGACGACTCACAGACGGTTTGCAGACGATCCTAACATCCCTCCCTAATTTTCTTCCGTAGTGTATTTACGAATAAGGTCTATTTATCACCGAGACGTTATAAAAGAGGTTCCTTTTAAAACAAAATTTGGCTCGAAACGTTTGTCAGTTTCAATCTGCTGCACGAGATTCATTGTTGTAATTCCTAATTTTCAGCCGAATTTAAACATTTGTCAGTTTCAATCTGCTGCACGAGATTCATTGTTGTAATTCCTATTTTTGAGCCGAATTTAAACATTTGTCAGTTTCAATCTAGTGCACGAGGTCAATTGTTGTACTTCCTAATTCTATTTTGAGCCGAATTTTAACAGTTTCAATCTAGTGCACGAGATCTATTGTTGTACTTCCTAATTCTATTTTAAGCCGAATTTTAACAGTTGTCAGTTTCAATCTGGTGCACGAGATTCATTGTTGTAAACCTAATTATATTTTGAGCCGAATTCAGCAACAACAAAAAGATGGCCGAAGCTTGTCGGTTTCAATCAGACGATGCAAGAAATTAATTGTTGTGAAAATGTGATATAAAGTTAACATCAGGGTGCTCTGGGTTAACTTTAACGCAGGAAGATTTTATTGGGAATCTTCTTCAGCATAGTCGACCAGCATTCCTTGAATCCGTTCCATGAATTTACGTTGAGTTTAACTTATCAAAATGCAAACATTTCCGGACCCTCCCCAACCCCTTACAACCATTGCAGGAAAACAGATTAATCTATTATTAATCGAGCACTATTTTTGTAAGCAATCGTGGCCTGTTGCTACCTCGACTTTTTGCTAAAGATTTCACGTATGACAATAGAAAATAATTATAACCACCTTCCAGTTCAGAAGATTCTTTAATATTTTGTTTATTAAGCAGACTCAGCTTGTAGAAAAAAAATCAAAAAAAGGGAGAAAAAAAATCAAAAAAAGGGAGAAAAAAAAAAAAGGAGAAAGTAAGCTACATCATGTTTTTATGTGTATCACTGGTAAACCAGGATCTTAAAAAGTTCCGTTATTACCAGTCGTAAAAGGAGAAAATTTAATTAGGAAGTTAATGTTGCATGGTGGACCCACTTCCATGGTCTTTCTCCTAAAATAAATAGTGGTAATTTAGCCCTGGGTATGAGCTTTCAGAAATGGCAAAAGAGATTTTCGAAATGTAGCTGGTTTTATTGATTTTAACATAAGGGTCAGGAGATTTAGTAAATTAGGCTATTTTATAGGACTTTCTCTTTTTTATTCTGTTTTTTTTTTTTTTTAGGAAAAAAAAGTTACTCATTATTTTCTTTCTATGTTCCACTAACGGTTGCTTTAGTGGAGGAATGAAAAACATATAATAGTACAAACGCGGGAAAAAAAGCAAAAGATTTAACATCTGTCATCCTACTAACTCAATGGTCTTTGTAAATCGGCGTGTTATCTGCACAGGAAACGATTCTTTGCTAGCGTCCTTTCTCTTAATGAGGTTTTTATGGAATTCGTTATAAACAGGCTTCGTATAATCGAGAATGATATAAAAATAGGTTTCTTATGCGTCTTCGTTGTTATAGCAGTGGCTATGAGCGCTTTTCATCCCACAAAACAGATGAACTGGCCTTAGAACACACTAAATTTACAGAAAAATACGCTCACTACTCTTGTCCTGAATTTCCTCATCGCGAACTCCGAAAAAGCCAAATCTAGAATCCCAGTTTGGTCCATTGGTATTTATAGATACCAAGAGCTACTGAGGACAGAGTTAGGTACTCGTAAAAGTAACGTATCCCCATTTAAACGTTGTCTGTCAATTCATAGAATCCACAAGGGGCTTGTGGGAATCCAGCTCCAGATTTTTGGAAATCTTGAGAATATTCCTCGAGCCATTCAGATGCAATTTTTGCATGGTAGAAAGTTGAGTTGTCGTCTTAAAGGAATCCATCGCAGTCTGGTGAAAATGAAGCACTGCAGGATGAAGTGGGTCCGATTCGACAGAAAGATATTCATTGGAGGTGACACTACCTTCTGACTGCATGAGCTGATGTAGCCCGTACCAAAAGAACAGACCCCATAGCACGATACCACCTCCAGCCATTTGGATGGTGGACACGAGAGTCTGGATGCATGGCTTCATGAGGTTCAACACCACACGTTCACCCTAATATTCGTGCTAAACACTGTAAATCGAGACTCGTCAGGCCACGTGAACTTTTCCCACTGTTCCACAGTCCAGTCTTTCCATTTGTGGCACCACTCCAGTTGATTTCTTGGAGTACTGGCTTTCTGTCGCATTACTTCCTTTTAGAGCTGCATTCTCCTGTCGTCTTCCACTCATTGCATACTTTTGAGATGGTTTCTTTCGACACACCAGTGACTTCCTTTTTCTCAATTGTGACTCCTGCTAAACGTGCTCCAACAATACCAACTCTCTGAAAATCGGAAAGATCACCTGTCTTCTCCATGACCAAATCGTCTAAGAAGCCCCAGAAAGCGTACAATATTATACAACATTTGACGCCAATTACAAAAGGTTTCTAATTTTTTGGCCAGTGATTGTAGTTCATAATTTGATGATGGATGGATCCAATATAATGGACATGCAGTACAGTTAATAGAATCAATGAAGAGAAGCAGTAGAGGACAGACATTTGAGGACCGAAAAGATGAATACGAAACTTAACTTCATTAATTCCACCAGGATTTATAGTAAAGATTTTCCATGATGTAATTCAATGTAGAGCTAACTACCCAAAAGGATGGCGACCAATTGAACTACTAACTCAATTATCAGAATCGATTTTTACAAAAATCCCCTCGACACTAGGGGACAAAAACAAAAAAGCGCTACTCGCAAGCGTTACGAGGGATTCGTTGAAGCATCCAACGGATGATTTTTATTTCAATAACTTGATAAAGCGATAGATGAGCTGGTAATTACCTCGGTAATTCATCAAGCTATTAAATAATTTTACAATTGTAGCAAACGATATGTGTTTAGCTCTGCAAACACGTGAATGGAACTATCTCTTCGACTATCTGGCTCTAACATAAAGAGGTGTTCAGAATTGCCTTCTGACATGTGCACTTAATGACCACAACGACTCTCAATTAATCATTACTGAGGTCCCATTAGTTGCAAGCAATGACGTAGCGGTTCGTTTTCTCAAGATTTCATACCCCGCAATGAGGCAGTTCATTAAGAATTAAGGCTTCGAAAATAGCCCAGGCCTTTGGCTCAAGAGTTTCGAGTACCATTATAAAGTGCAAGGGGAGAAGACAGTATAAGCTAAGGATTTATCTCCAACCACCGAAGCAGCCCCACTACTGATAAATGGATTCTTCTTTATGTACAGAATATTAAAAGTGCAACATTTTTCTCATATCCAGAAACATCACAAAGTGACGTCATCAAGTATTAAAAATGACGTCATCAAGGCATCGAAGCCCTATTTGTAAATTTCATTGTATAAATTGCGATGCTTTGCAATTTTACCCGAGTAAATACGGTATTTTCTATACAAAGCTGATTATAATTTTATTCTGTGCGTCAACGTTGTGGATAATAAAAACAAATAATTACAAATAGCAAGAGATACTTATGCAAAGTACTAGTACCTCTCTCTCAGCTGCCTATAGGGAAGCTAGATTAACAGATTGGTCTTTCTTGTCATTTATCTGACAACTGGAGAAACTGTGTGCCACCCTGAATTTAAAGAAAAAAGCGACAATTACACGAGTAAATACGGTATTTGTTATCCTTGGAGCATTATAATTATTATAATTTTTTTTTAATTTGAAACAGTTCTCAGAACAAAATACTGATGACTACTCGAGTAAATACGGTATTTTCAATACAAATATTATAAATTATTAATATAATTTTATCTTGTGCATCAACATTGAGAAAACAAAACTATGACAGATATCGTAATAAATTTTCCTGTTTGTGTGTGTGTGTATGCGCGCGCGCGCAGTGTATTTAACCGATAATGGTTCTTTAAAAGAATCAAGTTTTTATGAGTATTGGTTTTAATGATAGCTTTCTCTGAAGAGCAGATCTGATAGGGGGGTTTCGTTTGATGATTGCATTTGCCCATGCCCATTCCACATGACCCGAAATATAATTAAATACGATACGTTTCGTCTGTGCCACTAGCGCCATCTACGTAACAACGAATCATGTAAGAAAGTTGAAGTTCATTTCGTAGATTATTTGACAGATGTCTCAAAGGGTCTATTAAAGTCATTTGAAATGCAAAAAGCAATCATGGGGCCATTTTTTTTTTTTTTCCCTTTTTATTCGACTAAAATTAACTTAGCGGAAGAAGCTAATCTTTAAATTCCACACGACCCTCTTTTTGTCTTCATTTTTACTTTTCCATCTAGAGATTAAGGTCAAAGATTATAAGCAGAGTCTTCAGATAGATACCACATCCATTGGTGTGTGTGTGTGTGTGTGTGTGTGTACCCATTTCTGATAGCTACAAAAGAAAAATAAGATTTTACATAATTAAACAAACGTTAAAAAAAAAACCTTTTCCATTTTATCTAAAGTATTCGCAATACGTCACTCCCAATTTTAATCTTAGTACGCTTGCGCTGTAATAATATCAGGAATATAAACTTTTGTCAAAGTTCGCTAAATATTATGATATAATTATAAACCGTAATTTTGGGTATGCAAGACGCATTCGTATATACTGAAAAATACGGTATGTATTTTTATTCTACTGTGTATTAACTATATACCGTATTTTTCGGTATATAAGACGCACCCACGTATACCTAAGAATAGGATATGTATTTTTATTTTAAAGTAGTTTTATTGGATTAACCGTATACCGTATTTACCGGAATATAAGACGCACTCGTGTACACCAAAGAATACGATTTGTATTTTTTTTTTTTTTTTACCGGAATTTTATTCTATTAACCGTAGACCGTATTCTTCGCGCTGGGCAAATATAACTTAGTTTTTCGTAAATAAAAAAATTAACATAAATATACAAACCAAAAAAGAAGACAATTTGCAGGTTAAAAATGTTGTTTATTTTCCTCTGGGTTTCGAAAGTATATTTATAAATTTAAGTGATATATATGAATAACGACTGAGTCCACGAGTAAATACGGTATTTATTTTGTCACTATATGTAGTCTAATGGAGATAATGAGGATTATATTTATAAATTATAAGCAATGTAATATAGATTGATGATCACTATTAAAGAGAGATAGAAGAAAACACCCAGTTAGAATTAGGGAAACTTTTCTTGGATACTTTGAAGTGTGCTTGGAAAGAGGAAAATTAGATCAGACCTTGTTAGTACCCGACGGATTATGCTGGCTTTGAAAGTGAACCAATTTGATGTAATTTACCTTCATTTGGATGGAATAGGAAGAGGGGATCCTTTTTTTTTTTAATTCCTTGTCATGGTTGAAGAAGAGGAGGGTTGGAGAGATAGATCCCAGAAGACAATATAAAGTCTTATGCAAGCGAAAAGTAAATATGGACCACTTTTTTTTTTCTCCATACTTTGTATTAACTCTGGGTGACAATCAAGGCTGCTAAAGATGAACGCTGCTAACTCCAGCAGTGACGGTAGAATCTACCCGCAGAGACCAACTCCCATTAATTTAACATGAAGGAAAATCAAGCGCTGCTTTCTGAAGGTTTTATGGTTGGTTGGCTGATGGAAAGGCTCGTCTTGTCGCTGTAAAAGGGCGCTACTCTTCCACTAGAAGTAACAGCGTTCATGAGGCAGGTATAACAGTCAGGGAACTGAGGGGGGGGGAAGATAGTTGGGAGGCCTAATTAAGACCATAAATTATCCGGATCCCTTGGCGGTTTTAGCAGGAAGTCACATTAATACTGCAGAAGTCTAACCTGTCTCTACATCTACGATCTATACACCATTCCACACAGAAGGGGCCCCCTCTTCTTCGTGAAAGAACTCGGCTCGCTATACACACAAGGGCTCTGATAACTCTCTCTCTCTTTCTCTCTCCAGGTTATAGATGAAGTCCTCATATCTCTGGTACGCTGTCAGCGACCATGGTTTAGTAGTGGGCCACTAATTTACAGAAAGCTAGAGTTCATAATCCGCCCTTGATTAATTAAACCACTCAGGTGACACCAGATCGGCTCTGTGGGAGCTAAACACGAATATGAACGCCAAACGAAAGGTTTACGTACACTAACTGGCAAAGTTATTATTAGCCCTAGTTCGAAATATAGAAGTTCGATTGGATTTAAAGGCGATTATTTTGTTCTTTGTTATTATACAAATTTATGGCCAAAAGTATTCGGACACCAATCCATAAATATTCAACCACCATCTGATACCATAGAAGCTAGTATCGGATGGTGGTGTGAAAGCCTTTTTCCAAACTTTAGCCAGTTTGGAAAAAGGCTTTCAAACCACCATTTGCTTGTACGAATGGAAGCGAATTCGCATCTACGCCAACTGGAAGTTGGTCTAAAGAAGACCCAGGAAGGTTGAAGCTGTCATTAAAGGCAAAGGTGGCACTACTGTCAGATGGTGGTTGAAAGCCTCCTTCCAAACTGGCTTAGTTAGGTGCATTGTCCGAATTTGGGGAGGGGGGGTGGATTGATGCTGTCATAGAGGACAAATACGGCTCTGGAATCGGTTAGTTATCGGATGATGGATAGTATTGGTTGGTGGCTGGAACTCTTCTTCCAAACGGAGTTAGGTAGCTGCATTGCAGAATTGCGAAAGACTACTTTCCGATAACTACTGGATGGTCGTCGAAAATGTGTCCATGAGGTTTGAGGCTGTCATATAGGCCAAAGGTGTCCCCTGCTATGTACTATATTTTTGTAATTAAAATTCTTCTTTGCAACTAACTGAGTGTGTCCGAATACTTTTGTTCGTGTAGCGTATATTAAACAAACTGCGAAAAAAAAAAAGGCGAGAAATACTTCAATGTATTATTACAATAAAATAAAATAAAACATTGTAATCATGCATGAAGTTCCAAAGTTTAGATATCCTCCAAATGCATGATGATTTCTAAGTTTAGAAATCTTCCAAATGCATGATGATTTCTGAGTTTTCTATAGAAATCTTCCAAATGCATGAAGTTTTCAAGATGAGAAATCTTCCAAATGCATGAAGCTTTCAAGATGAGAAATCTTCCAAATTCATGACGATTTCTAAGTTTATATATCTTCCAAATGCATGAAATTTGTAAGTTTATATATCTTCCAAAAGCATGAAATTTGTAAGTTTAGATATCTTCCAAAAGCATGAAATTTATAAGTTTATATATCTTCCAAATGCATGAAATTTGTAAGTTTAGAAATCTAAGTTTAGATATCTTCCAAAAGCATGAAATTTGTAAGTTTATATATCTTCCAAATGCATGAAATTTGTAAGTTTAGAAATCTAAGTTTAAATATCTTCCAAAAGCATGAAATTTGTAAGTTTAGATATCTTCCAAAAGCATGAAATTTGTAAGTTTATATATCTTCCAAAAGCATGAAATTTGTAAGTTTAGATATTTTCCAAATGCATGAAATTTGTAAGTTTAGATATTTTCCAAATGCATGAAATTTGTAAGTTTAGAAATCTAAGTTTAGATATTTTCCAAATGCATGAAATTTGTAAGTTTAGAAATCTAAGTTTAGATATCTTCCAAATGTATGAAGTTTCCAAATTTAGAAATCTAAGTTAAGAAACCTTCCAAATGCTTGAAGATTTCTCAGTTTTGAAGTTGGAATTTTCTGAGCAAACGACGTTAAACTTTGCTTTCTTTTGGCAAAGTTCGGTTTAATAAACTGGTTAGCGAGTATCATATGAATGCTTACCCAAGTAATTTAGTTACAGGGGGCCATCTGTGACGAGATACAGAACTGAGCGCGAGTACCAAACGCACACACAGAATTACGGGGGGGGCAGAGGGGGAAAGGGATATTTTACACAATTTACCGAGGCCATAATTTTATTGCTTCTTAATTGGCTTACAAATCCCAGCGATGCGTATTAAATTAAGGCAACAAACACCCATGAAATGATGCCATACAATTGGTTAGATATCTCGGTGTCTCTTTCTATACTTAACCCAGCTTATGTCTCAGCTTTCAGGAAAAGTCCATTATGAATGAACCTACGAGGTCCCAATTATTGAGAAACCACACAGGAAGAGGATCCATAGAATGGGAGAGCTCTCGGAAATTTCTCTGGAGAAGTAACGTTGGCTGGCAATGTTTAATCTCTTTTACCGGTAATGCCGTGCCTGCTATAAATGTCACTATTGTTTTAGGTCGTCTTATCTGTGCCGGCTAAAAAGTGGGGTGCATTGTCACGTGGAAAACAGACAGAGTACACACTTGAACGCCGACTACAATCTAATTACCTTTCTCTTTTGCCGGTTTCGGAACGAATTTTTATTTAAATCGTTTGGTGGGGTTGTAATGCGCCAGGTTTCACTCCCATGTGTGTCGTACATTCCGCTCTTTCTGATGAACTCCGCGCTCCGGTGTGATGTCTCTATTAAAATTACCGCTCACCTTTTGACGGAGATTTTAAACCGGCGTTTCTTTCTAGTTAGTAATAATTTGCCCTTACAGTTGACCTATCGCCAGTTTGAGATTAGAATTTTTTTTTAAATTTATACGCGACCAAATGGAGAATATTTCCCAATAGGCAAAGTTATGAATAATTTCTCCTATGAGTGAAATTATTCTTTTACGCGGTTTAACGCGGATATCTTTAGAAAACTGAATTCTGACGTTAAAGGTAGGTTGATCACGTTAAAAGAATATCAATCAGCGCCCTCTATAAACACAATTGTTGAAGATGTGGTATCACGAGGAAGCTATTTCTCTCAACGAAATCAAATCAATCAATCTATCCATCCATATATGTCAATCTATTCATCAATCAGTCTTTCTGTATCTATCCCATCCATTCTTTCTCTAAAATCATTTGTCTCCCTGAAGTCGCTAGATTTCTTTTTATAAAATCTATTCCTTTATTCTTACTATTTCCGGTTTACCAGTTTACTGACCGACTAGCTTTGCTAAGTCATTCTTGGGAAAATAGCTCAATCAATCAGGCTTATATACGAATAGTTCCATCAGGCGAAGTAGTTTTCCACTTGATTCAAGCCAGATAAACATGGACGCCGGATGTACAGAAGACTTCCGAGTTCTCCATTGAACCTTAAATAATACGATTATTTATTTATTTATATATATATTTTTAAAAAACAAAATTACCAAAGTCAGTTTTGTTTGCCACTTGAAGAAAGATTTAATTATTAACCCCGGCACGTCTATACATTAATTTGGTTTAAAACAATATCGAAGACCAGAAACCTACCACAGATATCTTAAAATGGTAAATTCTCGTCTACAGAGACTAAAAATATTTAAAAAAAAAAAAAAAGCCCGGATGTAACTACGGATTCACTTAAAGAAATTGAAGTTTCGGACATCAGATCGAATTGGTTTTAAAAAGAAAATAAAAGTCTTAGAATTGACTCTTTCCTGGAGAGAATATTGGAAGTCGGTCGCTAACTGGCCCGGGGGTGTTTAGAAAACGCCAAGAAAAGGAACAAAACTCTGAGACGTTGATATAATACGTTTTCAAGTCCTTTACTGGCAGGGTGGGTTGGCGAGGGGGAGGGAGAAGAAGGAAAGAAAGTGCAGGCGTTTAAAAATCTGGAATTAGGAGCGTAACTGCTGGAAATGCCTTGAACATACCGAAGCGCGAGAGAATATTTATTTTCCTCACTCGTATAAATCGCAGCGAGCTTCCTTCTGCTGCAGAGGGTATTTTGTGGACGTCATTTCAAAATACATCGCTCTTTTGCCTCAGCGGAGTAATTAGACACGAGGCGGTAATAACATGCGGGCCACAGGTTAACGATCCAGGTGACAAGACAAAAACGCCATATCCAAATATTTAGATTTCGTTGCTTCCTTCGTAAGTGCACAAAATTCCCGACGGTCTATTGATTCTTACGCTACTCCCTTTCCCTCTTTCCCTTCCCCCCTCCCACTTTATAAAACACACCGAGTGACATTAATATTGTCATCTGTGTGTGCGTATTACAAGCTGTTCTCCAACTTATTAAAATAATGTCTAGAATTATTCTTTATACTCGCGGCTGTTTACATTGTAGCAGACGAATATAGAATATATTCGTCTGCTACGATGCGCGTCTGCTTTAATTGGAAAAAATAAAAACATAAAACGCATCTTTGGTTGAAAATATTATCGATAATTATGAGGAAATATACATGGTTATAGTCACGTGAGAGTTTGTGGATGGAAAAAAATTAAAAAATACAAAAAAAAAAAAAAAAAAAACCGGCAAACATGTACAGCGCGAGATCAATAATGGCAAATGTTGGCGGTTCTATTGGAACACATGGAAGTACCATACGTAGTAACATGGCAACAGCTGAAATTGACAACACAACAGCTCGTGGCAAAGCTTCGTCAGCTTAGCGCGAGACAGAAGCACGCACTGCATGCTTCCGTCTGCTCTGAAGTCTTGTAGCGCAAATAATTATTCTCTATTGTGTAATTCCAGTCTTTACTGATTACCAGATGTACACAGTTTCCCCCGACAATATTATCATTCTTCTCGGTAACATTTTGCTGTACACCACCTTGTACCAGTTTAACTAATTGCGATGTCTGCCTACCTTAAACTGAATATTAATACACTAAATGAAGACATTTACTATTTTTTTGTCAAGAAAAATATTTTAATCATGTGTGCTACACGAAGGTTATTTCAAGGAGAAATAGTGCTATAGAAAGGTTATTTCAATGAGAGATAGTGCTACATGAAGCACTTTTGTGTCATTGAAGGTTATTTCAATGACAAAATAGTGCTATACGAAGGTTATTTCAATGACAATAGTGCTATGCGAAGGTTATTTCAATGACACAAAAGTGCTATGCTATGCGAAGGTTATTTCAATGACACAAAAGTGCTATGCTATGCGAAGGTTATTTCAAATGACAGAATAGTGCTATGCTATGCGAAGGTTATTTCAATGACAGAATAGTGCTATGCTATGCGAAGGTTATTTCAATGACAGAATAGTGTTATTTCAAGGACAAATAGCGCTATACAGTGAGTTATTTCAAAGATAAATAGTGTTGTATTATGGTTACTGTATTTCATGGCAATATATATTAAGTGCTGTGTAAAAATTATTTAATGGAAAAGGAAAATAGTACTTATTTAAAAGGAACTAGTACTATGTGAAGGGTTAAATCTAAGGGAAAAATAGCACTATATGAACGTTATTTGACGGACAAACTATGTCCTTCATATAAACTTGAAATGACAACGTTATTTGTCCTTTAAATAACTTTATTTCTAGGTTCCCTTTTTTTCTTTTTTTTTTCTTTTTTTTTGTTAGTTGTTTGCGCATCGGCTTCTGTGGCCATAATGCACCTCCCAAAGTTTTTGCATTTTACTCTAATCCAAGCATGAGCGGGATTCGAACCTGCGACCTTTGGGTTGGCCAGGCAGGCACTTTACCCACCTGGCTAGCTCGGAGGGGCTCTAGGTTCCTCTAGAGCACTATATGAAGGTTATTTCATGGACAAGCTATGGAAAGGTTCTTTCAAGGAAAAACCGTCTTTGAAATAACAAGGTTATTTGTGCTTTAAATAAAAGTTATTTCTAGGAGAAAAAGTACCCCATGTGAAGATTATTTAGAGGATAAATAGGATTATATAAAGGTTATTTTGCAGACAGCAGCATTATATGAAGACTAGTTCAAGGACAAACTAAAGTATTATGTAAATAATTTCGAGAAAAAAACAGCACTACACGAAGGTAATTTTAAGGACAAATAGCACTATATGAAGGTATAGTGCTTAGGTATAATGCTATTTGTCAATGACAAATAGCACTATACGAAGATCATTTCACGGCAAAATATTACTATACAAAGGTCATCTCAAGGACAAGTAGTGCTATATGAAGGTAATATCAAGGAAAAGTAGTGCTATTTGAAGCTAATGTCAAGGACAAATTGTACTATACAGAGAACACTTAGAGGACAAATAGTAGTATACAAAGGATTGTCAAGGATAAATAGTGCTATATGAAGGTTATTTCAAGGAGGAATAGTGTTAACCGAAGGCCATTTCAAGGACAAATAATGTTTTTCCTCTTTTTTTTTTTTTAAATCCTAAAGTCATTTATAATAGAGTAGCTTTTATAAAACTCAGACAGCGTTCCTTAGCTTCCAAAGATCGAAACATCTTTGCGGTAAACCAGTAACAATGATCAATCACAGGGTTAGTGCAGGCATGTGAAAAGGTTGTGTCGTAACGCGTGTTCGAGACTTACCATCTTCCTCCATTAACTACATGTTCTGGAATGTATCAAGAAAGCTCTGCTCTAGTAAAAGATATCGGTGTACTCACTCATCGCTAAGTTAGTTTGAAAGGAAGAAACGAAGGAACACTACGATGCAGCGTGGTGCATTGTGGGAGATACAACAACACAAATTGACCTTATAAACTTCTTTTTTTTTGTGAGGAAGGAGGTTGGATGAAGCGATATTTTATAAGATTGAGAAAGAAAATTGATGGTTAGTGAATTTTTGTGTTTTCGCGTTTGGTGCCCTCTGGTGGAGCGATTATAAATGATAGTTTTTATGGAATTATCAGGCTTAATTGCAGACATTCATATGGATTTGAGAAATTGTGCGTAGTTTACGTGTCCGATTATCAAATTATTGATTGATGTAATGGATGCACACGAGTGAGAGAATAAGAGGATGCTCAGAGACAGACTGAGAGCGGAGAAAAATAGGGGAAGGAGAAAGGTGAAATGGAGAAGGTAGGGAAGAACAGGCACATCGATGAACAATCCGCTTAATAATAGATTCATACACAACAGATGGATGGCTTACCCGTATAATAACTTTATAATCATCTCGTCTTTTAAAAGAGCAAGGGAATTTACGAAAAGTGAATTGAGTCCTAAATAGATTTTCAAGTTTTTCACGTTGGGCTTTAAGGTTCCCTTAGAAACGTCATTCAACTGCACCACAATCGAGAGATTCAGCCGATGTCAACAGTAAACTACTCAAACAATTTCCCCAGTCACTCTCTCAGCAGCCAGATGCCAATTACCCGGTTTGTGTAGATAGGTTGTTTTTGAGTCTTTGCAAGGCTTTAGTGGCCGTGATGAATCGCCGAAGCTTTACCATAACAAACACGTCTTCCATGGGATTATTGTCAGTTTACCGGGTTTAATCTTATGATAAATAGATGGGTATGAGAAGACAGAGGATGTGTACCTCTGTTGGTGTTAGAATTCTCATAATAATTTCATGTGTGCGAAATGGAAACGTTACCGAACAGATAGATAACTAGAGAGTGAGTGAGAGATTTAACTGTCATATGGAAGAGAGATACAATAAAGAAAACTTTAAGGAGCTTCTGAGAAAATTGACGTACCTTTACAAGATGGCGTTACTATTGAAAAGAGTAGAATTCTGAATTACTGACAATAAATTCATGGCTTGAGTATGTTATGAAGGGTTTATTTGAGGAGTCTGATAACGTTACTTTTCAACATGTCAATACACTTTGGAGTCAATACACCTTTGCTAACGATGCTGCAATGCGTTAATTCCAGCTGCGAAGAAAGTTTTCTCTTGGGACTCCAGATATCTATCTACTGCAGCAATCATGTCATTGTCTGTGGGGGGATGAGAGCCAGGTATTTTTTTCAAATCAAGAAATAGGTGTAAGTCCCATGGTGCAAGATCTGGTGAACTGAAAGATGGTCCAAGATTTCAAAGCCACCCATGTAGTGCATCCATGGCGAAAACAGACTTGTAAGCAGGCGTGTTGTCCTGATGGAAGAAAACTCCTTTTCTAAGCTTTCTTCGGCGTTGGACTTATGTTTTCACGCAGACACAGGGGCGTAGCTACCGTATAGCAAAAGCAGGCAAAGCCTAGGAGACCTAGTGAACAATGAAGAAAGCAGTCAATAAATTACCTAAATCAGATAATTTCTTTACAAAACACAGTAATGAATTATGTCCAGAAGAAGGTAAAGAAAAGACCAGCACTGAATCGGAACATGCGGAAAAGAATGATGCTCGTGTAAATATATCTGCGGATCATTTAAATCAAGCAGGGTCATCAAACGAAAACAATTCAACAATCATTGATATGCCTTCTTCGGAAATTAGTGTTGAACGCATTGCACCGTTTATTCCCTCAAGCGATCTTGGAGAATACTTGGACATCAATATTTCCGATGAAACAAAAAGAAACATAATGAGTGTCACCTCAGAGACCTAAAGGACCATTTCCAAGGGATCCTGAAGAACAAAATAGAAGTTTTAGTGACACGTACTACTATTCTACTTCAATATGATCCAGTTCCTCCTTTGTGACTGTGCTACTCTGGACTACGATATCGAAAAATCTATCTTTTCGGATAAAAACTCAGTGTTTTTCAACATCATATCGTGGCATATGCCATACATGAAATGTGGCAAAGAACGCAACGATTGATAAAGATCTTGAGGAACAAGTAAAATACAGATCCTCATTTTGGAAAATGGTTATTTCGGATAACGCTTATGTTCGCTAAAAATTCTTTACCATTTCGCTGTCATCGGGAAGGATTTTCGGAAGATTACAACGTCAATTTTTTTATCGCAAGTCCATTTACTTTCCTACTATGATGACCTAATGAAAAAATTATTAATAAACCATCTAGTTCAGTAACTTATTTAAACCACACTATCCAAAATGAGTTTTTTTTGGCGACTGTCTGGCCTTTTTGAAAGTAATCTACCACCAACACCCAAGCAGCATCCCGAAAAATCATCACCAGCAAAAGAATCGACTTGGCTTTCTTTGGAGGGGGATAAGCTCTGTGTTTGCATTGTTTGGACTGCTCATTTGTCTCAGTTATGGACCCAAGTCCCATCAATGGTCACAAATGTTGCATGGAATTTTGCTATATCTGCTTAAAGAAACTTGGTGGGTTAATGTTTGAAGCATTATACAAGTAGTGCAGAAATTTTTAACACTTTGCCACTACCCATTCGTACTCAAGCCACGAACTTTTCAAACTCCTCTCGTATATGGGAAATACGGTGCAAGTTCCAGGACTAATGTCCATCAGTTACTCGAGTGAAGGTCACTCCATACATCGTAGGGTTTTGTTTATAGTCAAAACCACCACTGATTTGTATATATCTTCCAGCATTCATACCAGATTGCGAAATTACAAGCATCTCCTGGTATATTCTCAACTTACTGAGTAAAGCCTTAAATATCCTTCAGTGAAGGAAACTTCGTTGTATGCTCCCTTAGAAGCTTCTAGCGCTCTGTTTCAGCACGTTTTGTTGACTCTATCGGAAGGGTTCAAGTGTTGGGTGAAATAAAACGAAGGCCGCGTCAATGGTTACGTTAATAATGTTACCAAGGTCTCTTTAACCAGCCAATCTACCTTCTCTGACAGTTCGCGGATAATTCGACTATCGTATGGTCTTTGAATTATTTTATAATAGACATATCTAAGATGTTATTCGGCATACCATTCCTTTGAAAATGTATTTTTTTGTTGATATTAATAAAAGAAAATCTATTCAATCCATTCCGGCAGGTAGGCAAGAAATAAATCACTTCACTTTGAACAGCAACTGGTTCAATGTAACAGTCCCTTTAGACTGCACTAGTGGGAGGTCCCCCTTTACACATCATAGCTATGCATACCATCAGCCTCGTGTCCATCTTGACTACGAGTTCCAGAATGTTGTTAAAGTTGATTTTTAGGGAAAGAGAAATGCCTTTTATTTCAAATCGTTCAATAAGAGAGCTATCTATGTTTTAAATTACCTATAGAATTTGGTCATCTAGTCAAACGTTGCCATGATCATCATCATCGCCCTGATGGCATGCAGGGAAGAAAGCATTAAAATCTAAATGAACACATTCCAGACTTCTTTTCGGGAAGAACAATTTTCTACAAGGGTTTAATGACTGCCTTAATGGTCCAAACGAGAGACGAAAAAAAAAAAAAAGAGTATCAGACACAGCCCAATGTGATGTTTGATACTTTGGACGGTGATTTAGCATTTTTATAATAAAGACCGTTCCATCGAGCACGGTCACGCATAGAATGAAACTGTAAGATCACGTGTTGAGTCGAAAAACTAGGGCCATTTAGGGTAGTACTCATCCCCGGAAAGATCTCTTAACCCTGGGAAAATCGAGTTCGGTCGAAAGTGACCAGGTTGGACTACAAGCTATCATGCGCTAACCTTCCTCAAAAGAAAGGTAGATACTGTTCATTATGAGTGCCCAAGAGAGAGAGAGAGTGAGAGAGTAGACTCTTAGATTCATGCAACTAAAGAAGCTGCTGCAGATCCGATGGCATAAATGTGCTGGTTTATTTCTGCCATTTATTCTGATGGAGAAGTTTGACATACGCTGCTGAAAAGCCCATCTGCTTAACTTAACACAGTATCTAATGTATTTCTTTTAGGTGATTAGGTTAGGTTGTGCCAAGCGCCAAAGAAACTGACGGGCGTCATTGTATTGCGTGTGGAATTGCGTGTATACTTTAGTCGGTTACCTGTTAGCTGGATGAAAAAACCCGAATTTTTAGCAGATAAACCATTTAACACTCGCCTAACTCAGCTACATTGCGCAAAACGCCCATAGATATTCCTCCCATCATTGACGGGATTTGAACTCGGTCCTTTTCTGTCCAGCCTGGAAGGACGGTGATTATAACCATTGTGCTAACCGCGAGGGCATGTTTCTTTTATTTGATTATCATTTGGGTGTGGTCCAATTGGAATTTGATTTCCAGTTAGACCACACTCCATAGCCGAGTGGTCAGGAGCGGGAATGCACTAGCACATGCTCTTTGAGTAGACTGGAGTTCACGTCCCTGACTGCTAAATACGGTCTATCTTCCAACCCGCACTGAACCAGCATAGCAGATTATGGTCCATTTCTCTAAACATGAATTGTTGAGGAAGCTTCCATCCTGCAATTGATTGATAATAGCTGCAATTTTAGGCCACATGTATAAAACATCGGGTTTTAATTCTGTTTAATAATGAACAGCTGAAAATTAAAAACATGACTCCCTTAATTTTAAATGTCAGAACTAAGTCACTTTAAGTCGTATATCCAAAATTGAAATTTGACTCTCACATTAAAGTCAATTGTTCGAATTTCAAATTTTAACCCTTAAATAACACTGAATTCCTCAATATTCCAAGGTTGGCTCTTAAATATCAGTGGGTTGCTCAAAATCCGAAATTGGACTCTTACATGACTCGAAATGTCACCTAACAATCACGTTCTAAATTTGGCTCCTACAAAACATGCAATTTTTAAACTCCAAAATTCACTCTCAAATACCAAGTTTTCACTTCCATATAATAATCAATCATCCTATATGAGAAATTTTACTCCAAATTTATAATCCATATATTCAAATCATTTGCCCAAATTCTGAAATGGGCCCCTACTCAGCAACTTTAAAACTGAAAGTTCACTCGTACGCAGCAATTGTATTTAGAACCTCAAATTTGGCTCCTACAAAAAAGGAATTTTTAATTGCAAAATTTGACTCTTAAATAAAAATAAAATTGACTTCTACATGACATTCAGTCAAGTCAAAAGGAACCAGAAATCTGACTCCACTACAATTTTAACATGCGAAATTTCACATGCAAGCCACTTGAACTGAAATACGAAATTTGACTTTTGAATAGCAAGAATTACTTAAATTCCAAAAGTTGACTTTTGAATAGAATAACTATTTGCATATCGAAATTTGACTTTTTTGAATAGCAATAACTATTTTACATACGGCAATTTGACCTTTGAATAGCAATAACTATTTTGCACACGACTTTTGAATATCAATGACTATTTTTCACATGGAAATTTGACTTTTGAATAACAATAACTATTTTTCGCACGGAAATTTTTGACTTTTGAATAACAATAACTATTTTTCGAACGGGCATTTGTGTTTTGAATAGCAATAACTATTTTTCACAAGAAAATTTGACTTCTGAATACCAATAACTATTTTTCACACGAAACTTTGACTTGTGAATACCAATAACTATTTTTCACACGAAACTTTGACTTGTGAATACCAATAACTATTTTTCACACGAAAATTTGACTTTTGAATAGCAATAACTATTTTACACACGGAAATTTGACCTTTGAATAGCAATAACTATTTTGCACACGACTTTTGAATATCAATGACTATTTTTCACATGGAAATTTGACTTTTGAATAACAATAACTATTTTTCGCACGGACATTTGACTTTTGAATAGCAATAACTATTTTTCACACGAAAATTTGACTTGTGAATACCAATAACTATTTCCAAGTAATAATTTCTAAGTCTGCTACTAATTTCAATACTTTATTTGGTACAATTCGATTCCCATTCTGGATCAAAAGATATACTTTTTAGATTCAAATGAGGCCATTATTTCTAATTATAAAATTGTTGGCTGTCGATACTCTTTAAACCAAAGGTAAGATTAAATACAACGTTTCTCAAAGAGTTTAAATCAGCCAGTATTCATTACAAAGTATTTCCTCCTCAACTTATGACTTTTATGATGCCGACAAAATTTTTTGTAGCGAATTCCTCGAACCCTTAAAAAGGTATCGATGCTTTGTTATAGCTAACAACCCCTGTAATTGCATGTTCTTCAATAAAAGGTACCACAATTAAAAAAGAAAAAATCTTTAAAAATAAATGCCGCAGGCTTAAAAAAAAAAAAATAAAGCGACCAACCTCAAACACGAAATTCTAATTAATAAGAGCAAAAGTGTCATCACCATTTCCTTTCTCTTTAATGGGTTGTTTAGTAGAAAGGGATCAAGGTAAAAGATGGCCGAGACTTCAAGATGTATTGGAAATCTGAGAATTAAAAACACGTCTTTGGTATACGATCACACAACAACACAATGATATGCAAGAACATTTACATCACAGAAGAGACTATTTGTACTGAGCGCGCCCCCCTGGGATGATGTGTCTGTAACAATAGCGCATCACTGTCCCGGGAATATAAGGTAGTGTCAACAGATCTCTTTTCCTCGGATGGGAATCCACGCACCTTCCACCGGATTCTGCTAGTAATAGCTGCAGTGGCTTCCATCTGTTGTACGTCTGTCGTTTCATTTAGTGGCCGGGCTCAGAGAACGCTGTATCTTTAGAGCAAAACCATGAGATCCACAGACTTAATGATGCCAGTCTGCTGGGAGCTAATGGTACACTTCACAGTTACTGAGCACGCCAGCGAATGCACATAGTCCTAATTTATTCCCCTGTGCAATTATACGTCTTCCTTCTATGGAAGGGGGGACCCGCCGCCGGGTTGCTAGAATGCGGCGGCCGATGGGGGCGATGCCTCACTGAATACGATGGGCGAACGAACGCGCCGCCAAAATAACTCGGGGAAAAAAAAAAAAAAAAAAGCGAAAAAGGAAGAAAGAAAAAAAAAAGGGGACCGCATTAATTATATTCTTTATACTAAATGTATCAATAGGAGACAGAAAAGGGAAAAAATCTTTTCCCTGAATTTTCAAGGGAATAATTAAGCTCTATAGAGGAATACTTGTTCCCACCCTCTAGCCTTTTAAACTTACACGACCTTGTGAGGCGTGACGTAATAATGATAGTAGCTATATGAAGTTAAAGTAGTCCAGAGACCTCTGCTATTGCCATTATACAGATGCATGACGGGAAATTCGTTCATCATTAGCCTGCAAACTTCGAAGAATTGTAGCGAAGTTAAGCCTTTTTGATTAACGAGAAACGTAGCCTTTCCCAGGACACTAGAGCAAGAGGAGACTGCCGGTAGGAGCCGCGCGTGATTATAGTTAAGGTATTGTAAATGAGCCCATGAGTTGCAGTTTTCATCGCCAATAGGAAAATGCCTAATTATATTACAAGTGTCCTCTTTTGCTTGGCTATTCGCTGATGCTGTTTGAAATCCTTGCCTTTAACAATGTGCCTTAAGGGGAGGATGGGGATGAGAGGGAAGGAGGCAGCAAATTCCATCACGGTCAAAGGCGGTACAGCTGTTGCAGTTGGATGCACGACACAATGGAGTCGTTTTTCGCTCGGAATCATGGGAAATGGGGCTGTCGACTGGGTTATTACTGGTCTCCATTAACGCTTGCATCGATGTGAACGTTTTAACTGCATTTCTTGATTAATAAACATTAAAAGTTTAATTATTTTCTCTTAAATAAAATAGAAAACAAAGTTTTTAATGTTTGTGTGTTTTTTGCTTTGCAAATTCTTGCTTAATCATTCTCGATCATTCGTGGTGGTGTGTTACAGTGGAAAACGTAAGTAGGATCCCATCAAATACTCCGGGAGGAGTTCACAAGATAGTAAGAATACAAGAAACAGCACCGTTTTTTTGCAGTCACGGGCTTGAACCTCGATCACTCAAGGCACGTGTCCTTGCCTTTACTGAGTTCAAGATTTTATACCCGGCATATAAGTCGATCTTAAAATTTTAGATATTTTTTTTTCTTCAAAAGTCGATTTATATCCAGAATATAGATAAATATTAATTACCGTATATTTCGGAGTATACAGGACAAGTAAACACTAATTACTAACCTTGGCACCACTCATGGAGATGAAAATTCGAAATGCTAGCATTTATTAACCACTATTTAATCTATGTAAGATATAAAGGGCTAGAATAACGATCTGTATAAAATGCATTGTCATAATGCACTGTTTTCGTAAATAATGTATGGCAAAATAACTGATCCAGTATCCATTGTTGTCCACATAAGTGTTTATCTGTGTTTTTATTGTTTATCAACCGAAATACACCATTGACAAACGCGATAATCGTAGGCTACATAATTAATTCCAATGCATTGTCCCATCCCACAGAACCCTCCTTTCAACAGTCCTGATGGCTGATTGATTAGCAATCACTATCATGATTTCATTGTTGATTTTAAAAATATTTTGTCTATGATTGACACGTTCTCTGTTCTTTAACTATTGATATATTTTTCTGGATACATGTAACTTTGTATGTATGTAGCGTTTTTATTTCAAATGTGAATCATTTTCATCGTTTGATGAATAGAATAATGATTGTGCATTAGTTTTCATATTAAATAATAAAGTGTTTAATGTAATTGGTGCGACATTTGAAGTGATGTTTCAAAATTGACATTTGAGGAACAGAAAAAAAACTTTTGAAATTGACATTTGAAGTGATATTTTGATATTGACATTTAAAATGATGTATGTTTGGAAAGTGACATTTGAAACTATGCTTTGAAATTGACCTTTAAGTGGTATATGATTTGAATTTGACCTTTGAAATGATGTATTTGGAAAGTGACATTTGAAGTGATGCTTTCAAATTGACCCTTGAAGTGATGTATGTTTTGAAAGTGAAATTTGAAACGATAGTTTAAAATTGACCTTTGAAGTGATATTTGTTTTGAAAGTGACATTTGAAATGACGTTTTGAATTTGACTTTTGAAATGTTTTGAAATTGACATTCGAAGTGCTGTTTTGAAAGTGATATTTCAAGTGATGTTTTGAAGATGTTTTGTAAAAGGCAAATCAAGGTTGGAACACATTTACAGACAAATGCATGTCCAGAGTTTCTAGGAACCCAAAACCTTCCTTCTTTTAGAGACCTATCAGTGGAACTCGGCACTACAATAGTAGGAAGATATTTAAATTTTAAATATATTGTGTTAACCAATTTTTAAGAAATTGATTAATGTACTTAATAATCAATTATATTGGTGATTTTAATTAACTCTTTAATACCTCCGTAGGCACTGATACACCTGTTATTTATTTTTAAAAAGATTAAACTAATCTGTTTAGCTAATAGTCTAAATAGTTAAATAGATTTAATCATAAAATAAGTATAAACGTTTAATTTTGAAGAGTGCCATTGCAATTTTTAATTGATCTGCTTTCGCAGAATTGGGGTTTTAAGGAAAAATGTAAAACGCCGATTTTCCCCCCAAGCGCACTGATAGACTGCATTCTAAGTACAACTTGGTGATTGCCTTCGTCATGGCTAGGGCGGTGTAGAAAGTTAGTAGGAGAAGTGAATGGTTTCATAGGCCCATTTCAGTTCTCAATGTGTAGCGTAAGAAGTTTAGCAGCGAAATTAAGTACCCCTTTTATACGAAGTACACTATTAATGGGACCATCCAAACACTTTTACCATCCCATGCTTTCTCCCCCAGCCACCGCAACGAACACTCTGACTGCCTTTCACGATGGAGCCAGCAATAAAGATGTCTGCAAGCTTTGCTTAATGAACCAAGTGATAATATAGCTTCGTAAACTCCACTTACTATAGATTAATAGATAAAAATCCATTTATTTAATAAGCCAATTAACACTCGCATTTATGATGTGGCTAACCAAGTAAAATCTTGATTAGCTTTGGTACACACACGAAACTCCAACTGAAGTGTTTATTTGATGTGTTTGCAATTCACCGAATAAACGGAAGTATTTGAGCACGTTTCCTTAGGACTCACTCGAAAAATATCCCGTTTCATCTCATACTTATGCATCCAGAGATACAACCCTCCTAAGAGACAACATTACAAAGAGTAAAATGTTCTTTATGGAATTTGTGCGTGATCAGACTTGTTTGTGGTAATACCAGCTGTTTGGAATAATTGGTATCTGTTTAATCGAATGTAAAAACAAAGGAAAAAAAAAACATTTATCGGCGTCATTAAAACGTTTTAGTGGTGAGGTATGAAATGATTTGAAGGTCAAATGTGGAGGGCTATTGCAGTGAGGTTTTGAAGGTTAGATTTGAAGGTACTTTTAAAGTGATGTTTTTAAGTTCATTTTGAATTGATGTTTTGAAGTGATGACCTGAAGGTCCTTTCTTAATGATAATGATGGAAGCTCGAATTTATAGGTGCTTTTCAAATTTGTTTGGATTCTAGATTTTAAATGACGCTTTGAATGTTCTTTTCAAGTTGTTTTGAAGCTTCTTTGAATTTTTGAAATGCTGTTTTGAAGGCGATGTTCAAGTAATGTTTTTAAGAAGAGATTTGAAGGCAATCTTGCGCTAATGTTTTGGACAGATATGAAGGTGCTTTTGGAAATGAGATTACAAGATTCTTTTGAAGTGTGATTTTTCAGGTGATTTGAGGCGATATTTTGAAGATAAGGTTTCATGATATCCTTAAAGTGATGCTTTAAAATCAGATTTGAAGATTTGATGATTTTTATAGTGTTTTTCAATTGATGTTTTGAAAATCGGATTTGAAATGACGATTTGAAGCTGTTTTTGAAGTGATGACTGAAAGTTCTATCTAAATGATTATGGTGGAAGGTTGAATTTATCCGTACTTTTCAAGCTATATTTGAAGGTACTTTGAAATAATATTCTGTTTTTGGAGTATTGTCTTGAAGGCGATGTTGCAGTAATGCTTTTAAGGAGACATTTGAAGGTGATATTCCAGTAATGTTTTGGAGATTTGAAGGTGGTTTTGGAAATGGGGTTACAAGGTTCTTTTTAAATGAGATTTTTAAGGTGATTTTGAAGTGAGCGATGTTTTAAAAGGTCAGATTTAATGATGTCTTTGAAATGATGTTTTTAAGGTAAGATTTGATTGTCTTTGAAGCGATGATTTGAAGTGCTATGAAGATGCTTCTGAAGTGATGATTTGAAGGTCTTTTGAAGAGTTTGAGATGCTTCTGAAGTGATGCTTTGAAGATTTGGAGATGCTTCTGGAGCGATCTTTTGAAGGTCTTTTGAAGAGTTTGAGATGCTTCTGAAGTGATGCTTTGAAGATCTTTTGAAGATTTGGAGATGCTTCTGAAGTGATGCTTTGAAGATCTTTTGAAGATTTGGAGATGCTTCTGGAGCGATCTTTTGAAGGTCTATTTTATAAGTGCTTTTCAAGTGATGTTTGAAAGTCAGATTTATAGATGCTTTTGCAGTGATGATTAGGTCAGATATAAAGATGCATTTGAGTAATGGTTGAAGGATAATTACAATGTTACACTTTTTATTCTGGAAATTAACTTACAATTAATTAATAAAAAAACAGATATGAAATACTGTTTTTGAAGGGATAAATTTTGATTTTATGAAATAGCCTGACAGTTCATTAACTTTATAAAACTCCTGTGAAGTGGAACACGACTGGATTTTAGTACAATATTTTAATTATTACTATATTAATCTGTATTTTGTGTACTAGTGTCGCATTTTAAATCTTTAATAGCATAACAAATGAAAATTGCTATATATGTTTAGAAGAAAATGAAAAATGTAATTTATTCCGTACCTGTTTCTGTGTGCGATTTTAAATTAAAACCTTAAAACGCCAAACCCCCAGTTCCGAAATGAAAAATAGCAGAAAACAAACTAATTTTACTACATCATTACAAAATCAAAACAAATAATTCTACTTAAAAGACAGCCATCCAGATTTTATTTCCTGTGCTGTTAATAATGTAGTCCATAAATCCACGGAAATTGTTCCAGCTAATGTTCTGGCAGACGAAAATGTAAACAATGCAAACGATCTTGGGGAGCTACTTGATTAAATCTACTAAATATCCATTGTTACCACGCAGCAGAAGACGTCATGATTCAAACAAAATTCCACCGAATGAAACTGAACCGTTACAGGGGTTAAGAAAGAAATATTTTTCAAAGAAATAATAATAAAAAAAAAAGATATAGTACCATCCAGCAGTCGATGCACTACTGCGTGTGCTAATATTCGGGTGTAATCATCAAATATGTACAAACCCCGGGATATTTTTTTGACAAGATTATTTCCGAAGACTAAGGATATCGTTATAAGTGGAATACCATAGCAACCAAAGTCTTTCAACTTACACGTATCGCGTTCATCTAGAAAAACCAGAACGGCTGTTACATATTTTAGCAGAAGCATCAGACATCCCATTGCTCTTTTCCACCACTATTCTCACGGTGAATATGCTTCAATGGACCGACCTCTTTTGGCGTGTAGCTGACAAGACTACGAGCATTTTGACAAGAACATATGTGTTTGTGTTTGCGCCTGCCCACACAAGAGAATACTCCCAAAAAGCATGTGTGCATTGTCTTCGAAAAATGAAGCGTGTGTTTTTAAGAAAGAAAAAGTAGCGCTTGTCCTTACACGTGGTCTATGTTCCAGAAACCCCTTGAGGGTTCGCTCCAGTCATTTAATGCTAATCTCCCGAAAGGAAGTTTCTGTAGTGTTGGATTGCCTCTTCAGGGATTTTCTGTAAAAGAAATGATTTGAATTGAGCTTCGATCCCGGGTCGTCTGAGAGAGTGTGGTATAATTCCTTCTTTTATCGGGTTCGGTCAATAGAACTGCAGTATTAAAGAGAAAGTTCAAAGAGAGAAGAAACAAGACAACAGGATTCTTCGAAGAGGTTACAAAAAAAAAAAAAATCATCTTTGGCAGGGTTTTTTTTTTCAGGGAAATTGTTTGGCTACTTTTTTTTTTTTTCCCCAGCAATTTATTTGGCAATTTTTCCGGAATTTATATTTGGCGGGTTTTTCTTTTTTCCGGGAATTTATATTTGGCGGCTTTTTTTTCTTTTTTCCGGGAATTTATATTTGGCAGCTTTTGCATTTGGCGGGTTTTTTTCTTTTTTCCGGGAATTTACATTTGGCGGATTTTGCATTTGGCAGCTTTTTTTCTTTTTTCCGGGAATTTATATTTGGTGGGTTTTTTTTTTCTTTTTTCCGGGAATTTATATTTGGTGGGTTTTTTTTTTCTTTTTTCCGGGAATTTATATTTGGTGGGTTTTTTTTTTCTTTTTTCCGGGAATTTATATTTGGCGGGTTTTTTTTCTTTTTTCCGGGAATTTATATTTGGCGGGTTTTTTTTCTTTTTTCCGGGAATTTATATTTGGCGGCTTTTTTTTCTTTTTTCCGGGAATTTATATTTGGCGGCTTTTTTTCTTTTTTCCGCGAATAATTTTCTCTGGGAACTTAACTTGGCGTGTTTTTTTTACCCGGGAACTTATATTTGTTGGGATTTTCCTCCCGGAACTTGGCGATTTTTTCTTTTTTTTTTCCCGCGAACAGTTTTCACAAGTTTAAAGACAAAAATTCCCAGAGATTTTGTTCTGCAAAAAGCAAAATATGACATCTGATGAGTCAGTAACCATGAACGAGCAGGTATAACTCGTGTGCGTTCTAAAGGTAAGGTCGTCTGTTTTTTCGAGTACTTAATCGTAAACATTGCGACTTTCCAGTCATGATTTACCTTAATTTACCGCCATCTTGTGGCAGATAATAAAAAAAATTATCAATTAATGGCGCATTAAAATTATTTCGATAAACACGTTAGGGATCATAGCACCCCTTCATATTAAGACTGGAGAAAAAAAAAAAAAAATAAAAATAGACTTAAATATAGAACGCAACAAATGCGTTTAATGCCCCGAGATGGAAAATATTCATTCAAAACGATCGGATAACCTTTATAATGGACACTGCCGAGAAAAATCCCAAGACAGCCAGTCCGCAGTGATTATATCAGATCTGTCTGCGAATGAGATTTAGATAATTATAGTAATCCTAGCACATCATAACCTGTCACCTTGCGTGGAACTCTTAAAAGACGCCAGCAAACGGTACCAAATCACAGTGGACCTATTGAAAATATGCACATTGCCGAGTAGAATGTACAGTTGGTTATCGTGTTGTATCACACCGTTCGGGCCATTAGGCGACTGCAGGCGGGGCTTCGATCCGAATCATCCGTGAGTGCAGGGTATAATTCTTCGTTCATGCCTTTATCTTGTGGCGTTAAACACAGCCATTACACCATGCTCTAAAGACCCCTTCGTGTTGGGACAAAGGTTTCTTTCAAGGGCTGCAGTTCGTTCTCCACGCATTCGTTCCAGTGCGTCCAATGAAGAGTTATTCTATCTTTCCATCGCTCTGTAATATCGGTTTAACTGGCTGAATAATGTTATCTGTTTATTTATCTCTCTGTTCCCTTTCTATTTATCTATTTGTTATTTATCATGGACGTCCAAGCTCGCAACTGGACCCATTGTTCTAACCTCACATTTCCGGCCAATGATATCTTTCTGCCTTTTGCCAATCCATAAAACTCCCACATCCAATTATTTCGCTTGACTACAAATAATGGAATATTTTTCTAAAATAAAAATACTTATCTATACCACTAATTAAGCCGTATATGATTAAAAATTAACATCTTGACAAGTGGATGGATCGTCCTGGATGTCTTCTTTTTCAATGTATCAAATTATCTTGTTAAACCATTAGAGAACATTGCAAGGCACTTGATTAAATGATTTCTACGATACATTTTGTATGATGTCCTATGGATCAGTGATGCACAAAAATTTTTACGGATCAATCTCTCTTTTCAACCATGCAGTTCCTCGTGGATCTTCCCACCTTAATCCAAAATTAATGAGAGCTCGCCCACACATATAAAAGAGAAACTTCAGTATACACACCCCTTACCACGCTCAAGTAACGACGTATAACACATCTGCCAAAATATTAGAAAGCCTGTTGTTGGAGGAATTTTAGGTCCATCAGCTGGATGAAAAACCTGGAGTTTCTACCCAGCGTTGGAAGGAAGGTGTTTATATGAGCTGCGATGCCCGCGAAGGTTTAAGAATCTTGTTCCATTTGAATTTAACCAGCTTTGACGATATTCAAAACAGGGACCTGGCAATTAAAAGAAGCAAATCGTATTGGATTTACGAAATCAGGAAGTGTACGTCAATTCTAAATTACGCATCCCATGTGACTTGTAGAAAATCTTGTATAAAATGCATAAATCGAAAGCAATATTCAGAATCTTCAGTACTCATTAAACACCCTGCTAATAAATTTTTAACTCCTCGCTAATAAGGGTCACCGAAAGTGGGTGCAAAATAAAAATATCACCTTTTGGAATTGCAGCTGCAGAACACTTGGAATACTAATACTGATAACCCATCTGAAATAAAAATTTTCTTGGCGTCAAGAAAACTCTGCATTAATTAAGAAAGCGCTGCACGAGGAAGTAATTTAAGTCAGGTGGCACACGTAGTTTACAGAGGCATAGAGTAAATGAATGCAAGGCACGACATTGCGACAGCTTGACCTTTGACATTAGATAGGCATAATTGAAGCGGTGCATAAATCGAGAAAATATAGGGAGGGCCAATTATGAGAAACTCGAAATCAGAGTTGGATTTGCATTAATCCTCCACTTGCATCTGATATTCGATTAAAAATTCGCTGTTTTTAAACTTCCTCTTGTTTCCATTTTTAGAATTTAAAATTTATGAACTGTAAAGGCTGCTCTGACGTATTTCAACATGCCACACGAGAAATAGAAGTACGCACACAAGTACGAATTCAAAATTGCGCAAAGAAGCGCTAATTATACGCGCAAATGAGAGTACGCACAGAAGTACGAAATAAATGTGCAAATTGGAAGTTAGCACACAAGTACGAATTGAAAATATACTCACAAAAATGAATTTGAAGTGTTGAAAGAAGTGCGAATTAAATAGAGGATTTGAGAGTGTAGGAATTAAATGTACTAATTGAAAGAACGCGCAGAAGTACCAATTAAATATACGAATAGTAAGTACACACATAAATATGAACTTAAAAGGATATACACAAGTACGAAGTGAAAGTACGCGCAAAAGTTGGAATTGAAAGGTTCAAAGTAGTGCGAAGTAAAGTGCTCGAAGTAGTGCCAATTAAATGAGCGAATTGAAAGTACGCAGACAAGGATGAATTGAAAGTGCTCAAATAAGTGCGAATTAAACGTAGGAATTGGAAGTACGTACAAAAGTATGAATTGTAGGTGTGGGAATTAAGTGTAGGAATTGAAATGACGCACAGAAGTACCAATTAAATACTGTATACTAACTGAAAGTACGCGCAAAAGTTTGAATTAAAAAGTGTGGTTAGAAGCGCAAAAGAAAGGAGCGAATTGAAGGTACGCACACAAGTGCCAATTGAAAATATGCACACAAGTATGAATTGAAAGTGCGCAAAAAAGGGCGATTTAAATATAGGAATCGGAAATACGTACAAAAGTATGAATTAAATATAGGAATCGGAAGTATGCACAGAAGTACCAGTTAAATATACGAATTGTCAGTACACACACGCACACAAGTTTTTTTTTTTTTGTTGTTAGTTGTTAGCGCATCGGTTTCTGTGGCCATTATGCACCTCCCAAAGTTTTTGCATTTTCTACTCTGATCTATGTCCGAAGCGGGATTCGAACCCGCGACCTTTGGGTTGCCAGGCGGACACTTTACCCACCCTGCTAGCCCGGTCGGCGCGCACACACACACAAGTAAATTGAAAGGACACACGGAAGTAAGAATTGAAAGTACGCGCAAAAGTTCGAATTCAAAGTTTTTAGAATAAATAAGATCTTTATTGTACCGGTACACGCAGGTACCACGACAATAGTGCGAAGTAAAGTATTCAAAGTACTGCGAATTAAATGAGCGAATTGAAAGTACACAGACAAGTACGAATTGAAAATATGTGCACAAGTATGAATTCAAAGTGCCCAAAAAAGCGCGAATTAAACATAAGAATTGGAAGTACGTACAAAAGTATGAACTGAAAGTGTGGGCATTTAAATCTAGAAATTAAAAGTACGCACAGAAGTACCAATTAACTATACAAATTGAAAGTACGCACAAAAGTTCGAATTCAAAGTGTGCTAAGAAGTGCGCAAGAAAGGAGCGAATTGAAAGTACGCAGACAAGTATAAATTGCAAGTACTGTACTCAAAGAAGTGCGAATTAAACGTAGGAATTGGGAGTATGAATTGTAGGTGTGGGAATTAAACGAAGGAATTGAAATTACGCGCAGAAGCACCAATTAAATATACGAATTGAAAGTACGCAGACAAGTATAAATTGAAAGCGTGCACACAAGTATGAATTGAAATTGCGCAAAGACGTGTGAAATGAAAGTATGCACACAAGTGTGAATTTAAAGTGCGGGAATTAAATGTACGGATTGAGAGTCCGTACACAAGTACGAATTAAATGCACAAGTGTAAAAATACGTGACAAGTATTAATTATTAATTGAAAGTACGCGCACAAGTTTGAATAGAAAGTGTGCGAGCTGAGAGTATGCTCCTTATTCTTGCTTTCACTTAACATAATCGAGAAGTTACCTTAATCGGGCATTCCTCTTTTTTTACCCTTTTTGAAATTTCGTTTTACCAAAATAGAAATAATCTGAACGATAAAAAAAGAGAGGGAAATGGTGAGATATCCTCAAATGTCGTGCTGGTGTCAGCCATTTAAATGCAGCCCTGGCTGCAGAGGATGTTAGCTGCGTTCACAGGTTGTGTGCAAATTGACAGCTCGCTATGATGGATAGTTTACCGTTGACACACACTAGTGCGTCGGTAAGTTTGGACAATTTTTATGTTTTGATGGGATGACGTTGCCGAAGCAGAAAACGCTGTAAAAGTTCATGCTGCGGTACGCACCAAATACATAAATTTCTCGCTGTTTGTAAACTGAACAAGACTCGCATTGTCCCCTTTTAGTGTGTGCAGCTACACGGATATAATTTTCGCCTCCCCGACATCTGCCTTATTTGAATATTGCGCAGATTATTTATTATCGCTTAAAGCGACCTCGCTTTTAACGATTCACGCTTTCTCTTTTGCTCTTTTTCTTCTACGCGGGCACACTTTTAATAAGAAACCGAACCCATCGTGTTTCTGAAAGAGGAAACCCAATCACGCGAGAATTTATGACCTTAAATTACTGAATTAAGAGGAATCTTTCGATCACAAATTGGTCCTTTCCGTCCTTCTGAGAACAAAATGAAAACTCAGCTGTTCTAAAGATATCAGACAACTGATTATTGTCCCAGACACACACTTCCAGCTCCCCTTCCCCACTGAAAATAGCATACACGGGACAGAGAAGAACGTCCACACACCATTAACTGCTTGGGGAAAACGTAAGATTCCAAGGAACATTTTTCTTCAGCTTTGCAATTGAAACTAATCTCTGCGCATGCCTGTCACAGGTTGTGTTTAGGGATTTTCAAGCCAGGGACTTTTAAGTTTTCCACGCTCGCTCTTCTCAGCTCGTGACAACAGCGACATCACGCTCCAAAAAAAAAAAAAGAAAAATCTTCCAGTTAATTTATATGCTTCAGTAGACCAGGACACAATGGAATCTGGATTTCTTTTTTTGGCACAAGATTTCAGGTTCGTTAATTCGTCGCTACCAACTAAGTGAAGAAATATCAAATTCGTTCTAATGCGGACATGGATTTTTCTCAATGAATCACTAATAAATTATAACCTGTCAGCCGGTCACGTGATCGCTTTCTTTGTGTTCATGCAAAACATGTTATGGTGTTCGCTTTTAGCTGTCTAGAAATCCCGGTCGTGTTCGGTTTATGGTACGTTTATTCTCTCGAACATCCCCCCACCCTCACCCCCGGTTACAGAGTAATGAAAAAGTAATCTATTATAGTGAAGGGTTGTGGTAATAACTCATCACGTGCGGTATTATTCGTATGAAAAAGGGAAAAAAATGTATTTAATGAGATGAACAGAAAATGAAATCAGTAGTCGGTTGATAAAATCTGGATCTGGTTTCATAAAATCTTATATGATACTCGGATCCAATTTCATGAAGTTTGATATGAAGGTTGGATCCAATTTCATAAAGTCTGCTGAAAAATCTAGATTGGATTTCATGAAGTCTGGATCAAAAGCCTGAGTTCCAATTGATGAAGTCTGGGTAGTAGACTCAAGAGCTCCCAATTTAATAAATCCCACCCCCGAGTTCATGAAGTCTGCTAATGAATCCAGACTAGTTTACACGAACATTGACTAACAAATGTAGATTCGAATTAATGAAGTGAACATAAATGTGTATTCGAGTCGGCTGAAATTCATGAAGACTGTTAATAAATTCCAACTGCGATCTTCAGTCTGGATTGAAGCTCTTGAGTCTACTAAGAAAACTGGATTCCAGTTAAATAAGTCTTCTAATAAAACTGGACGATTTCATGAAGTCTGGATAATAATTCTATAATCCATTTCAAGAAATATGGATTTAATAAATCTGGAATTCATGGAATCTTATAAATCTGGAATTCATGAAATCTGATAATAAATTTGGATTCAATTTCATGAAGTGTGGATATAATAAATCTGGATTCAATTTCATGAAGTATGGATACAATAAATTTGGAATTTAACAAGTCTGATAATAAATCTGGAATTCATGAAGTCAGGATAAAAAGTCTGGACTTAAGCTGATGGATAAAAACTTGGAACTCCAGCTCATGAGTCTGCTAATAGATCTCGACTCAAGTTCATATGAGCCTGCTGATAAATCTGGATTCGAATTCATGAAGTATGGGATAAAAGTATAGATTCAAGTTCTTAAAAGTCTGGTAATAGTTTCTGATCCTCTTTCATGAAATCTTGATAACAGCATCTGGATTTGAGTTCATGAAGTTTGGATAAAAGGTCTCCACCCAAGTTCAAAAATCCAATTTAATAAATCCCACCCCCGAGTTCATGATGTCTGCTAATGAATCCAGACTAGTTTTCACGAACTTTGCCTAACAAATGTAGATTCGAATTAATGAAGTGCAGATAAATGTGGATTCAAGTCGGCTGAAATTCATGAAGACTGCTAATAAATTCCAACTGCGATCTTTGGAACCTTGAGTATCCAAAGGACGAAAGACTGTTTCGTACATCAACTATTACTTTTCAGCAACAAATGAAAGAGTTAGCGTTAACCGAAAGAGAAATATGATTTCTTTTTCTTTGGTATCTACGCCTTTTCCAAAAAAAAAAGGAGAAAAATGTGGAATGGATGTAAAAACTTAATATCCAGTACGACCAAAATATCTTTCGGTCTTCTAAATTATACAGCGCTGTACCAGACAGAAAGAGTATTAGATGCGTAGGATTAATGGAGAACCAGCCAAATCAGAAGCAAAAAAAAAAAAAAAAAAAAAAAAAAAGGTAATGATTAAGTTTCTGCTTCGTTGCATGATGTGGGAGGGATGAAAGGTACGGTATATCACGTGCTTACGTGTCACAGAGAAAGAAAGAGAGACGGAGCCGAAAATACAGCCGTTCGTATGGGTAATAGTGGCACCTGCAAGTTGTGATCATTAGCATCCAGGCGACCCTGAGTCACCGGGGCCGATATAAAAAAAAGGGGGAGGGGGATAAAAAAAACGAATAATACAAAGCGGATATGGGATCTTTATTACAGATGTAGTGTAAATTAGGTTACGAAAATTGAAGGGTGGGTCACTTTGAAGAAATCAGAGTTCCAAGGAATGCTAGTCGGTGCATCTCTCTCTCTCTATCTATCTGTCTATTTGCGTGAATTCAAAGGACGGTGTATATATATATATAAAAAAGATCTTTATGCAGTCTGTCTGTCTGTCTGGTTTGCGGTTGCATCGAAAAACAGTGGCGGTTAACATGGAAAAGCACTCTACCTTGAAAATCGGATATTGAACATGAAATAAATACTTTAAAAAAGAGAAAGAAAGAGCGTCTGTAGATTGCCAAGAAAGGATTCGAGAAAAGAGAGAGATTAGGGGAAAGGGACTAAAGACACGCGACATTTGTCTTGAGTTTGGTGTTTATAGAAAGGCAAGGTGCAAATCATTGAGCGTGGATATTTTCGAAGATTCGCGCTCGCTTGTTTAAAGGTCTTCAATAAACCGCACATTCGTTTGGTAGTTTGGAGTGATATCGGGAGAGACAGAACGGCGAGGGTTAGTTGAATACTTTCACTGCTAACGGACGAGCAACTTAAAACATTGCACTTTGCTTTTTATTGGAGTGCATCGACGGGTGTGTGTAGAGAGCGACGCTTCGCTGCTGCCGGCCCTGTCTCTCTGGTGTGAAGTGTATTAATCCAGTTGACTGTAGCCTGCAGACATTTTAGCTGGTGCACTACAAGAGGCTTTTTTATTCTCTCTCTCTCTCGATTCGAAAGATACAATAAATATCCTGTGAGGTAACTTTAATTAACACTTGAACTATGACAAATCGCTTCTCGTCTGGTGACAGAAATGGGGAGGGGTGGGGAGGGCAGGGATGGATGACTATTTTTAAAGGGATTTGATTTGCAGAACCTTGCTTTCAACTTGTTTATCGGATGAGAGAGAGAGAGAGAGAGAGAGAGGGAGAACGATTTATAGAAAGAGAGAGAGAGAGAGAGAGAGAGAGAGGGAGAACGATTTATAGAAAGAGAGAGAGAGAGAGAGAGAGAGAGAGAGAGAGAGAGAGAGAGAGAGAGAGACACCCAAAAAGAGATTTATAATTACAGATAGAGAATTCTAGAAACAGAGAGAGAGAGATAGGCAAAGATATATATAGAGAAGAGATTTCTAGAAAAAAAGAAAGAGAATGTCTAGAAAGAAAGATAGAGAGAGAATTTCTAGCAAGAGAAACACGCAAACAGAAATTTATAGCGAGAGATAAAGAATTCTGGAAACAAAGAAATTGAGAGAGAGAATGATTTATAGAAAGACAGAAAATTTCTAGCAAGAAAGAAAGAAAGAAAGATACCTAAAAAGAGATTTATAATGACAGATAGAGAATTCTAGAAACAAAGAGAGAGAGAAAGAGACGCTCAAAGATATATATATATATATATATATATAGAGAGAGAGAGAGAGAGAGAGAGAGAGAGAGAGAGAGAGAGAGCGAGAGAGATGTCTAGAAAGAAAGAGAGAGATATCTAGAAAGAAAGAAAGAGAGAGAATTTCTAGCAAGATAGAAAGAGAGATACACAAACAGAGATTTATAGCGAGAGATATAAAGAATGCTGGAAACAAAGAAAGAGAGAGAGAGGGAGAGTGAGACACGCAAAGATATTTATATATAGAGAAAGATTTCTAAAATGAAAGAGAGCGAGAATTTCTAGAAAGGAAGAAAGACAAATACACATAAGATTTAAGAGCGAGGTAGAAAATTCTATAAAGAAAGACATACACACACAGAGATAGAGAATCACAGAAAGAAAGAAATAGACAGAGGAAATATGTATACAACAAAGACATATATATATATATATATATATATATATATATAGAGAGAGAGAGAGAGAGAGAGAGAGAGAGAGAGAGAGAGAGATAAATAGAGATTTCTAGAAAGAAAGAAAGAGAGAGAGAGAGAGAAACAAAAAGATTTATACAGAGAGAGAGACAAACACATAGAAATTTATAGAAAAAGATTTCTAGAAAGAAAGAAGGAAAGACAGAGGGATTCCTAGAAAGAAAGGAGAGAGAGAGAGAGAGAGAGAGAGAGAGAGAGAGAGAGAGAGAGAGAGAGAGAGAGAGAGAGAGAGAGATTTTCTAGGAAAAACAGATTTCCAGAAAGAATGAAAGAAGACAATGATTTCTAGAAAGAAAGACAATGAAAGAAAGATAGAGGGTATCTAGAAACAGAGTAAGACAGAGAGAGAGATTTCTAAAAAGATAAAAAGATTTCTAGAAAGAAAGAGAGAGACAGATTTATGCACATAGAGAGAGATTTATAGAGAAAGATTTCTAGAAAGAAAGACAGAAAATTTCTAGAAAGAAAGACAATGAAAGAAAGATAGAGGGTATCTAGAAACAGAGTAAGACAGAGAGAGAGATTTCTAAAAAGATAAAAAGATTTCTAGAAAGAAAGAGAGAGACAGATTTATGCACATAGAGAGAGAGATTTATAGAGAAAGATTTCTAGAAAGAAAGACAGAAAATTTCTAGAAAGAAAAGAACACCGAGAAATTTATAGAAAGATTACTAGAAAGAAAGAGAGTTATTTAAAGAGAGAGGGAAGAGATTTCCAGAAAGAAAGAGCAAAGAAGAGTTTTAGAAAGAAAGAGAGATTTATAGAGAGAACGTATTAAATAATTTCATTGCGGATGGATAGATAGAAAGAGGATTATAGAATGAGGGCGCGAGAAAAAGGAAGAAACCAGACACAAATATGAAGAAGGAGAGATAAAATTACATGCAGCACGAGTGAGAGAAAGAAAAAAACTAAAGGTAGAGAGAGAGAGTGATAAAATGAATGTACGAGAATGGATATATATTGCGAGGAAAGAGAGAGAAAGATCAGAGTCTTGTCTCTCAACTCCATCCTGATTTTCGCGTTTCCCTAATCCATTTAAATGCGATGCCCCCTTCTTAAAAGCGACTGCGTTCATTTGTTGAAGTCTCCATTATGCGCCAAATGTGTCATGTAAGTGCGTTTAAAATATATGCGACCCGTCAAAGACCCTGCAAATTACACCGGGATAAATTCTAAACATTGCCTTATTCTTCGGCGTCGGCCTGGATATCTCCAGAGATGGAAACGCAGCGGCAAGACATCGCGCTGAATCGCACCTTCCCCCGAGACATGTAACTCATCATTATAAGGAAATATTAGGAATTTAAGCGCGATAACAGTTGAAATATCAGCGCCGGCCCCTATTTTTTGATTCAAAATCTCGCTGAAAACATCCGAAATTTATGCTATTTACTCCGCACTATCGATCCGTAATAGTGCCAAACGCCACAAAGCCGTATTTCGCATTAAATTGTTGATATTTGACGGGCAGATAGAAAATAATTAAATCGAACCTCTCTTGTACGATTTCTTTCAAAGAATTCAGACGCAAATCAGTAGCATTCATTTCAAGCTTCTTTTTTCGTCAGAAATCACATCTCGTGCCAAATGCCATGTTTGAAATCGACATCAGTTACCATAGAAACAGCAAAAGACGAAAATTTTAATAATAAAAAAAATAATAATAATAAATAATTGAAACATCACGCGCATTACAAGCGAGCTTCATTGTTACAATATCTGGAGGTTTGCGCGCGATATGAAAATGACACGTCACAATAGCAAAGAGCAGACGTTTTCGGAAGAAAACGTCTGCTCTTTGGCAGCAGAAAACGTCAGCAGACTGGATAATAAATTGTTTGTTTAAAATCGACCTGGCCCTGGCCCACCTTTTGGCATCAATAGGTGGATCAGAGTCTCTTTTAAGACATTACGTGCTTTACTGGAACTGGCCCACCTTCCCGTGGTGTGGACGAGTACCCAGAATCATCTGTCCGGGTGATGCTTCTGGGTAGCCAAGCAGCCAGAACATAACAAAACACACACGGAATGCACACAAACCTACACCAACACATTTCTGGCCCATTTATAGTTAATTCTGCTCTTCACAGAGACACGAGGCAGAGTTGAACAGGCGTTCTAGGTGCCGTCCTATACATATACACATGTCCATTATGTTACCATAGAAACAGCAAAAGACCAAATTTTTAATAATGAAAAAAAAAATGATAATAAATAAAATAAATTGAAACATCACGCGCATTACAAGCGAGACCCATTGTTGCAAGATCTGGAGGTTTGCGCGAGACATGAAACTGACACGTCACAATAGCAAAGAGCAAAAGACGTGTTCGGAAAAAGACTGGAAAATAAATCGTTTGTTTGAAATCGACATTATGTTACTATAGAAACAGCAAAAGATGAAATTTTTTTAATAATAAAAAAAATGATAATAAATAAATTGAAACATCGCGCGCATTACAAGCGAGCTCATTGTTGCAAGATATGAAGATTTGCGCGAGACATGAAACTGACACGTCACAATAGCAAAAAGCAAAAGACGTTTTCGGAAAAGACTAGAAAATAAATCGTTTGTTTGAAATCGACATTATGTTACTATAGAAACAGCAAAAGATGAAATTTTTAATAATGAAAAAATAATAATAAATAAATTGAAACATCACGCGCATTACAAGCGAGCTCATTGTTGCAAGATCTGGAGGTTTGCGCGAGATATGAAACAGACGTCACAATAGCAAACAACAATAGACGTTTTCGGAAAAGACTGGAAAATAAATCGTTTGTTTGAAATCGACATTATGTTACTATAGAAACAGCAAAAGATGAAATTTTTTTAATAATAAAAAATTACAATAAATAAATTGAAACATCGCGCGCATTACAAGCGAGCTCATTGTTGCAAGGGCTGGAGGTTTGCGCGAGACATAAAACTGATACGTCACAACAGCAAGGGGCAGTAGACGTTTTTGGATGAGACTGGAAAATAAATCCCATTTTAAATGGGCATTATATTACCATAGAAACAGCAAAAGACCAAATTTTTAATAATGAAAAAAAAATGATAAAATAAATTCAAACAACACGCGCATTACAAGTGAGACTCATTGTTGCAAGATCTGGAGGTTTGCGCGAGACATGAAACACGTCACAATGGCAAACAACAATAGACGTTTTCGGAAAAGACTGAAAAATAAATCACTTATTAAACTTGAGTCTACATCATTTTTAAATGCTACAATCGCACATTTTTTAATTCCCAAAATTGCAAACAAACAATTATTCGTCTGGCAGTAATTCTTAAGTATTGTAGTCCATTTCGGAGTTGTAATTTCTTAAAAATTGTGCGATAAATGAAATTTCCGGTTGTGTCTGAACTCAGGAATGTCGATCGAAAGTACGTGTACTAAACTATGGCCTGCCAGCTGATATAAATTACACTTTATTTGTTTCCTTAATAAGGCTTTTACTACTATGTATGAGCTATTATAGATAATTGCCTGTTCCTTGTTTTCCTATTTATTTTTATTACTGTTTGCGTGTTCAAAGGTTCTGCATTTGTAATCGATGTGTTCTCTCTCTCGCGCGCACACACACACACATGCACACCGAACATCATTATCATCTTGTAGCGTCCTAAATAACGTTTCTTAATACGTTAAACTTGTCTGCAGATGGTACGTAACGAATTATTTGAGGGAAAAAAATCCCTATTTCGGTTATAACAAACACCTTTGGCGTAGTATTGTTTGTCATTATTAACTATTGTGGTCATTATTCTTCTGGACGTAATATGGTGGTTAAGACGTAAGATGGTGGCTAACAATTTATTCCTAGTGGTTTAAACGCATGCGTAATGATGTTTTCAATTATTATCATGAACTTGTAATACTAAAAATACTATATATATAAATAAGTAGTAGTTGTAAACAATACGTTTAAACAATATAATCGGTATTTTACAACGGACCTCAGCGTCGCAAAAATAATGATAGGATTCCCAAAAGATAATTTTTTTATTTATTTATTTTTTTTATTAGAAAAGACGTTACCTTTCGAAACATTTAAACTTCATCGAAAGGCTTAGTGTCGCGAGAGTGTAAAATCGCTGGAAAAAAATGGAATTTTATCGTCAAATAAGACTAGAAGGGGAAAAAAATGTAAAAAAAGTAACCATTTAATTAAGCATTTCTTCATTTCTTACGTTTGGCATCTTCAAATCATTAAGGCAAAGATAAGAAATGGGGGAAAAGAGGCATTTTAATTGGATACATCAAACGCAGAGATTCACTTGAGGAATACAGGATTCTAATAAATTGAAAAAGAAAAAAAAGGGGAGAAATTAAATTGAAAGTTGACATTATAATTAAAGATATACGATATAGCACGTGCGACTGCATTGTTGCAATTTACATCTGGTGGCTTTGCGCGGGACTGGTGAAATTGATATTGAAAGATAGCAGCCGACATTAAAGCGCGTTATAGAAAGATATATTGTTGCTGTTTACATCTCCACGCGCATGCACGAAAACACATTGTTGAAACATACATTGTTAAAAGCACATTGTTGAAATATACATCGTTGAAACATACATTGTTAAAAGCACATTGTTAAAAGCGCATTGTTGAAATATACATCGTTGAAACATACATTGTTAAAAGCACATTGTTGAAATATACATCGTTGAAAGCACATTGTCGAAACATACATCACTGAAAGCACATTGTTGAAATATACATTGTAGACTGTTGAATTGTTGGAAAATGTACAATAATATTAGTCAAGAAGGTTTGGGGGATATAAAAGGAAAGTTTTAAAATTAAAAATACAAATTATGAATCTGGGCGCATATTATTTTAATGAAAATTGTAGTGGTTGATTTATACAATCACATACCGTTTCTGAATGAAGAAGACACCACTTGGTCACTTGACCACCCACTCTTTTTTGATCTTAAGGAGTAAAAAAAAAAAAAAAAAGTTTACCTATCCAAGCACGTGCATTGTGGGCCGACAGGCGTATCCAAAGACGTGTCCACTTAAGTCTGCTGGATATATTAGTATGCTACTAGTCTCCTGGTGGGATCAATAGAACGCGACTGATGTGAGTATTCAAAGTTCGGGGGTGGGGAGGAATTCACACTGCAGTTCAAGTTACGGTTCGGTAAGTATTTGGACCCTCATAATGGCCCTATTTTGAGCAAGGAGGAAAGAGACAGAAAGGCCATTCTGAATACGCATCAGGGCCACACGTAAAAGGATGACAGCCAATATGAAGGGAGTGGGATGTTGGATTTAATTTGTTCCAATTATCTTCACCCGTTTATTGTGAGCGGAGGACCTGCTAAATGCATTATCGATTGAGCGTGACAACGTAATATAGGAGTAGAACCCTACAACGAGGAAGGGACATGGTAAGGACCTTTTAGGAGACGAGGGGGACCCGTATATAAAGTCGTCTGCTGAGATCCACAAGGATACGCAGAGGTAAGATAAAATGCCATAATTTCTCACAGCGTGAGGGTGATGTCAAAGCATGAGTCGACCATCTACTTACCTACCGCAATAACTCTTCGGTCTATATCAATATCCAGGGGGTATAAATAACAGCAAAGCAAGAAAACTTGTTTTCCAAGAACCCACGGGGTTTCCCAGCATCACACAGGGGAGTAAAGTTCTATATGAGAAATTACAGTCACCTCCTCCCCCCTCCCGTCCCTTATGGCTGTCATATTAATATAGAAACCCCAAAGAGAGGAGGAAAAGGAATGTCTTAATTCATTCTCAACTAAAGACGGAATAATTTTTTTTTCTTGCACGACTGTACATTTCGTATTGGATCGTGGAAAAAAAAAATTCAGCCTCCATTACATGAACGATTAAGAGATCCGCTTTAAAAGCAACTCACAATAGGCGCACGCGCAAACGCACACACACACACACACACACGAGATCGTTTTTCAACAACAGCATTCGCAGTAAAAAAAGATAAATGATAACAATTCCTTTTAGAATCACTCGAACACTTCCGTGGGTGCTCGGATTCGTGTAGGCTACCCGTCAATGTCCTTGTGGCTACGACCTTCTTCTTTCTTTTTCATTCTTAGCAAGAGGAGTAAAATTTATAGAAATGCGAGCGGTTATAAAAGCCTCGGAAAAAGGGAAGAGAAAAAAAGTGGAAGAAAGAGGTTTTTGATTAGGAACGTATTACCAGTCTTTGTACACAATATCGTCGGTCACAAGTGCGATATTCAGCAGACTCCGGTTACGCCTCACTGACAAAGTCGTGAAACGTCATGTTGTAAAATGGCACATCGTTCGTCTTCTGCGAACCCCCCATGTCTAGCACGTGGTGTGACGGAGCGACACAATAAATACTGTTTTCTTTCTGCTTTGTTAGACTGCCTTGTTACTGCGTTCGTCCATCGCTTGTTCCCGGTTCCGTTATGGACAGACTGCTGCCGTAAGTGTTTCTTTGTTAAAAACGTGTCCGCATATTACTCTCATTACAGATGGGAAATGCGGCAATCGGCACATTGTTGAAATGCACAAGAAATACGTATATCAACACATTGTTGGAATATACAGAAAATACGTATAACATCAGATTGTTGAAATAGACAGGAAACAACTGGCACCACATTGTTGAAACAGACAGGAAATAGATCGCACCACATTGTTGAAATATCCAGGAAATACACCGCACCACATTGTTGAAATATACAGGAAATAGATCGCACCACATTGTTGAAATATACAGGAAATAGATCGCACCACATTGTCAAAATATGCAGGGAACATGACAGCAATTGCTGAAACTGATAAAGACTACATGGTGGCGCCAAATTGTTGAAATATCCAGGAAATACAGAGCACCGCATTGTTCAAATAGACAAGAATACAGGGCACCACATTGTTGAAATAGACAGGAAATACAGAGCTCCACATTGTTGAAATAAGAAACACATGACACCAAATTTCTGGAATAGATAGGAAATACATAGTGGCGCCAAATTGTTGAAATAGGAAATACAGGGCACCACATTGTCAAAATATGCAGGGAACATGACAGCAATTGCTGAAACAGATAAAGACTACATGGTGGCGCCAAATTGTTGAAATATCCAGGAAATACGGAGCACCGCATTGTTGAAATATCCAGGAAATACAGAGCACCGCATTGTTCAAATAGACAAGAATACAGGGCACCACATTGTTGAAATAGACAGGAAATTGTGAGCTTCACATTGTTGAAATAGGAAACACATGACACCAAATTTCTGAAATAGATAGGAAATACATAGTGGCGGCAAATTGTTGAAATAGGAAATACATCGCACCATATTGTCAAAATGTACAGGAAACAAACAGAAAACATGTTGAAAGAAGTGTTGAAATATCCAGGAAATACAGAGCACCACATTTTTTTAAATAGCCAGGAAATACAGAGCACCACATTGTTGAAATAGGAAACACATGACACCAAATTTCTGAAATAAGAAATACACAGTGGCGCCAAATTGTTGAAATAGGAAATACATCGCACCACATTGTCAAAATGTACAGGAAAGATGACACCAATTGTTGAAAGAAGTGTTGAAATATCCAGGAAATAAAGAACACCACATTTTTTTTAAATAGGCAGGAAAGACAGAGCACCAGATTTTTGAAACATCCGGGAAATACAGAGCACCGCATTGTTCAAATAGACAAGAAACACAGGGCACCACATTGTTGGAATATAGAGAAAATACGCCTGTGCACATTGTTGAAGTACACAGGAAACATATCACATCAAATTGCTGAAATAGATAGGAAATAAAGAATGGCGCCAAATTGTTGAAATAGACAGGAAACACATGACATCAAATTGCTGAAGTAGATAGGAAATACATAGTGGCGCCAAATTGTTGAAATAAGAAATACATCGCACCACAGTGTCAAAATATACAGGGAACATGACACCAATTGTTGAAACAGTTAAGGACTACATGGTGGCGCCAAAATGTTGAAATATTCAGAAAATACAGAGCACCACATTGTTGAAATATCCAGGAAATACAGGCACCACATTGTTGAAATATCCAGAAAATAGAGCATCGCATTGTTCAAATAGATAAGAAATATAGGGCGCCACATTGTTGAAATAGACAGGAAATACAGAGCTCCACATTGTTGAAATAGGAAACACACGATACCAAATTGCTGAAATAGATAGGAAAAAATGGTGGTGCCAAATTGTTGAAATAGGAAATACATCGCACCACATTGTCAAAATGTACAGGAAACATGACACCAATTGTTGAAAGAAGTGTTGAAAAATCCAGGAAATACAGAGCACCACATTGTTGAAATAGACAGGAAATACAGAGCTCCACATTGTTGAAATAGGAAACACATGATACCAAATTGCTGAAATAGATAGGAAAAAATAGTGGCGCCAAATTGTTGAAATAGGAAATACATCGCACCACATTGTCAAAATGTACAGGAAACATGACACCAATTGTTGAAAGAAGTGTTGAAATATCCAGGAAATACAGAGCACCACATTTTTTAAATAGGCAGAAAATACAAAGCACCAGATTGTTGGAATATCCGGGAAATACAGAGCACCGCATTGTTCAAATAGACAAGAAATACAGGGCACCACATTTTTGAAATAGAGAGGAAATACGTATATCAACACATTGTTGGAATATAGAGAAAATACGCCTATGCACAAATTTGAAGTACACAGGAAACATATCACATCAAACTGCTGAAGCAGATAGGAAATACATAGTGGCGCCAAATTGTTGAAATAGGAAATACTGGGCACCACAGTATTTCCTATTTCAAAAATTTACAGGGAACATGACACCAATTGTTGAAACAGATAAGGACTACATTGTGGAGCCAAAATGTTGAAATATCCAGGAAATACAGAGCACCGCATTGTTCAAATAGACAAGAAATACAGGGCACCACATTGTTGAAATAGACATGAAATACAGAGCACCACATTGTTGAAATAAAGAGGAAATATGTCACCACATGGTTGGAATATAAAGAAAATAACGTAAAACGTAAGCCACCACATTGTTGAAATAGACAGAAAATACGTATACGAACATATGATTCATCGACATATTGTTGAAGATACATTGTAGAGTGAAAGTCACAAACAGCAATGAGTTGGAACATTGTTAGACTTCTGGATATCGTTTGAAAACATTTATAAACAGCTCGATTCTTTATGGGAGACAAAGTTTGAAATACGTGTCGAAGTGCCATTTTTTTTAAAAAAAATTATTCCCGATTACCTAAGAATTGTACCCTTTGTACTTCTCCCAGTACCGGGCATCGAACCTTCTTTGATAAACACTATTCCATAATAAAGTACAGAACCATGTCAAAATTCTTCTCATCATTTTGGTGAACATTAATACTAGTTGGCATTTGAAACCGAATTTTTATGCGCGTGATGCCATAACGAGAATTACAAGAGAAAGATAGGCGTACTCCATTCTTGTTTATTTTCCGCACTGCACATTGTTCAAGTAAAACGGAATGATCCACAAGACAGAAAATGAACCGGGGCTGCAACACCAGCTGCTCCTCCTATGTAATATATTAGCAAAGCAAAGACTTACGAACAGGTAGAATAAAATATAAATTGCCGTCCGCGTGCGAAGTTATATTTTCCTCAAGTATCTTATCAAAGCATCAAAAGAGAGGGCTACTGTCACCATCTGTGTTTTATATGTGGTGTGCGGATTATTACAAAAGCTCAAGAAAGCTGGAGACGTTTATAAAAAAACAAAAAAAAAAAAAAAAACAAGAAGAAGAAGAAGCAATCTTTCCTAGCAACCTGGCCGCTTCCGGTAAAATTAAATTTCTTTTTTCCGATTTTTTTTTTTTTTTTTTTTCCCGTCAGAGTCTGTAGTTATGATAGAGTTGGAATTCAGTTGTTTAATTGCGCGTGCATACGTCACCATAGAAACGATTTCTTGGGGGTGTGTAATGGAGCTTCTTTGGAATGCGCGCGTGCACATACAATACAATGAAAAGAAAAATGAAGGGGGGAAGTTTAACTTGAAAACTAGTGTAGTATTGTAGAAAAAAAAATTTTAAGGGGGGTTGGGGAGTGATCGAATATTTTCCCCCTTGAGTATTGTTCTATAAAAAAAATGAAGACTAACTGTCTGTTTTATTTTTCCACAACGACCATACTTTAAATTGTGACTTCATCGGCTCGAAAACTAAATTTTCGAAGATTTTAATGAACCCGGGTTTGCGGATCATTAATCGATTATTTCTGACGAAATAATTTCGCTCGACACTGACACCTTGAACACGACCCGGTTCACTTAATCGTTGAAAGCGAGCGGCACCGAACAATGACATTCGGCCATTGTTGACTAAACAAGCGACGCTAATAAACAAGTCATTTGGTGGACGGTTGAAATTTGAAGCGTCCATCACGTGTCATACCTTAATGCGATGTCTGCATGTTCAATGGAATTATGTCTTCACTCCTTATGACCTTTTCGACCTTTAACTTCTCGCCATTAGGGATCATATTTAACAACGATACCTGCAGTGGCTGTGTGCCTTGCATATTCTAGTTAATTGTTGAATCTGGCTAAAATTAAAAATTTCCGGTGTTTTTGTCATTGTTGAAATGTACATCGTAGAAAGACATCAATTGTTCGAATTTTAATAACTAGAATGATTGTTGGTACAACAATTGTTGGAATGTTATTGACTAGAATGATTGTTGGTAGAAGAATTGTTGGAATGTTATTAACTAGAATGATTGTTGGTAGAAGAATTGTTGGACAGAAAATGAACAAGACAGAAAATGAAAAAATATTTTAAATTAATGACTAGAATGATTGTTGTACCAACAATCATTCTAGTCATTAAAATTTTTGGTATACGAAAAAGAAATGAATACAATTGAAATCTACATTTCGGCTATCTGTTGCCTAAAAACAATTATTGTTGTACCAACAATTGTTGGAATGTTATTGACTAGAATGATTCTTTTTACAACAATTGTTGGAATGTCATTGACTAGAATGATTCTTTTTACAACAATTGTTGGAATGTTGGTGGCTCGAATGATTGTTGGTACAACAATAATTGTTGTTTTTAGGCAACAGATAGTCGAAATGTAGATTTCAAATTGTATTCAATTCTTTTTCGTATACCAAAAAAATATTTTAAATTATTGTTAATTACTTTCAACACAACTTTTGAAATTTAACAACGCCAAGGAATGAAATGTAAAAATGGATGGAAAAACTGAGACACGTGCATGTTAAAACATGTCAGAATCGCCTACAAAACCACTTCATACCAAGCAAGCCCCCGCTAGACTTCTCTGTACTAAAACTGTTTTTATAGTTAAGCCTAATCCATTAAGTGTTCGCTTACTCCGGAACAATATGACCTCCTGGAATAAAATGGAGACATGAAGGAGCACACTTAATCTAATTCACAAATCTTGAACACCAATTTACCATTTTTATGCCCCTCTTTAACTGTTATCTGCATCTCTTTACCCTTCCTTAGATTCGGTATCTTAGAGACAACTTTCTTAGTCTTAACTAAACTTTTTATTAGTTTTTTTTTCTCTCTCTTTCTCCTTGTCGATGCCCCCATATCCGTATTCTCTAAACAACCTTTTCAGAGTAACTTAATACCCTTAACTGAAACATAATTTGTAGTAGAGATGACGGAGGTGGGATAATTAAATCTGTCCTTTTCTCTACAGCTTCACCTTCCTACCGAGTATGGGATATAATCTAGTGTTTTACAACCCCGCTTCCAACTTTAATGTCCTCAAGTCTCCTCACAGTCTTGGAAATTTACCTCTCCTTCCCTTCCCCCCTACTTAAAGAGCCCTTCCATTTACTCGCTAAATTACAAGCCCCGATAAGAAATGAGGACACTCTCTGGTAAATAAACTACTTAAGAAAAGTTCTATATTAGAAAACTTTAATTCTTGTGGCCTCCTCTCCTGTTGCTTGAAGATCTTCGCATGTGTGGCTCGCCGTAATTCGTTTCGCAGAACCCAACAGACTGTTCTTTGAACGTGGAGGTCATTTAATTAGCTTTTTCTGGACTCCAGGAACTTGGAGAAGACATTAAGGGCGCAGGAGAAGGCCTATCTTTGTAAACAAAGGAGACAAATCATTCTTGGTAGTCGATCGTGCAACAGTGAGAAGAATCCAATCACCACGCAGTGATTTCAAACATTCTTTGCACATCTCAGATCACTTTAATCGTATTAATCCATAGAGTTTCAGTTTGGAGACTGATTGGGCAATATGATCCCTGATATTCCTTTAGAATTGCGTGTGCCTGTACGCTTAACTATTCGCATTTATACAGTAGAGTACTACTGGACGCTATGGACATCGGACAGAGAGAAATTTCAGTTCATGCGGTTTATATTACACGGTGATATATGAGACAGATGTATCCGTATTGTTGCAGACTAACATCCTGACAAGGTGACAGAGATCATCGTTCACCAAACCAAAGATTAATTTGCTGGAGATGCTCCATGACACCACTAAATGCAGCTGTATTCTCCTAAAACTTGGATATATAGTACAAGAACCCGGATTAGTTCAAATTCCCCTATATTGTATAGAAACAAAGATAGTTACGTCATTAATGACGTCACCTAACAATTGTCATCGGTGAATTTCAAAAGTGCTACTCAACAGCATTGTTGCGATTTCAACAATACTCTACGGCGAATCCATTGTACGGTTTGTTCGCCGAGAATTGTTATTATTGTTTAATTGTTGTACGTTTTGTTGGTCAACAATGGCTGTTTAACGTTTTTTTAGCCAACAATGATTATTATTGTTTAATTGTTGTGCGTTTTGTTAGCCAACAGTGGTTATTATTGTTCAATTGTTGTACGTTTTGTTAGCCAACAATGGTTATTATTGTTCAATTGTACGTTTTGTTAGCCAACAGTGGTTATTATTGTTCTATTGTTGTACGTTTTGCTAGCCAACAATGATTATTATTGTTCAATTGTTGTACGTTTTATTAGCCAGCAATGATTATTATTGTTGTACGTTTTGTTAGCCAACAATGATTATTATTGTTGTACGTTTTGTTAGCCAACAATGATTATTATTGTTGTACGTTTTGTTAGCCAACAATAATTATTATTGTTGTACGTTTTGTTAGCCAACAATAATTATTATTGTTGTACGTTTTGTTAGCCAACAATGATTATTATTGTTCAATTGTTGTACATTTTGCTAGCCAACAATGATTGTTAACGTTCAATTGTAAATATAAGCAGATATACAGAAACAAATAGAGATTATTTAGAAGCAGATGTATAGAATACAGAAGATATACCTTATATAGAAGAAGAAGACATGCGGTACAGAAATATATAGAAGTAAATAAAGAAATAGAGAGAATCGAAGTTGTGCTGATGGGGTAACGAGCAATATCTTCCAAATCTGAAATATTAGTCCTTTTATAAAATAATGATTCGATTCTGGTCTTTTCCCCTGGGTCATCTGCATTTAGATTGGAAGCCTTCAAAAAAATCTTGATGATTTAAGACCTATGAGCAAACTTTAAAATTTCAAAAATGCCAGATGAGCCTTTGGATGAATTTTGCAAAAGGGGAAGGCGATCAAGGGGGGGGGGGGTGTTTCTACTTTTAAATTGGATATAAGCATAAGGGAAATTGTCTCCGGTTAAACACCATGAATATCGCATCCTTCAAAATGACAAGAGATACTTTAAAGCATGGAATATTAGGCAGAGAGATGAATAGGCCTTTGATAAAACCTTAACGATGCATTAAAAATACACCATTGTAAATAAACAGGGACGGCGCATCCTTTAAAATGATATACAACACTTTCAAATTTACTTCTGTCATAGATTATTAGCAGACGACAGAAAATAACATTAGAAGAATACATTTTATAATGCCAACAATGCGTTGTCAATTACTGCAACGACGCTTTTAATTTTATAATCGTCTGCCGTGTATTGTTAAGCAAATTTAACAATTGGTAATTCTAATAATTGCGTCACAATCAAAAATTAAAGTCGTTTCAATAAATTGCTGCGAAACGAATGTTTTGATAGCGTTTAATACAATTTCGAAAGTATGAATAGTTTTATAAATGAAATTATATCGCGTTTAAAGTGATATTTGCCAAACTGCACACCATTTTCCATTGAAATAAATGAACAGGCGTCAAAAGGTGTCAGGGTCTGATGTCTGGCTGTTGGTTATCTCGCTCCATTGATTTTGTAAGTTTTATTGATTTTCTTTCAATGCACGCGTGTGTTCTGTTGGAAAATGGCCCGAATTCCTTTGCATTTCGTGCGAAAAGTGGCTGAAAAATTGGAATTTTTCATGCTTAACACATCCCACTATAGTCTTATCTATATATTCCAATTTTTAAATAAATAAAAATAATCAAACTGTATCTATCCACCCAGAGGGAGCGCTAATATCATTGACAAATACATAATTATAAAACACACACATTATAAACCTCCTTAAGGGTCGTAGTTAATATTTCGCGGGGTGTTTACGAGCAATAAACTTTATATTCTGCATATAAAGGGCCCTCTCTGGAGGTAATGCGTAACTCGAAGATTAATCTTAAAACTGAACATTCGAAGCGTTAGTCATTCGAGTAGCAATTACACGGCGTTATATACAACCCCCCTTCTTCACCACCCCCCTCTTGCTAGAGGGTTGCTAAGACGTTGGTTAATTATCTGCGAAGCCATATTGGTAGACGGCACAATATCAACACAATCCCATCGCTGTATTATTTAATCCGGGCTAACGGTGTCGTTTAAGCTGGAAGACACGTTCTGCTCCGGCCCTTTTAATTCTAATAACACGATACCTTGCTTGTAGCTCGCGCAGTTAAGGTAGCCGTGGAAAATTTTCCACTCATTTGCATAAAACTAACATTACCAGACAAGAGGGGCCCATCGCTTCGGCGTGGATGTCATGACTCGACCACCCCTCCGTGTCGGAAAAGTCCGCCAGCTGCTCTGTACACCCCACCCACCCACCGTGGACGCAAGTGGCTAAATGAATTTTGGACGTTGATGATAATGAAGCCCTTCGATGTAATGTTGGTCTTGCAAAGGAGGAACACAGCCTAAGCCACTGGTTCAACATAAAGATGGGTTTATACCACGCAAGCTGATACAGTTGCTTGTACACGGGGCGACATTAGAGAGACAGAAGGAGAGAGAGAGCAGAGCGTCGACAGAATTACACGGATAGATGGATAGTAACGGATATAGTCAACGCTCTAAATTTGATTACTGCTAAACTACACGGATAGATAATCCATCCGTGCTGCCATTTCATAAATGTGGACTTGTAGATGATGCTTCCAGCTTCCATTAACTCGGTAATTGAATCCTGTGGACGTTTTCCACTGCAGTAAACAAGACTGTTGTAGTTATGTGGTCGTTACCAGCATGGTTCGATCAGGACTTTGAAAACGTATGCGAAAGTGGTTTGAATGTGTAATCCTAATAATTATAACGGTTTGAATTTCTACTCCTAATAACAATAACGGTTTGAATGTAGAATAGAATCTAACGGCTATTATAAAGGATTCAAAGTAGTGAAAAAACTATGATTTGAAAGAACAGAGAAACGATTGTAATGGCTTGAAAGTTTGCGATAAAACAAACGATTGTAATGGCTTGAAAAATTTGCGATAAAACAAACGATTGTAATGGTTTGAAAGTATTGGAAAACCTACGATTGTAATGGTTTGAAAGAAGACAAAAACTAATGACTGTAATGGTTTGAAAATACTGAAAAAATCTAACGAGGGCAATGGCTTGAAAGTATAGGAAAATACTAAGATTGGATTGTAATCGTTTGAAAGTACTCAAAATCTAAGGATGTAATGGCTTAAAAGTATAGTAAAAAACCAAGGATTTTATGGTTTGAAAGTAGTGGGAAATCTATGATTGTAATGGTTTGAAAGTAGTGGATATCTATGATTGCAATGGTTTGAAAGTAGTGGATATCTATGATTGCAATGGTTTGAAAGATGGGATAAACTAATGGTTGTAATGGTTTGATCGTACTGGAAAAAAATAGATTGTAATTGTTTGAGCAACTGGGAAAACTAATGATTGTAATGGTTTGAAAGTACTTAAAAAATAAGATAGTAATGATTTGAATATACTGGAAAATTTAAGGTTGTAATGGTTTGAACGCCCGGAAAAAAATCTAATGATAGTAGCGGCTTGAAAGTATATGAAAAAACTAAGGACTGTAATGGTTTGAAACTACTTAAAAGCTATGATTTTAATGGTTTGAAAGCCTTGAATAAAGTAATGATTACAGTTTGAAAGCGCAGAATAAACTAATGATTTGAAATTACAGAAAGAAAGCTAACGATTGTAACGGTTTAAAGCACAGAAAAACTAATGATTGTAATGGTTTGGAAATACAAGAGCGAATTAGGGATTGTAGTGGTTTGAAAGTAAAAGGAACAAAAAGGGAAACTAATAACTGCAATGGATTTAATGTTGCAAAAGACAAACTGGCAATTGTATTGTTAAAAAAAAAAAATACAAAAAATTGGTTTGTAATGTTTGAAAAATACAAAAGACAAAGTAACAAATGGTTTGAAATTACAACATAACGGTTTGAAATTCACACTTCCCAACAATGCGACTTGAATGTCTGCAAACGAGAAATAGCAGTCGTTGTTGGGCAACAATGTTGGGTTAACAATTGTTTCCAAAAGCATCTATCGTTTGCTGCAGAAACAAACATTGAAATATATCGGCTGACGTTTATAATGTGTTTTTAAAAGGTGCGAAGCCGACTTTAGTTTATTTCGCAGAATAAATCAATCGCAGCGTACCTAGTTAACGAGAGAGAGAGGTCGAGTCGGCATCGGCAATCGCACGTTAAAAGCTCCAAACGAGATGAAAATAGTGCGCGTACATGTTCGAAAGCGCTTCTAAAAATGCGAGCAGAAGAAGAGAAAAACAGCTTTACCTGCTACAACAGCACGAGTCCACACCAGCAGAACGTATCCATGTTAACTAATAACAGTAGCAGCCATCACACGGGCAAGGGGGCAAAAGGGAGAGAGAGAACACGTTGTACTGTTTATGACAGTTTCCGACCGACGTCCGCGAACGCTACTGCCTGCCTGCTGTGCAGCCCCTCATCTAGTTCTACGGAATCGCTTCAAAGAAGGAGAGAAACACCGTCCAGTCGATGCAGGCGCCTCCACCGATAACCAGCGTTACTGTGTGTGTGTGTTCAGACGGCAAAACGAATAGGTCAAGTTCTCCGACGGGCGAGAGGAAAAAAAAAATAAAAAAAAAATAGAAGCAGACGCTGGGCCAATTGTCAATCGCTTCGCTATCCGGCCCTCACTCTAAGTCCTGGCGATGTGGTCATCGGCGGCGACAGGACCTAAGTTTTGGCAAGGAAGGTCCTCTTACGGACACCGAAACAATACAGTCGCCTCTGGCTAAAGCAACCACTGTACAGAGAGCAGACGACCCATCGCAGGGGGGACGAGGAAGGGGAGGAAGGCAGGACGAGCGCATTCGGCGATAGGGATGGGAGGCATCTCCATAAGAGAGTGAGCGAGAGAGAGAGAGAGAGAGGCGCGGTTGAATAGGGACGAGAGAGAGCGCGAGGCGTTCTTGATCGATATCTGCGCAGGGAGTCTGCTAACAACTGGCAGAGAGAAAGAAGTATTGTCAAGCGGAGCCACAAACCATTGCCCAAAGGGCAGTTTCTGGAACGGAGCAGAAGGAGAAGCAAGAAAGATCAACAAGGAGGGGCAGATAGGGAGAGAGCCCGGGGCAGGTATCGGTCGGCTTGACCCTGCACCTGGTCTCGGAGTAGCCTCGATCTCACTCTTCGTTTCATTAGCATTGATGCACGTTCGCCAGGAACACGCTTTCCTCGATGAACGCATGCACGCACGCGCCCCCTCTAAGTGAATAAAAAATGCCCTCCCCCGTGCATCTGCACGTTCGTGTCTTGTCTTAAATGGGTTGCGGTTTTCAAGAACTCTCTCTCTCTCTCTCTCTCTCTCTCTCCGGTTAATAACCAATAAGGAGCATTCGGTGCTTATGATCCTTTTTCTATCTCACCTTTTCTCTTGTTCTATCTCTCCATTTCACCCTTTCTTTCTCTATCACTGAATTTCACCTGTTCTCTCTTTCTGTCTTGCTCATTTTCTATTTATATGACTATCTCGAAGTTTCACTCTCTCGTTCTATCTGTCTATTTCACTCTTCTCTCTTTCTATCTGTCTGTTTCACTTCTCTCTTTCTCCACATCTTGATTTAACATTTTCTTTCTCTGTATTTCGCTCTTCTCTCTGTCTGTCTCTCTCTCTCTCTCTCATATCTCTCTTTTGCCATCTTTTCTCCCACACACTCTCTCTCATCTTTCTCTCTAGGTCTCTGACTACTTTCTCTATCTCTTTATTTCGCCCCTCTCTCTCTCTCTCTCTCTCTCATTTCATATCTCTATTTTGCCATCTCTCTCTCTCTCTCTGTTTCACCATTCTTCTCTATATGTCTATTTTACTGTCCCCTTCTCTATCTTTCTAGCTCTCTTTACCCTCTTTCTCTCTATCTATCCATATCACTCTATCTGTTTATCTTTATTTCTAGCTCTATTTACCTTTCCTCTCTCTCTCTCTCTCTCTCTCCGTTTCACTCATTCTCTCTTTTTCTAATTTTATTTCTCTTTCTTTCTTCTTCTCCTCTCTCTTTCTCTCTTTTTCCCTCCCCCCTTCCTCCACCATTAAAAGTAAAAGGCCCACGTTCGAATCCCCTCACTGACAGGAGCAATTCTTATGGGCTTTTTCCAAAACGTGGCAGAGTCCAATTACCCGACAACGTTCTTTTAACATTTCGAAACAGGTTCCTAATATTTTGCGCAGCTAGTGTACAAAATGAACTTCCCCGAGTCGTAATAAGCGGAAATAGGGAAATGAATCGCGCGTGCCTGCACACCTGCATCCGACTTTTCTCTTCCCTCTCTCTCTCTGGATGCAATTGGTGGAAATAGGCCACCCGATTAGCCAACCAATGCGGTGATCGCTAATCACGAGCAAAATGTGGATCTCGCGCAATTAGAAGATCGCCGATATCGCGGCGATGATCGCGATGCCGCGTGTAACACCTGTTTGCTTGCAGAACAAACAGCGCAAATTCGTCATCAATTAGTGAATGCCATCGACGGATACGACACGGAGGGTATTGTTGCGTATTGTTAACAGGGGTCTCTCTCTCTCTCTCTCTCTCTCTCTTCACGGTCAAGTTAACGTTTCCAATGCCCCCCCCCCCTTATTCATTAACAAAACGCGTTTTGTGCACAACTCCATCTTGCCGATGCCAACGGGTTTACGTGTGCGAACATCGGAAATGTGTTTAGGAAGGGCCGGTGCAGACGCCTTTCGGATTTCATTTCGATCTTCTGATGACTTTCGGGGGAAGATGGAATTTTGTCAGACGATAGAATTCAGAAAATTGCAAACATTTTATCTTTTGCCACATTCACGCTTCAGTAGATGATGATTTGGGTGGCCGGGGATGAACAACTTAATGCAAAGATCAGGAGAAAGAAAGACAGATGGGGAAATAAACGAAGGGCAAAGAGAAGAAATGGAGAAAGTAGAATAACTGGATAGAGGAGGAAGAAAGAAGAATGGGGAGAAGAGAGAGAGAAAATAAAGGCAATAGAAAGAAAAAGAGAATAAAAAGAATAATAAAGGGGGACAGAGAGAAAGAAAGAATAATAAAACGGAGAGAGAAAGAGAAAGAATGATAAAAGTGAGAGAGAAAGAAAGAAGAATAAAAGGGTGAGAGACTGAGAGAGAATAAAAAAATAAAAGGGAATAGAAACAGAGAAAAAAAGAATAAACAGACAGAGAGAGAGAGAGAATAGAAAAGAAAGAAAAAAAGTAGAAAGAAAAGAAAGAAAGAGGAAGAATAAAAAAAAAAACAGACAATAGCATGAAAGAACGATACGAATATATATATATATATATATATATATATATGAGAGAGAGAGAGAGAAATAATGAAAATGGAGAACAGAAAGAAAATGAGATAAATAGAAAGAGACAGGCCAGAGAAAGAGCACAAAGAAATATAAATTAGAAAGATGATTAGAAAGAAAGAGTAAAGGAAAAGAGAGTAAAGGAAAACAGTAAAAAGGAACAGGTGGTGAAAGTTTAACAAAAGAAAAGCGGAATAGAAAATGAGAGAGAGAGAGAAAGAGACAGACGGAAAGGAAAAGCAAACAGGAAAAGAGAGACAGATAGAAAGCTTAAGAAAAGAAAAAGAGAGAATAGAAAAAAATAGTAAGAAAGAAAAAACGAAGTCAATATAGAAACAGAGAGTGAAATAATAGAGAAAGGAAAAAAGGATAGAAAATGAGAAATAAATAGAAAGAAAGTGAAAGACTAAAAAGAAAGATAGAATAAGTAAGAAAGACAGAGAAGAAAAGAGAACACATGGCGAACAATTAAGTAACCAAGAATAGAAAAAAGAAACATAGATGGAAATAATAAAGAAAAGAAAGGATATAAAGAAAGCGAGACTGGAAAGGAAGATGGAATAGAGAGAAAGAAAGATAGATGTAATAGAAAGAAAGGAGAGAAAAAGACAAGGGAACAGAGGGTGAAAGATTAAAAGGAAATAATTGAAAAAATAAAAAAAAAAGATAAAACGACAGAGAGAGAATGGGAAAGTCAAAAAGGAACAGAAACAAGAACGAAGATGAAAGATTAAGAAAAGAAAAAAGAATAGAAAATATAAGAAACGAAGATAGAAAGAAAACACAAAGAGAAGATAGCAACAGAAAGAGAGGGAGAGAGAGCAGAAGAGGAAAATACAGACATGGAAAAAGAGGGAGAGAAACACGGGCAAATAGTAAAAGCGAAAGTAGTGGGAGAAAGAAAGACGAGAACAGGAATAGAAAGAAGAGGGAGAGATATCTGCATACACTTCGCATATTTGCCCGAATAAAGTTTGTATGTGGATGAAGCCAGACGGCAAATATGCATTCGCAATGACAACACGACCAAAGGAACTTAATGGGAGCGGATCTAATCTGCATCCATCCTGTTCCATAATTAAGTAGCTTTTTTCAGGCGCAAAAAATCCAAAGTGCGCCAAGGCTTAAAGCAAGTTACGCTTAATATATTTTCATCGTGACGTCGAGCAATTTCATTGCGAGCAACGAGCCAACTTCACCTGTTTCGTCTGCTACTTTCACTTTGTTGCGCTGCAATATTTGCAGACGAACAGTAATTGGATTCTGGTGAAACAGACAATGCGTCTGTCTATCAGCAATTCTCACTAATTTCATCCGAAAAACAACGGAAGCCGAACTGCGCCTCCACCAAACAGCAATTAACACAAAAAATAATAATAAATAAAATTAAATAAAATTATTTTGTTTATTTAAAAGCGAACGCCATGATTGCGTCTTAATATTTATTAGGCGATTAATTTAAAAAGAAACCCAATAAGATTGTTGGAGCACAGTGTGACATTCAAGATGCACGGATACGTCTTGGTACCATTTCCTGCGCTGCCGATCATTCTCCCTGTGGGGTTCGCTGTCTATTGTTTTTTTTTCTTCTTCTTTCTCTCCATCCCTTCGTCATTACATTCCTAAGAACTGTGACCTTTGCTTACCCCGCTACAGAAAGCGGGCCTTATTGTGATCCTTGCGCGAACATGCCACATGAAACCTTTCATTTGAGACTCATTTTGGAGGCTCCGTTCGGGGACGTTTTCCTGGGGGGGGGGGTGTTCTGTGAACAGACACTCCTAGCTGCGAACATGCTGATGCGAAGCCAGATGGAAAAAAAAATGAGGGAAAGAACGAATGGTGAAGAGTCGGTTTAATAAAAGTCGTGACAGACAGCAGACATTGTTAAGGAACAATCGCACCGAAGTAATAATCGGGTTACAGTGCAGACGATCTAATATAGTTATCAGACGTATTAATTATAAGAGCCAAGCGATTTCGTAAATTAATTTAATAAATAATTATCTGCTGCTGAATGTATTAGAAGCAGAAATGATTGGGAAGTAGGCCTAACCGTGTTAGAGCAGGACTCTCGCAGTTGAAATTGGAAGAACAGTGTCGTCTGCTGGAGTGGAGATGGTGATTGCGATGCCATCTCATCCGATTACTCTTTCCGGACACGTAACGGCTCTCGGCTGCCTGCGAGCAAGACACTCTCACAGACGACGTACATGCGCCTTTTTAAAGCGAATCCTCCTCTGCGGGCCGGGATGAAGTGTGTTGGTCTGTTTCCCCCGATCTGTTAACTCGGTTACGCGTTCGCAGTTAAACAAGAAGTTTCGCATCAGACGCCCTTAAGTGCAGCTTCCCCGTTTTCAAAATAACCTTTGGCTGTTGTCTGGGTGACGATGTGTTTTTCATCCTGCAAACCGTTTATTTTGAAAAATTGACCCAGAAGCAAAAAAAAGATCCCTGGGAAGGAGGGCCCACTGTATCCGTTTAAACAGCATACTGACCTCTTTCAGCATAGATTGAAGTTTAGATAGGCCCTCTTTCTCTCTCTCACACCCTTTCTTTCCATTTCTCTCGTTCTCTCCCGCTCTTTTTCTGCTTGTCTCTCTTTTCCTTCTTTCTAACACTCTGTTCCCCTGTACCCCTGTTTCTCTCCCTCATTATTTCTCTCTGTCTATTTCTCTCTCATTCTCTGTTTCTCTTGTTCTTCTGACTCCCTCACATTCATCTTCTTTTCTCTCTCTGTCTCTTATTCTTTCATTCATCATCGTTTATTCTTTCTGTTTATCTCTCTCATTCTCTTTCTTATTCTTTCTGTCTAATCTGTCTGTTTGTCTTATACTTTCTCCCTTATTATTTCTGTCTCGTATTCTTGTTTTCTGTGTCTCGAACTCTTTTTTTTCTGTCTTATTCTTTCTGTCTCTCTCTTTCATTTTCTTTCATTCTCTCTCCATGTCTTATTCTCTCTGTCTCTCTCTTTCATTTTCTTTCATTCTCTCTCTCTTATTGCTTTTTCATTCTCTCTTGTATTTTCTTTTTTTTTCTGTTTCTCTGTCTTATACTTTCTTTCTGTCCGTCTCTCTCATCATCTTCTCTCTTATTTTTTCTCTCATTATCTCTTGTATTTTTTTTCTGTCAATTATTCTTTCTGTATCTCTGTCTTATTCATTCTGTATCTCTGTCCTATTCGTTCTGTCTGTCTCTCTCATTTTCTCGCTTATTTCTCTCTCTCTCTCTTTCATTTTCTCTCTTATTTTTCTCTCTCTTCTTTTTTCTCATGCTCTCTTATTTTTTCTTTTTCTGTCTCTTTCTCAAACTGTCTCTCATTCTTTCTTTTTTCTGTCTCTCTCTCAAACTGTCTCTCATTCTTTCTGTCTCTCTCTCTCTCTCTCTCTCTCAAGCTCTGACTCTTATTCTTTCTGTCTGTCTCTTATTCTCTGTCTTTCTCTTAAGCTGTCTCTTTCTCATATCGTTTCTGTCTGTCTCTCTCTCTCTCATATCGTTTCTCTCTGTTTGTCTCTTAAGCTGTCTCTTTCTCATATCGTTTCTGTCTCTCTCTCTCTCTCTCTCTCTCATATCGTTTCTCTGTTTGTCTCTCTCTCTCTCATACTTTGCCTCTTTCTTATTCTCTCTCTCATATCCTTTCTGTCTCTCTGTCTCTCTCTCATATCCTTTGTCTCTCTCTCTTATTTTTTTCTCTCTCTCATTGTCTCTCTCTTATTCTCTCTCTCTCTCTCTCTCTCTCTCTCTCTCTCTCTCTCATTCTTTCCTAATATTCCATAGAAGAGACAGCGCAGGAACGTAAGTGGCCCTCATCTAATCCTCAACGTTGCACAATTAACTTTCGAAATTTAATATTGCTCAATTAGAATTAATCAAAATTCCACATCTGCAATTTCAGACTTCATTTACAAACTCTTCAGCCGACAGGTGCGAGAACAGAAGAGTTCAGTTTTATTTTCACTCTTTCAGGAAGGTTCCTGGAGTCCAGTAGTTTAAAGAATTTCCATTTCTTACTGTTATCATTCAGAAAACAACCTTTCGGTTAACGAACTCCACATTTAATCGGAATAAATCACAACAAACGTGCCTCCATGATCGTATTGCGACTTTCATACCTTCCATTACGTACTGAACGATAAACCAGATAAGCCACATCATTCTGTTTCCCTAGGATTGATAAGAATAAATATTACTTTCTCACTATGAGTATAATACGCATTGAGAGAGAGAGAAGAAAAAAACATTTTAGTACGTGTCTATTAAATTCCAACCATCTACTTGCAACGTGTGTTATGAGATAAGCTGGCTGAGACTTGACACCAGTCTTATCCATCATCCTCATCCGCATGAATAGTTTATATTGGAAATCTTGAGATGATGTGAAATGGATGGTCCGTTAGATTTGGGTGCCACAATCACAAGTTCAGCGCATCAATCAGAAAAGTGCAAATTACAGCCTTTTGCCAAGAAGGACAGGCTCTCATTAAAATCCACGGATTCTTCTCCAGACTTCGCCCACAATTGACGAGTAGAAATATCAAAGTTAATTTCAGAACCCAGATCGAATTAAGAGATATATCGTCTTCTAAGACAGCTAGAAAAATGTTCTTTAATCGTAGATAATCAAATTACTCTCAATAAACTTTCGCAACATAAAAGAGGAAGTGACGTCTCGAAAACCGGAAGTAAATTTGAAATTTATTTCCGCTTTCGAAGGAAGTAAATTCCAATTTACTTCCTTTGGAACAAAAGCTAGAACATTTTCTTTAATCATAGATAATCTAATTATAAACTCTCGCGCTGTACAAAAGAGGAAGTGATGTCACGCAAACCGGAAGTAAACTTCCCAATTTCAAAATCGGAATTTACTTCCTCCTTCAAAGGAAGTAAATTGAAATTTACTTCCGCTTTCGAAGGAAGTAAATTCCAATTTACTTCCTTTGGAAATCAAAAAGAATGGTAATGGAGCTTAACCTATCTCGAACTGAACGAACTCCTGCAAACTAAATATTTCTCATCTCTTTTGACTATTTGCATCTTTAATTAAAGTCGAATATCGCTTCGTGCAGGATCGAGAGATGCCATTACACGCTTTTCTTTTCTTCCTGGAGAGATCATTTAGTTTTCTCATAAGTGGATGAACGAACCATCCGAGCGAATGAGGGACAAAGCTTGTATTATATAAATTGATAGAGGAATTCGTAAAATTATACCCGGATTGCACGACACAAAATGGTTTCAGTTGATAAACTCGATGTTAGGTTGAATCTATTATTTAGCTTAAATACTCTGCTCTTCGGCCACGTGCAATTGTAGAGATATTTAAAGCGAAAGGTGTAGCGGCCAACATGACGCTGCAACTATTACTGATTGCAACACCTGGTAAAATAATCTTATTGGACAGGGCCTCAAATTTCAATAATTACCCTACACCAAGCTAAAATGACTGGCAGTTCACTCAACTTCATGTCAAACATATTGTTACTCTGATGTCATTGGCCTTTTCTCCTTGCTATAGAGAAGTACGAAGTACACCGAGTGGACAGAAATCATGGGATACCTACCTAGTAACGGGTAGGCGCACCTTTCCCCCGGAAAAGGGCAGTCACACGCGAGGCATTGAGTCTACTAGTTCACGAAAAAGCGTTCCACGGGTATTTCCATTCATGCTTGCTGCACCGTCGCATCCCTGGGTGTAGGATCCACAACTCGAACGGACCTTTCCACAGAATCCCAAAGATGTTCCACAGGGTTCATGTCCGGTGAACGGGAAGGCCATTCCATGGTGATAAAATCTGCAGAATGCTCTTCGAACCATGTTCTAGTCACCACGGCTCTGTGAGGAGGCACATTGTCCTGCTGGAAGAGTTCATTGCCCTGTGGGTATACGATGACCATGAAGAGACGCAGATGGTCTACAAGGATGGACACGTAACCGGGACCCTTCAGCGATGAGTCTAGACGTACCAGCGGTCCCAAATTGTGTCAACTGAACACGCCTTGGATCATTACCGACTGTCCCCCTGCCTGAATAGTTCCTTGTTGATATGACGGGTGCATAGCTTCGGGCCGTTTCCGTCAGTTACGCACCCTCCCGTCCACTCGAAATAAACGGAAAAGGGACTCATCGAATCAGGAGACCCGTTTCCAATCATCCAAGGTCCAGTGCCGATGTTCTTTCGCCTAGCTGAGGCGTGAAGTCCCGTGCCGTAGTATTAGCAATGGGACTCTGATGGGTTGGCGGCTACCATAACCTATTGCGGCTAACGATCGCCTGATGGCCTTGGTGGAAACGTTTCTGGCACCAACCTCGTTGAAGTCGGCGTTGATTTGTGCCACTGTCGCTCTCCGGTTGGCTGAAACAATTCGAGACAAACGTCTACGGCCACGCTCATCCACCATCTTTCTCCTTCCACAGCGCTGACCAGGATGAGATGATATTCCGGAATTGGCGTATTTCCGATGCACTGTTGATACTATCGAACGGGGATAGTGCAATTTCTGTACTACCTCCCTCGATAGAGTGACCCATGCGTCGGGCACCAACTATCACTCCTCTTTCAAAGTCTGTTAACTCAAGACGTTTATCCATACTGACATCGAATTACCGTCTACATGAATGCAGCGTACCTATATACCTGCCAAGCGGTGGGTTCGTCCACTAGCGAGAGGGGTGACGAACCAGGTATCCCATGAATTCTGTCCTTTCGGCGTACTTGGACTGTTTTTAAATATCCCCGGAATAGTTTGCAGTTTGTTAGTGATGGTAACTTCCTTTAGTGTTCCTCTTCAATCCAACAGCAGTAAAAAAAAACCCGATCTTCTGACCATGCGATTTTGCTTTCAACCGTTCTACTCTCCACCTTTTCTAATTTGACCCAGTACCTCTTGAGTTTTATTCTCCAGGTTTTGCACATGGAGAACCATTCAGACGCATCAAACTCCGCCTATAATATTTAGGTGGAATTTAATAGATCTGTTGCAGATCACTCACATCCTGGAGCAGTTGCAGATGTGATCTGCAAATGCTCCAAGTCATATCAAAGTAACATGGCCTACTAAAAGATATCTCTATTTATCTTTATAAACATCATGAGGTTCCGGAACGTTGAGCAGTCCCTTGGCCACATGGGACTGGTTCAAGTAACAAAAGGTATATATCGTTGGGTCTCTCTGCTTGATTAATCGAGGGATCAATCTCGCTTTTGTTACTTGCTTGGACATCGTGACCAAAGAGTAGTGCGTGACCAAGGGACTAATATAGGTCCAGAAAGTGATGCAGTTTATAAAGAAGACAAAGACTCGAAAACGTGACCTAATTCTCTTGGTAAACCACCTTTCCTACCTTCAAACTATAAGAAAACGTTGACAACTTTATTTTGGACACCATCGTCAGCGTTATTTAAGAAACCGCAAGGGATTCGTCATACTGGTCAACCCCGAGGTATGTTCATTTATGATTATTCTGTCTCCTATCTTTTAACCGACAATCAATTCGATTTTTTTTTTTTGATAGAAAGCGATTAAATAAATTTTGAAATTTAAGTTTTTTTTACACTGTCGATGGATTCTCTACAGCTTCTTAAATATTTCTTCTTTTGTGGTCGGTGAGTGTACATTTTAAGATCGTTCCGGTTGAAAATTAAAGTAGGGAGCAGAGAGTTTGTACAACTTCTCTGAATTCTTTAAACTCCATCATCAAGAAGTAATGGATGTGATGACATTTTCACCGTCATCATTGTGAAATAAGATACCAGGAGAATAAATTTTGCTTTCAGGCTATGATTACTGTCTTGAGAAGAAAATTACATGACTGGTGGCAAAGTATCAGTTCGGTAATGTTGGATTAAAAGATACAGCGGCACAAAAAAATAAATAAAATAAAATAAAAATGAAGAAAAAAAAGCGGGAGTTAACTATCTGTTGTAAAAGTTTCAATATGATCTGTGTTTTAGATTTTCTAACTTTGTACAATTTCTTTATAACAATGTCTGGTCAATTACATTTGGTTACTATAGCAACCAAAACTTATTTCCACTGTTTTCAACTTCATATAGAAAATGACGTAAATGTTATGCCCATTGTTCTTGTTTCTATAGCAACAAGCAACAAATAAGCCTACATAGCAATTGACAGTTCTTTAACAATTATATTTGGTTACTATAGCAACCAAAACTAATTTCACTGTTTTCAACTTCATATAGAAAATGACGTAAATGGTAGACCCATTGTTGTTTCTATAGCAACAAGCAAGCCTACAGAGCAATTCACAGTTCTTTAACAATTACATTTAGTCAATTACATTTGTTTACTATAGCATCTACAACTTCATATAGAAAATGACGTTAATGTTAGTCACATTGTTGTTGTTTCTATAGCAACAAGCAAGCCAAGTTTCTATAGCAACAAGAAATTGACAGTTCTTTAACAATTACATTTAGTCAATTACATTTGGTTACTATAGCAACCAAAACTTATTTTCACTGTTTTAAACTTCATATAGAAAATGACGTAAATGGTAGACCCATTGTTGTTTCTATAGCAACAAGCAAGCCTACATAGCAATTGACAGTTCGTTAACAATTACATTTGGTTACTATAGCATCTACAACTTCATATAGAAAATTACGTTAATGTTAGTCCCATTGTTGTTGTTTCTATAGCAACCAGCTACAAATAAGCCAAATAGAAATTGACAGTTCTTTAGCAATTACATTTGGTAACTATATATGGTGTGGTGAATTAGATTTGATTACTATATTTGGTCTGGTCAATTACATTTGGTTGCAATAGCAACAACTTATTTCCAATGTTTCACCAACTTCACATAGAAAATTACTTAAATATTAAACCAGTTATTGTTGCTATAGCAACGAGCAACAAATACGCGTATAGAGAAATTGACAGTTATTTAACAATTCATCGATAGCAACATAGCCAAAAAAATTCGAACTAATTGTAACCATTCTTCAAGCAAAATATCGCGTAGATGAGACACAGTTGAAAGAAGAGGACTTGATCTCTCCAGCATATCGCACACACACACTCTCAACAGGAGTGAATAGCAGGTGAATGGGGGGGGGGGGGGAAGATGGTAGAAATCACTGTCGAAATCCGTGTGTACATAACATTTCAACTGCACTGAAACTCAGCCGATGGGAGCGGACCGGTGCTGAAAACGTCTCAAAACAACCTGGAAACCTCAGAAGCTAAAGAAACCTGACAGGAGAGCCCGGCAAGGAAACGCCCGCTCGGAACCGAGGTCAACGTTGTCGCAGCACACACGAGCCTTCAATGAGATGATTGGGACACATATCAGCGCGAGGCTGCACGATATCGGTTTCCACAGTACAACAGCCGCCAAAATCCCCCGAATAATGCAGACACCGTCCAGATTGGTGCAACACCCTCCATTCTCGGACCATATACCAATGAAAAGATGGTATATGGTCCGAGATGGTATATGGAACACCTGGACATCCGCAGACTGTTAAACCATGTAAATAATGTCGTAACAGTCTGCAGATGTCCAGGTGTGACGGATTTCAAGAAAAGGCAACTTACCGGGCTGTATCGTCCCGACATTGAAATTTAGTGGAATGAATTGTCAGCGATCCACGAATACCACAAACTGGAGTTTTTCAACATTCTTTATTAGTAAATGGATTGATTTTGGTTTTTATGGCGCATGAGCGACTTTTTAGTAAATAAAGGTTATTTGTTGTTATGTAGATTTTTGGATATTAATGGTAGGGCAGTGTAGAATTGACGCAATGGTTCTAAAATTATCATTGAAAAATACTTTATTTACATTATTCTTCCCGATGATGATGAGACTTAAATCCCTGCATCGAAACGTAGAATACTCATTGTAATAATTGAGAATTTCGAAAAATAATAACAATCTTGTAAATAACCAATGTATTTTAGCGCGCGGAAAGCTTTTAAAATATATCTGAGGTTGTCTACGTACCCCACCTGTTATGTCTTCTGCTTGATTACTTATCACCTCTGTAATTACGAAGTAGAAAATGTATTCATCCGCAGACTTTTAGATGTAACATATGTTTTCTCTTTGATGCCACGTAATTATTTTAGGCCCTGGAAATTACTTTAATTCGGTAGCTCAGAACACGGGCAGCCGTTTCTTTTCGGAGGAGGGGATGTTACCGTTGGAAAGTTATGTTTATTACCATATGACGAAAAGAGGGTTTATAAAAAAAAGAAAAAATGGAGACGCGTCATTAAACGCATAGCTGAAACAATCTTGCGCCTTACATACATTCCACATCTTTGAGCAAAAGTTTCTTAAATGTGAGAGCATCAAATTAGCATCTTTAATAGGGTTGGTACGTAAGTATTTGCAAGGAGCTGCACTTTATCAAAATAAGATGTGAATTAAGCTCGCGACCATAACCACTGGTTTAGATGGCATGTTTATTTTGGTACTTGTTGTTAAGGCAGTGGGTGGCATTAACCAAATTAAATATCAGCCGGAAGAAGAAGAAGGAGAGAAAAAATCCTCTTTTGTTGAGGCTTCTGACAAAGTAAGAAATTTTTAAATTTTTTTTCTCCTTTTTTTTTTTCACTTTCTAACGATAAATACAATCAAAGGAGACTTGTTAAGCCTTACTTGCAATACGATTAATCACTCTGATTTCGCGGGAGATACATAATAAAAACGCGGGTGAGAGAATGGCCTTATAAATTACCGCGTAGAAATAGTTTGTTTGAGACACGAAGAGAAAAAAATTGTGTTCTTCCACTGCCTGTCAATTTAAACTTAAAAGGTAGCATAAATTCCGGTACGGCCCTCTATAATAAGACCCTAATGAACAGACACAATTATCAAATGGAACTGGTGGCAGACAAAAAAATAAAACTTTCTTTATTGGTCGCCCAATTACTTAATTTGAACTTGTTTTATGCGCAATTAGCTAAGTTCGGAGAAAGAACGAATGTAGGAAGGAGGTAAGGACATTTTAGAGTTCTCTATTAATCTATCGCACTTTCCAGCAGCTCGCTTATGAACTGAAGAGAACACGTGAATGAACAAAAAAGGTTATTATTTTGTTATCTGCACACGTGCATATCTAAAAATAGCCTTTTTTACAGATGGAACACTGTCCACCAACTTCCAGTAAATGTCCCTCGATATCTTCGGCCTTCAAAGCGCTACCAGTTCATCTTTGTTTCTTGGGTAGTTTCTCATCACATCCATTAGATGACCCAATTCATCTCAGAGGTTCTCTATAGGACTGAGGTAAAAATTCTGGGCTGGCCAGTCCAACTCTTCAATGTTCATATCCTCAGTCCAGTCCATCAGAACACAAGCATATGACATGGAGCTTTGTCCTGATGATACAGGTATGGGCCTTCCCGTCCTGCGCAACGTAGGTAACGCATTATTGGTCAGGATGTGCAGATAGACTTCAATATTCGTGGTTTTATCCAAAGGAACCAATGATCTCAGTCCAAACCATGAAGAACAGCCCCTGGACATCACGCTAAATCCGCTAAACTTTATTGGGCGGATGATATAGCCCCGTAGTAGCTTTTCTTGGGCAACAGCCACAACCGGGCACGATCGTCAGGCTCGTGGATCATGTACCTTGACTAGTCATACCCAAAGTAGAACTTTCCATTGGTACACAGTCCAAAAACGGTGGCATTTACAGCACGCTAGACGATATCAGACATTATTCGGGTGGTCAGTGGCTTGTGGACGGCTGCACAACTGTGGTAACCCATATCATGCAGCATACTGTGCGCCTGTGACCCAATCATCTAAAGGCCCGTGTATGTTACGATAACATCGACCTCTGTTCCGAGCAGATGAGTCTTTGCAAGGCTCTCCTGTCATTCAGTCATCTTCGGAGGTGTTTTGGGTTGTTTCGTGACGGTTTCAGTACCAGTCCGCTTCCATTTGAAGATCGCATCACCAATCGTCAACCTAGGGATCCTCAGTGCCGTTAAAATGGCGCGTACAGACCAATTTCATATGTGGCAGCCTATTATCATTCTGTGCTGGAAGTCTGTTAGGTCCGTCGATGGAGGTATTCTGAATTCGCAATAGAACTAGTCTGCTCGAAGGCCTACCAGAATATTTTGAATTGTTTCTGACACATTGTGCTTGGGTAGGAAATGGCCAACTACAATAGAGGTGGGGTTCCATATAAATATCAGGGCAGTGGTGTATACATTTAAAAGAATTGTAACATCACATGGTGTCGACAGCATCCATGCGATCCAGGAAAAGATAAATGAAATGCTAGATAATTCGAAAGTTACCTACCAATCATTGGGTTAGAGGTCAAGCTTCTACCCATCTCTACTTCCAACTCTATTAAAACTGATGGTTCTATTGATACAGCAGTTAAAAATAAAGCTGACCTGCTTGCATCCTACTTTTTTCTAATTCGTGTATTGATGATCATGGTAAACCATCTCCTTCCACTCCCAGTACCCTCCATTCAATGCCTCCGGTGCTGTTTCGTCAGAAGGACGCCAGAAGAATTGTGAAAAATCCTGATGCCAAGAAAGCGACAAGTCCAGACGGTATTTCTCCATTTGTTCTCAAAAGCTCTGCTCCTGAGCTTACTCCTGTTCTGTGTTTGCACTTTCTTGTTCCACCGGTGTTTTTCCCTTCTTTTTGGAAATTTGCTCATATCACGCAAGTTCTTAAAAAGAGTGACAAATCCCTCCTATCCAATTATCATCCCATTGCACTTACTTCTGCTCTTTCTAAAGTAATGGAGAAATCAATTAACCGCCAACTCTTAAACTACCTAGAAACATTCCATCTGATCAACGATTGCCAATAGGGATTCCGTCAGTATTGATCCACTGGGTAATATACTGGCTTAACTTACCTATTTATGGACAAATTCAATCGAAAAGTTTGAAATTTGAACAGTTGCTCTTGACATCTCAAAGTCTTTCGATCGTATTTGGCATAAAGGTCTTCTAAACAAGCTTCCATCTTATGGTTTGCCAACTGTATTTTGTAATTGGGTATCCAGTTTTCTCTCTGTCCACTCACTGCCAGTGATGGTAGATGGCTCTTTGTCTTCTAACTTCTCCACTAATTCTGGTGTCCCCCAAGGTTCAGTTCTTTCCCCCACTCTTTTCCTCATATATTAATGACCTTCTTCCATTGACCAGAAATCCTCACCATAGTTTTGCTGATGACAGCATATTGCATTCCCCCTTCCAGTTTGAGAATGCTTTCCTGCACAAACAGCTTTGACTTCTCGAATGTCCACTACCAATTCCTTGAATGCTAATCTCCAGGTAATTCTCCAATGGGGCAAGGATAACCTAGTTGATCTCAATCCTTCTAAAACTCAGTCCTATCTTTTATCTCGCAAAAATGATTCTTCTGCTCCTATGCTTATCTTCGATAACATTCAAATTTCTGGACAAGATGATATGCGTCTATTGCGGATTACCCTGACTTCTAATCTCTCTTGACACAAGCACATTACAAATATTGCTTCCTCTGCATCTAAAGAACTGGGGTTTCTCTTTCAAATCTGAAATCCATCCTACCACAGAATATTGTTCCCACATCTGGAGCGATGGCCCCATAACCTTCCAAGCTTCTATTCAGAAGAAAGCAATTAGGTTAATTAATGACCTATCTCTAACAAAGTCTTTTCACTCTTTGTCTCACAGACGTGGTGATTCTGTTGCATGCCTTTTCTACAGATGCTTCCATGGGCACTGTTCTTCTGAACAATTGGTTTCTATAATTTCCCCTCTCTCTTCCAAACATGTCTGAACACATGCCACAACCAGTCAGCATCCATTTAATGTCCATCTTCAAACTCATCGAACCAACTGTTCTCCATCCTCATTTATTCCTCCAATTTTCATTTTCTGGTACAACCACCCTTTCATGATTCATGAAAATCATGAAACATTTATAAATGATTTATTTTGCAAAATTATGAAACGTTATAAACGTTTCGTTATTTATAAAACTATAAAAAATTACATTTATAAATTTTTTCATAAATTTATATTAATAAAAATATTAATATATTTTTTTATATTTTTAAACATTTTAATATAAAATTTTAAAAATAATTAAATTAATTTTTAATTAAAAATTAATGATTGCTGCAGTGCTCTGGTATTTTAAGAAATTTATCTGACGTATTAAATACGTCACAATTTTTTTTTTTTATAATTTTATTAGACTATTATATGTAGTGTATCTTTGCTGAATCTTTGAGAGACATCGCTGGCTAAGGACCGGCAGCAAAATACATTTCCTTAGTTGAGGTGCAGCTTTAAGCATGGATACAAATGCAGGTATCATCAGTAGAGTCAAGTATTGATCGCATTCTCTCTCTCTGTGTCTTTCTCTCGCTCAAGTTTCGTGTTATCCCATGGGGTGCTTCGTACCGGCTTATTATGTCCCTATCTATCCCATTGAAGTTTGCATATGAATATCCTGGTCCGCAATCAACCTGGGTAAACATTTCCGACTGTTTATGTTTCAATTTTTTTTCTTCTTCTTCCTTCGTTCTTTGATCACGATGACAAAAGCGGTGTCAGTGCAGTTCTTCCCTCGAATGTTGTCATGTTTGCTACATTCATTATGAAAACTGAATATAAATCTCCTTCGCTATTCAAACGGAATAAAAGGAATGAAAATGAGAGACATTATAATACAGAAAGGTGGTTTTTAACCTTTAAGTCTTCTCGATTTGTTCGGATTTTATTTGCCACGTGTCGAATAAACATTGGAAATACCAGAACGATCAAACAGTTTAAGTTGCTGTTTGGAACACTGGAGTTCCCTCTACGAGCGATTATTAATATGTAGGACGATAACGGATCCCTCTGGGGGAATGTTAAAACACGATATTCAGCTTGTGTGCAAAAGTTTTGAAAGAAGTGGTCTTTTTGAAATTCGATACGATGAATGATTAGCTGGATGAAAATTCGGTTTTCCCTTAGGGGAAAACATTGAATCCTCATCCACGAGATCGACTAACTCGGCTACGATGTGAAAACAGTCCGGAAGAATTCCTCCATCGTAGGTAGTAGTTGCCATTTTCGGCCACGGCCATGGTATCGAACCCGGGTACCCTTTAGTGTACGTTCAGTTAATGGCGAGCAATTGTTGGTGTAGGACAGACATGATTCTTGATTTAGTATTGTTGGTATATAGGCGATAATTCTTTGTTTAGAATTGTTGGTATAGGAGATGTGCATTGGTCGAGGATTTTTAGTATTGGAGATTTTGGTATCAGAGATGGTTTGGTAACAAAAGGTGGTTGTTACAGAAGATGATCGTTGGTCTGGAATTGTTGGTGGAGGAGACTATTCTTGGTTTATGACCGCTTGTGTAGGAGATAGCTTGTTTACGACAGTCGGAATTGAAGACTAGTCATGGTTTAGGATTGTTAGTATAGAAGACTTCTTAGTTTATGAGGTGATCATTGGTGTGTGGCAGAGTTTTGCAAAGTGCGGAACGTTCCTCATTGGGAGAACTTAGATGTTTCGTGTTGGATTGTTAATATAGAAGACCTCTTAGTTTAGGATTGTTAGTACAGGAGTCTTCTTAGTTTAGGATTGATAGTACAGGAGTCTTCTTAGTTTAGGATTGTTAGTACAGGAGTCTTCTTAGTTTAGGATTGTTAGTATAGGAGACCTTATTTTAGGATTGTTAGTACAGGAGACTTAGTTTAGGATTGTTAGTACAGGAGATTTCTTAGTTTAGGAGACTTCTTAGTTTAGGATTGTTAGTATAGGAGATTTCTTATTTTAGGATTGTTAGTATAGGAGATTTCTTATTTTAGGATTGTTAGTATAGGAGACTTCTTATTTTAGGATTGTTAGTACGGGAGGCTTCTTATTTTAGGATTGTTAGTACGGGAGACTTCTTATTTAAAATTGTTAGTACAGGAGACTTCTTAGTTTAGGAGCCAATTATTGGTATATGGCAGGTTTTCAAAGTGTGGGGCGTTTCCCATTGGGAGAACATAGTTTTTTGGTGCGTGTTGCTTTTATGAAGCACTTTTTTCTAATGAAATATAGAAAAACTATCCAAGTTTAATTTTGGGATGTCGAATCTGTTTATTTCGCTTGTTCTGGAAGGGGAACGTAAAATTTATGAAATACTTTAAGAGGGTTAGTTATAGATGTTTATGAACTTCTGGTATAGGAGATTGCTTAATTAAGATAGTTGGAAAGAGATTAGTGTTTGTTTAGGAGGTAATCATTAGTGTATGAGATTAGTCGTGGTTTAGGAGGTGATCATTGGTGTAGGAAATTGTTGGTTTATGGTTACTGGTACGGTATTGGAAATCGTTTGTTTAGGACAGTTGGCATAGGATATTAGTTCTGGTTTAGGAGGTTATTATTTGGTTTAGGGTATGATTGCTGTTTTGTGGATCTTTGATGATTGCTTATTTAGGACAGCTAGCATAGCAGAGAATGCTGGTTTAGGGTTAGTGGCTTTGGTTAGTATAGGATATTTAGAACAGTTGGTTTAAAATTCCGAGTATAGGAGATTGCTCATTCGGATAGTTGAGACAGGAGTGCTCCTTTAGGATACATATATAGGAGATTATTATTGTTTTGTTGGTGTAGGAGATTATTATTGATTTAACACTGTAGGAGATTTTTGGTATAGGAGAAAAGTATTGATTATTGCTTTAGGACTGTTAATGTAGGAGATGGCTGATATAGGAGATTATTATCGATTAGTGGTTTAGGATTGTTCGTGTTGGAAATAACTGGTATAAAATGTTTGACGATTGTTGCTTAGAATATTGTTGATTTATGATTTTTGAGGTATGGGATAATTTTTGGTTTAGAACTATTGGTAGAGGAGTTAGTGCCAAGGGAACGTAGGCTATGAAGCGACTGCTTCCGGTCCTTGCAAGAATAGCAGATCCAACTCTTCTGGTCAGATACAAAATTGAGATGTTTATAAATAATACACTTTTCAGTGATTTAAAGTAAAATAGAAAGAAAAAAAAAAGGAAATATATGCCCCCTCCCGCAGTCTCCACAGTCTGATGCATTAGACTATCATGATATGACGTTTTTATAAACCTTTCCGCTCCTTAAAAATTAGCTGACAGCATCAACCGCCTTTAGGGGTTGTTGCTTTCGGCTCCATTTGAATAAACGGTTTCTGTTTCCCATCCGATTAAATGTCATACCTTCTGGGCGCGGAGTACGCAGGTACCAAACAACTTTTATACATATTCAAATAAACTCATCGCCGAAGAAATATTTGCCCAACCGGAAAGAACTTCTTTTGCCGCGAGCTCTCTAATGTCTACTTAATTAAAATACAATTAATTAGCGTCTACTTAATTTACTTTATTTTTAATTAAGTCCTAACCAGAGACGCAGTTGAGTTTTGATGTTTGAAGAATGCATCGCGACATTTTAAACCTTAAAACTCCACAGACAGAATTCTGCATGGATGAAAGTGATTGTGTTCAATGCCCGCCCTCATTATCTCGATGATAAACACAAAGCGATTGTCTATCGATGCAACAACCGGAAAATTTTGAGGCATTCCCCATCCCCCTTGCTAATACCTCGGTGGCACCAAGTAATGTTGTCACAATAGGAGATAAATTACTGGTCTTCCACTTCCCCCCCATGTTTGCTTAGATAGAAGAGAGCTGAAATAGTTGAAGATACATAAATACAGATTATCAGGCAGCGCATAATCCAGGTTCGCCATCGTGAGTACCTTAGGAGACTTCGTAAAACTCCTATATTTTCGTAGGAGGCAATTCCCCTCTCTACGAGGATGTCCTTCCCAATATGCGAGATCATGTGCCACCGAAAGATTTCCCTATATTTTTAACTAATCCTCTTTTCAAAACAAATATTTCACTCCAAAAAGTTCGTTGGATCGTAGTTAGAGCCGACATATTTCAGGGCCGGCGAGCTCTCAACGAAACTTGTGTACGATAAAAGAATGGTAAATCTATAACATAAAGAGTCCTGTCTACTCAGTATAGCTTTGTTATTTTAAAATAGAGCGAAAAGTATAGCAATAAGCCGAAGATGCCCCTCTTTAGAAGAGAATATGCATTTCGATGAATATTAGTCCGGTTATACTTTTCCGAAAGAGAGAAAATAAAAGAAGCACTGTAAGTATATAAAGAGACCTTCCCCCCGGTAATACATGATGGGATTTAATATAAATATAAGACGATGTCTTCATTTTGTTCAATTTCTGATCAGCGATGGTCCGATATTGAAACGACTGAAACCAGGTGATTCTATTTCTTTGGCTAGTCAGTGTACATATATCGTATCTTTTCGATTCCAGCCGCACAAGTGGAAGGGAAAAACATCTTTATTGGTTAACCTTGTCATCCCTTTGTCACTATCATGAAGCTGCTAGTGAATGGATCATTAACTTCTCGCAGCTACGGACCAGTCGGCGACACAGTCACCCTCACACTCACACACACACACACACACATACGATACAGTCGGCAAATGATTGCCAGAGAACTCTTTTTGGCTCACCTAACCTTGATCATAAATATAGTTCCAATTGATGTCAACTATCGAAGGCAAAAGACAGAACTAAAACAATCTGTTACGCCGAATATTGTTTAAATGCAGACCATGGATGCAGATCGGTATGCAAATGGAGGATTTATTATTATTTTTTTTTTTTTCAAGGAAAAAAGAAAGCAAACGAAGAGAACAATACGAATTTTTGATGCCAGTTTCTAAAGATTTATCCTATAGCAAAATCGACGACCTTTATCCCCACCTCCCCCTCTTCGGATGATAGCCTCTCGACCAGTGTTTGAAACAAAGCGATCTTTTGGTAGCAAACTACGCGTTTCCGCAAGCTGCGTAGAGAAAATTGCATTGAGTACTTGTCAGCGTCACCTGTATTACGTTTGTGGCAGAGAAGTGGCATGACAGGAAATGTTTGACAGAAAAAAATTGGTTATACGTTACTGTTGAGGGGGTGGGGGAACAGATTACTGTGTTTTGTGATTTCGTTTTGCTCCTTTTCTCTTCCTCACACCACCCTCTGCCACTTCCCGTCGCGTATTATCTCTATTTGAACGCGATTTCTTGTCTGGAAGGATTTGTCAAAAGGTGTCACGAGTCTCGCAACAAAAGGCAAACTGGAGCTGTTTTCAAACTCTTAAAGAGCGAGGAAGAACAACCATTGTTGGTTCATAACCGGAATTGTCTTTATAGTTGCAATTTTTTCTTCAGGCAGTGACGTCATCACCCAAATGTTCGAGGATAATCCACTGCATGGATGATAATTGGATAAACTCAGAGAGAGAGAAATAATATTAGTAAATACCGTATGAAAAGCGTTTTTATTCCTCTCGTGTGTAATGTGGGGGGGGGGACTAAACAAGCCCTCATTCTTCCCCTATTACCTGATATCTTCAATGTTTTTTTCTTTTCGTATTTTGTCCACGCTCTGGTCGCTCAAAAGAACAAGCAACTAAAGTTAGATTACGGCAGCGTTCGACTTGAAAGAAATATGCTAATAACTGCCAAGCGTCTAGTAAGAGAGAAAGAAAGAAAAATGAAAAATACGCTAGGAAAAATAATATTTCCTAAAGATTTGAGCATTAAGTCAAAAATGGCTTTCGTCCAAAGGAAAAAAAAAAAAAGGGAAAAAAGCACATTACAACTAATGCCGTAATTTTTCTGCTCACTTTGCCAACAAAGAATTTGTAGCAGAGAGAGAAAGCGAGAGAGAGAGAGAGAGAATTTTATTGTACTGATACTGATATTGGCATTCATCTCAGGCAACTAATGGCCTGCGTTGTTCTAAATGAAAGGCACATATCTTTTGTCGGCAACTGTATTCTTCCCTTTCGTCATCCGATCGCATTTATACTCGGCCGAACGAGGCAAATTGTTCACAGTAAACAAAACAGACGTTATGGTTATAACTTACACGGCTTACTACGAAAGCGCACTATTTTTTTTTTTTCTTCTTTCTCTTCCTCCCCCTCTTAAAGTACCGGAGACGATAAAACCGGTAGACATTCGCGTAACTAGACTCTTATAATCTCTTATAATGACGTCACGAGCGGCGCGTTTGAATTCGCCATGGAAACAGAGTAAAACGAACACTCCTGTAACGACTGAAGCGGACATATAACAATAACGCATTAGCCCACCCCCCTTGTGACACTCTTAAAATAACAATAAAAAAAAAAGGGAAGATATTTTTTCATTGTTCGTTTTATGTAGGGGCAATTAAGGTATTACAAAGTGCACGAGGGTAAAGCGGTCAAAAAACAGAAAAAGATAAATTTATAAAATGTATTTGAATAATAATATCGAATTAATCTAGTTTGAAGAAAACATTAAAATCGTAGATCCTGTACTCGGAAACTTTTTTGTTCATTATTATTATTATTATTTTTTTTTTTTTCTACGTTTCGGACTATTATTTTAACTTCTTTCTTCAGGAGAAATGCTGCAGCCAGACCAAAAATATTCCGGTGACGTCACGACCATTGTTGCCACTGTGACAAAAATATACGATTTTATATTTGCATAAATGAAATTAACAAAAGTCAAACGATTAAAAGATGATTTCTCACGCGCTAAACATTCATTCGCTGTACCTTCCACCTTTTATTTTTGTTTATTTCGCCACGAGAAATGCTGCCTGCGTCAAACAACAATACTCAGTGACGTCATAACCATTGTTGTCGCTGCGAAAAATACATTTAACGATTTCATATTTGTATATGAAATTGACAAAGTCAAAAGATTAAATAATTATAATTTTCACGCGCTAAACGTTTCTATCCATTCTCTGTACATTTCATCATTTCTTTTTTGTCTATTTCGCCACGAGAAATGCTGCCGCGCGATCAACATTCTGGTGACGTCACGACCATTGTTGTCACTATGAAAAAGACATTTCGCGATTTCACATTTCTATAATATGAAATTGACTGAAATTGATTGAATGTTTGTTTCACCACGAGAAATAGTACCAACAATATACTGATGACGTCACGACCATTGTTGTCTCTGTGAAAAAGGCATTTAGCGATTTTATATTTGTATACAATGACATTAACAAAGCAAACGATTATTAAAAAATTACATTTCTCATGCGCAAACGCTTATATTCGTTCTTTTACACCTCACTTCTTTTTTCTCCACGAGAAATAGTGCCTGCGTAAAACAAAAGTACTCAATTGACGTCACGACCATTGTTGTCGCTGTCAACAATAAAAGAACTCGGCATTTGGTAGCTTTAACTCCAACAGTTGCGCAACAAACATTGCCAGTCAACTGATATTACTCCCTAAATGTTATTTATAACGTTGATTGTCAAAGTATTCATCAATTAGTTTGGGAGACTCGATCGTCTGCTAGCCGTGCGCACCGATGAAACAAACGCAGCTGTTGGACTTAGTCCTAAAATCCCTAACATTGTCAGTTGCTACCGAAGCGTGCAGCAAACAAGGCGTAAATTACTTACTAAAAGACCCACTTGCGAAGATAAAATCCTCCAGTTATTGCCGGGCGTTCTCAAATTTTCGCGCATGCGCCGACGCTGATTTAATTGCGAACTCCCCCTTGGCCCCTTAAAAACAGTTTCTTCGAAAGATGCGCCAAGGAGGGATTTTTTTTCCTTCTTATTCTTAAATGGGGGGAAGAGTACATATGGTACTTCCATTTAAACCAGTGAACGCTGCAGACTTTTACTACCTCTGTGTCACTCTATGCCAGAGTACAATCAATCACGTGGTCATCTCGCTCCAACGCTTGTATCCCGGCACGCAAGTCGCAATAAGGGATTCCACGGGGGCATTCATTCAAGTGATCACTTTCTATCACGGGCCAACGGCAGGTAATTGGATTAAGATCTTCGGTCTTTCTTTCGCAGTTGAATTCCTTTCCACGGGATCACCAGTGAGGACACGAAAAAAAAGGGACAACGCAACAAACATATACAGGAATGTATCGATCTTTTCAATGTGACATAAAGTCGCTGGCCACCAAGTTTTCTGCTCGCCTTAGCGCGAGTAGAATTCCTTGTGAATAGCTCCAGAAAGTGGCATCAATATCAGACGATGCAGTTAGAAGTCGGCATCTCGTCTGATATATTGGATGTGACAAAAGTCCTATAGCTGTATACCTCCTGTTTTTTTGTTGCCTTCTTTCTCCGCTATATTTGCTTGCTATAAATAGCCCACGCGCCCGTATACAGCGATATTCAAAACGAGTGGGTGAGGGGGCAAAATTTCTCCGGACCAAAAGACGAATCAAAAAGTGGAAATAGGATTGGGAGATTAGGCTTAATGGTAAGTTAGGGCTAATATTGCCAATCATAGCGAGTTCTTCAAGCAAAATCTGATTAATGATCCCCTTGGTTAAGCTAGCTTGTTATTAATTCCTAATTTCATTCTCTTATCCTTTAATCGAAAATATAATCTCTAATCCCGTTCTCAATATCTCTTCATTGGCTTTAAGTATAATCTCTACTTAAACCACAACTAATCTGATTTTTCACTAGAAAATTTCTTATTATTATTCCTTCCTCTCCACAAAAAACGGACAAACCGACCTTTATCATACTCACGATTTACATGGCGAGATTAATCTTTGCCTGTGTCGCCTTTGCACTGTTTGAAAAACTCAACACAATAGCTGAACTAGCTAAGAGTTGCATTGGATTTTCTATTCTAATCCTGCACTAACCCCACAACTGACCAGTTAATCCTTGTAATATTGTCATAATGCCTTTGTAGATTAATATGGTCATATTAATAGATTAACGAATTCATATGATCGGATTAACGATGTTAGATGATTTATTCATATATAATAATTCGTATTAGAGGATTAATCAGATAATATATCATAATCTATGACATTTTGATAGGTAGCACCTTTGTAGTTGATATGATCATATTAACTATATCAGACAATTTATTCATATCATAATAATATTAGAGAATGAATCAGTTAATCCTCATAATATTGTCATAATCCATGACATATTATAGTTAGGTAGCACCTTTGTAGATTGATATGCTCATATTAACCGATTAATGGATCATATTAGCAGAGGCATATGATGCAAGAAAGCGAGCTTATGCAGCCTCAGCCAAAAAAAAAAAACCACTCCCATTTCACTCTTCCGTTCGTTCGAAATACCTGTCCAGCTGAGCCTTAAATTTATTTAAGCTATCAACTTCCACAACAAGGGATGGAAGTCTGTTCCACCAACCAACTACCCGCTTTAGCCAGCGGGTAGTTGGCTAAATTTCCGCACATCTATCCTACATCTCTCTTTCCTCAATTTGAATTTATGCCCTCTCAGGTGATTATTCTGAGCAAGAGGAAGAATCCCATCAGCATTGAGCATGCTCAAACCATTAAAGGCTTTATACACATCTTCAGATCACCTCGCCGGTGCCTTGTCTCCAGACACTGTGATTTGCAAAACTTAAGCCTTTCTTCGCAAGAGCAACCCTTTGTTCCATTCACTAATCTTGTTGCCCTTCTCTGCACTCGTTCCAGCAACTCTACATCCTTCTTGAAATGAGGCCTCCAGACCTGTATACAGTACTGAAGGTGTGGTCTGACCATTGCCTTATACAAGGGAATAATCACCTCCTTATCCCTGCTAGAAAAATTCCTGTATATCATTGACAATACTCCATGAGCTACTCTTGCAGCCCGTCTGCACTGCTCAGAGAACTTCATATCTGCCTGTACAATTACCCCAGGTCCTTTTCATTCTCTACCACTGTCAGTGTAGTACCACAGAGTTGATACGTTGCTCTGGGGTTGCTGTTTCCCATATGTAGTACTTTACATTTGTCAATGTTAAACTTCATTTGCCACCTCTCAGTCCATTTGCTCAACCTTTCCAGATCCTGTTGCAGCAGCATAGCGTCAGTAGTGTCCTTAACAACCTTGCCAACCTTTGTATCGTCTGCAAACTTGGACATTAAGCTTGATATACCATCATCAATATCGTTTATAAATACAGAAAACAATAAAGGACCCAATACTGAACCCTGAGGGACTCCACTAATAACATTAGTCCACGATGAGCAGTGTCCATTGACTCTGTCTTCTCCCCCTCAACCACCCCTTTATCCATAACAGCAATTTGCCTTCAATGTCACACTCCTCCAATTTCTGCAGCAGTCTTCCATGTGCAACAGTATCAAAAGCCTTTCTAAGATCCAAGTATATAATATCAAAGTTATTCCCTGCATCCAGTTCTTTTGTGACTGCATCATAGTATCCAATCAAATTGGTCAGCCAAGACTTTCCCTTAACAAAACCATGCTGTGTCCGAGCTATAACTGAAGTCTTGTCTAGATGATCCTGCAGTGCTTCTTTAACCAGTGCCTCCATTAATTTTCCTGGAACAGAAGTTAAACTCACAGGTCTATAATTACTTGTGTTGCCCTTTGATCCTCCTTTGTGAATTGGGGTCACATTTGCACATCTCCAGTCTATGGTTACCTCCCCTGAGTCCAAGGAAGCCCTCATAATTATGGCTAAGGGTTTGCTTACTTCCTTTGCTTTTTTTATGTTTATCCTCAACAATTTCTCCTCCACTTTCCTCTCAGTTATTACAAAATCATCTAGCTCACTGCCAGAGTTTACTTCACCTCTGGCATTCCCCTTCCTGAATAACTCCTCATGTGTGAATGTAGATGCAAAATACTCGTTTAATTTGTTAGCCACCTGAGGAGGATCCTCAACTGTTCAACCATCAGTATCCGTGGACCAATCTAATTCATCCCTTTCCTTCTAGAATTTACATAGGTAAAGAACTCTTTTCTGTTTTTCTTTGCATCCTTTGCCAAGCACAGACCAGCTTATATCTATCATAGGCCTCCATGTCACCCATTAATTTATATGTATCCCATGGATTTTTGTTCTCTGCCATATGTCTCGTTAGTTCATCTGCATCCATTTAGGATTAAACCTTGAATAATATTTCTTGGTATGTAAAGTCTAGTAGCGTAATAATTCTCGTATATTATAGATAATGATGTTAGAGTATTTATTCAAATCATAATATTCATATTAGAGTATTAATCAGTTAATCCTCGTAATATAATCCATGACATATTATTGATAGGTAGCACTTTGTAGATTGATATGGTCATAATTGTCAGATTAAGGAATTCATATTATCAGATTAACGAAATAAATTCATATCAGTTTGAGGATTTATTCATATCATAATAATTAATATTAGTCTTCATCAGTTAATCCTCATAATATTGTCAAAATCCACATATTAGGGATAGGATAGGCAGCACTTCCTAGATTGATATGCTCATATTATCAGATTACGGAATCCATATTGGAAGTCACCTTTGCCGAGTGGTCAGCGCGAATGTGCATAAGTACACTATTGACCTGGGTTCAAGCCCGTGACTGCTAAATAAAGTACTGTTTCTTGTATTTTCTCTATCTTGTGAACTCTGATTGCGTGATCGTTCCAGAGCTAAGCAGAAAATTTATTAACAGATTACGGATTTCACATTAACGAATTAACAGATTAAGGAATTCCAGATTAATGTTATCAGATTAACGACATTAGAGGATTTATTCATATCATAATCCAAATTAGAAAATTAATCAGTTAATCTTCTTAATCCTCACAATATTGCAATAATCCATGATATATTACGGATACGTAGCACCTTTGCAGAGTGATATGCTCATATTATGAAATTATCGAATTCAGATTAACGAACATATTATCATAGGATTAATTAACGTAATCATTTAATTCACTAGATAATTAATTCAAATTTTTTTTTACTACAGTCCTTTACCTCACTAAAACAGATAAACCGCCCTCTTTAACACGACATTATCAACAAGCATGAGTCATATTTGTACTACTGAGAAAACTCAGGCCAATGGATGGAAAACCGTTTTTCTCCATTTTTTTCCTAATTCTGTACTAACTTAATGACTGATCCTTAATCCTTCCATAGTAGATTAATATACCAGTATTATCAGATTAACAAATTGACATTAGGAAGGATTAATTAATAAAATGAATCATTTACTTCACTTGATAATCAATTCAAAATATTTTTATTCCAGGTCCCTTTACAGTACCACAAAAACAGACAAACCAACCTTTCACATATGCACACAATTACAGGCATGAGATGAAAATAATTATCTTTTGAGTTGCTTCCACATTTCTAAAAAAAACTCAAAACCTAAATAGTTGGTTAATCCAACTGTTTTATTAAGATTATCCTAATCCTGTTATAATCGAATATAATCCATCCTTAAAAAATTTGCTTACAGTGGAATAAGTTAGTGACCACTGCCAATAGTCATCCAGCAGTCTGTAAACTGATTTCCAAAAATCCCATTACATTGATGGATTATATATTTGTCTGCCAATTGGAACTAACAATTCCGCCTACGACGGAAGACACGCTTTCATAAAATTTAATACGGTGAGCAGTAATAGCTTTAGATATAAGCAAAACAGGCTCCTTGGAGCGCCTTCATAACGATAAATACCGTGTGTAATTGTAAAATCGCTGTATTGTTGAAGTTTTCATTCACAGCTCTTTCTGTACGTGTAATAAAGAGCGTGACAAAAGGACAGACAGACGGACACAATATTCGAAAAGCGAAGTTATAATAATGATTGCGGTTCTTACACGTTTTTCCTTCGAATAAGAGACAGAGCGAAGAGAACAGGGCAGGGAACTCTTGAGAATTATACAGATGGCGTCGCGAACATCGAGATCGGATTGCTTTTCCGTTAGATGTGTATTTAATCCGGGTTAAATTATCGTGCAAATGTAAAATCTGTTGATTTAAGATCTCATTGGCACGTCCAACTTTCCATTAAGCATGTGTTTCTCGGCGTTCGTTCTTTCCTATTGCTGGTGGCAAGAAAATTAATCTCTCTTTCAGTGAATTTGATATTTGTGTTGTCTGACCTTTCAAAGGATCGGCACTTGTTCGTTATCGAGTGTGTTGTAATAACATCTGTGAGACGGCCGAGTGTTTGTTTAATCAATTCGCCCCACTGCTTTCAGTTTAACTTCAACGTTTTTCTTCACTCACTCACTCACTTTATCCTTCGTCCATTCCTAATCTTCGGTGCCCATCACGATCTTACAATCAGTGGCACAACACGGAACTGTTTGAGTCATTAAACCGGACCTGTCATTTTTTTAAAAAAAATTATTATTTAAAAAGACACCAGAAAGAGTTTGTTCATTATGGGATACAAAGTTGTAAATACCTGCTGAATTTAAACAGTTTATCAGCTGTTTAAATTAAAATTTAAATTTGTACAATAGAACGGCTACAGTTCCTGTTAGTATAGTGACAAACACAGAACTGTAACTGTCATAAAACCGAAACTGTTATTTTTTAATTATTATTTAAAATTATTTAATAATTTTTAAATTCTTAAATTAATTAAAAGTAAAGTTTATTGTATTAGCGGATAGATAGGCTATTTTATGTAGACGCACGAGATAGTTCGTTCACTATGAAAGACAAAGTTGAAAATACCTGGTGAAGTTAAATGGCTTTTTGGCAGATTATAATCTGTACAACAGAATACCTACATTTCCAGTAGATACTCTATTGATAAAATAACTCGTAGTTTTCTAACCATGCTAATTTAAAGGACCATTGGAGAGCCCTCTGAGAATCCAACCGACTTTGGTATCATTAAAGAAAAGTATATTATGTTCGTACTGGTTATGCAATGTATGGAATCATTACTGGAGAAACCTGTGGTTGACCTTGAAATCACGATTCGCACTAAAAAAAAAATCATTGAGTTATTTTCAGGAGAGTTATCTTTCTTCTGATAACTCCAATTAGAGATAAAAATGGCGAATTCTTTTAATCATGTTTAGTACAATAGTTTATGAAACTGTGCGGTGTTTTTTTAACCCTTTCAGAAGTGTATGGAACTATGAGCCAATCATCAACTGGGTACAAAAATGTGCAGTATGAGATCCTTCGAGTATAACCGAAAAAGACAAACCAACCATAAGAACACATAAAGATAAATTTCCATCTCTGTCAATATAGTCTTTGCATGTTTATATTATGATTAAAAATGCGGTGGAAATATCCTAGCTACAAGTGTCCCGTTATCTCCAATCAACAAACTAATAACAATCAAGTGATCCCCTTCCGCCGTCCTTTTTATTGAGTACCATTAATATGGTAATACCTGGTATCAGTGGTATTCAGTTAAATGGTATTCGGTTCATGATTAAATCGTGATTTAAAATACGCCGGAAATGACCTAGTACAGGTGTTTCGTTTTCTTCACTGAACAAACTAATAACAATCAAGTGATCCCTTTCCGCCGTCATTTTTACCCAATACCATTAATACTGTAATAACTTACTAATAGCAATCAAGTGATTCCCTTCCGCCGTCATTTTTACTTCCGGTTAATGCTGACGTACCGGTACACTTTCGAACGGTTGTATCTCCAAAGTAAAAATTACTTAAAGCCATCGCCTGTTACCAGTCTACCCTTCAAATTTGTTATAGGTGCATAAAGGTCACAGACACACACACCGGTTACTATAGTTACCGTAAGGTTGTCCGCCTCGGTTACTTGTTCCGGGATTTATAAAGTCCATCAGCGTTCTGAAATGCCGGGAACGTATATGATCTCATGAAAGTCGTCACTGTCTCCGTACAAAAAAAGCATGAATCTTTTAGGGAATTCGTGTACCAGCGATATTAGAGCTTCCAGAATTTGAAAAGTGTTTCAACTCGAACACATTACTCTTCTCATGTGACGGGCAGGAAGAATTGTTTTAGAATTTGGCCGCCGACCGCTTTGCGTTTGTAACAGTAGGTTTCATCTTCCGAGATAGGGGCCCCCCTCCTTCCCATGTAAAGCTATGATGTAAGTTTGGTATGTGTGCGTGTACTTTCTGGTTTTGTCTGCCTGGTAAACAACTTTCAGAGGAAGGAAAAATAATCAGATTACACCGGACGGTACTCCTGTTTCGCATGCTGTTTTTTCGCTGAATCTGTAATAAGGAGTGTAGAAGGAAAAGAAAAGAAACAAAAGAAATAAGCGGGGAGGGGGGTGGCTGTGGGAAAAAAAGCCTTTTTTTTCCCGCGTTTCGTTTTCTGTTTTCGAAATGTTAGAAGGAACGCAAAAATAAAACGAGCACAAAAAATGTTGCTGTAAATGAAAACTGAATTTTTTGAAGAGTTGAACAAGTCAAGGCATAAATATATTTACGCCATCTTGTTTTTTTTTTTATTCGCTTGTTTCTTCATTCGTTATAAAACAGATGTTACAGTTCCAAACGTAAAAATAATGGAGCTCAAAATGTCACTTTGCTTTCAAGGTACTTCCATAAACATCAAATCACCACCCCTGTTTCGAATACACTGAATGTTTTAATAGATAGAAAAGCAGTTATCGTCTATCGTCTGCTGGGATTTAGGCCTAAACGTAATAAAATAAACAGTAGAGACATTTCAGTGCAAGGAGGAGGAACAATGATTTATTATTCAACAAAACCGCCCTATGGACTTCGGAATACTCAAGAAGATATACAAGTTTAAATTGGTAACTTTTTCTTAGTACGAATGGTGTAAAAACTTCTGAAGATTTCTAACTCAGTTAGAAACAATTACCCTTGGAATTGTTAAAATTTTAATGCTTTAATTGGTTTATCTTAGAGAGCTATCGCTGGATCTCTGTCTATTATCTGCAACAATAAGGGTTTGTCGCTTAACAACTTCCGCGTTTTCGGGAAACTGAAGGCAAAAGATCGATTTCAGACAGACGGAATGAACATCGTCTGTCTGAAAACACTACAAAGGCATATGAGAGGTAATGTATTTTCAGTCAGTAATAATAGATAGATGTTTTCACGACCTAATAAGACTTAGCTCGTGAAAACTTCTTAGATTCTAAACTCACTTCTTAGACTCTAAACTTCTAAGAAGTGAATTGGAAAAAAAAAAATTATAAAATGTATTTACTCCAAATACCAAATCGGTTGATATATTTATAGGTTTAGTAATGATGCGGGATGGAAGAGAAACTAAAAAGGATTGTAAATGACAGGAGGGTTGAAAGAAACCATCAGACATCTTCGAAATTCCTTTTGCACCTGTGGAAGAGACTAAACTTTATGCATTAAGTAGAATATTATAATAGCCATTTTCAAGAAGAAATAAGTAAGACGTCAAACGGGAAACTGGGGAATTAAAGAGAGTTGAACGCTCCGAATGAAATAGATAATTCAATAAATATTTCAAATGATACTCCAATTTTCTACAAAATCAAATAAAAACCTCTTAGTAATCGTAAAGAACAAACTGGATGTAGAAGGTAAGGGATCGTGCATCCCAGGCAGACAGAAATTGTAGAAAATAAACAACGGAAGCAGACCATGGTAATGCAATAAGCACTGACGTCCGTACAGATCTCATTTAAAATATTTCGGTTTTCTTGAAATTGTTGATTGATATTAAAGATACTTAAACATTACACCATACAACAAATTTTAAAACAAGGTTCTGTTTGTCATTTCTTGGTGCTTCTTCTTGGAATTGGATTGGCTCTTCCGATTATGACCTTAGTTTTTGAATAGCAGCGATGGGTTGCCCAGAAATGGAAGAATATTAAATAATAATATTTCATTGACTGTATGTACCGTTGGAAACTGCCATCTATTACTCACTAAAATTGCTCAGATTTCATTTTAAAAAATTCGGCTGACAGTTTCCTAAACCAGCCCTCTAATGTTGGCTTGTCACCTCTTCTGGTAGACCATTATTTTCTCCTGTAGTGCCGATCTACTAATCGAAAAAAAGAAAGCGATAGGGCATAGTGAAACCACCTTGTAAATCCAAAAGGAACCATAGCATCAAGTCCTCCACAGACATCCCATTTAATACTGGTCATACCTTTCTGTTCTCTAACTCGTGCTTTGCATTTCTGCTGTCTAATATGAACAGATCGCCCAACAGGATCGATTGGTGTAACTTTTGATTGAACTGTCTATGAAAAGATACCACTCTTTTTCATGATTGTGATTAAAAGCAATTTCTTCATAAAGACCGACCAAATCAAAATAATATCACAGGGATTCTGCAATAGTGTAAAACATGCGCAAGTGACGTCTTTTTCTATATATCTATTTCACCTTGGATCCAGCAGATAACGTTCTTTTAAACAAGATGTCTTGAACGCTGAATTGGATTTGGTTAGACCCAAGTCCGTAAGTCATCAATTTCTTCCTGATTAGGGAAATATGTCGGTTTACAATAAGAGGCTTCTGAGGTGTAATCCCAATTATCCTGTTCGAGATCCATCTACCGAAGGTGTATTGGGAAATGGCGTGTATGCACGGTGAAGACTCTTCTCTCGTAGGCGGATTGGGAATTTGCAAATTCCCAATTAGTAAACAAAAGGCATGTTCCTGATCGAGATCCATGAACCAATTCTGAAGACTCTTCTCTCGAAGTGTGCGATTGGGAGTTGGCAGGGCTCCACTGTGTGGCACCAAAGCAATTGAGGATGGTGCGTTGGGATTAAAAATAGCAAGCAATGGTGTGTGTGGTCTCTCCATATAGCAAAAGGCATTCATTAATGTTGACTACCAGAAATGAGGCATCCACAACTTGTTTTGATCACCCATAGGCTTTCCAAAATAGTTTTCATGTACTCTACCCTGCAGAAATTGGTGCACCAATGATGAAATGTTTCACCTAGTTCGGATCTATATAATATCCACGAACATAGCAGAACAAGTCTGGAGGTTAAAAAAACCACAAGTATTTAAAATATCAAATCTTCAATTTCGCCAAAAATACTGACACTTGAGAAAAATCAATGACACAGTTGGATTCATCACACATTATCCTTTTTAGATGAGCGAAACAGAATCCCGATTCTTTCTTTTCGCTCCTCCCACCCCTTCACGGAACAAAAACTGAAAGCTGTCACTTCGTGAAAGAAGAGATCTTACAGCGTCGATGGACCGTTCTTACTCTGTCGTACATCTGCAGTCTCCAGCTTTGAGAATTTCTCATAAAACCCTTTGCGTCTTATAAGTCTATGATGGCCATCTTATCCCAGAACCATTTTTATGATTCTTCTTTATTTTCAGACGATGTATTCCTCATGCTTTACATAAAATCCTTCATTTATCACCTTCTCGCCACCGTTTTAAAATGTCCCTCTTTTGGAGATAAAGCCATTCATTTGTGTCAGTTTTCAACAATTTCTAGGCTATCAAGCTTGTTCTTTGTTCCCATTTTTTTTTCAAACACCTTACAAACAGTTTTTTCTTATACTCGTTTAAAAAAGTTAGATGCTCAAGTCCTGCAAGCATTTCAAAACTTGGCAGGGAATTCGGCTATTTAAGAATTATTCCTCTGAAGCTTTAAATTTAAAATATATAATTTTTTAGTTTTAATTCAACGTAAATTGATTTTATTTTCTGTTTCTCTTTAACCCAAAAATAGCCGGGCTGCAATGAAGACTGGGAGTGTGTGGAAAAACCAGTTATCAAGACGAGAATTAGTCCGCTAATGAAGCCTTCCTCGTATACAATCAATTGTAGCAGTCCTCTAAGCAACTCGGAGCACAACCTAGTGATGGTCTCTTCTCCAATGAAGCCTTTCTTCCTTAGCCATTCTCAGCCTCTCGTTGTTTGCGATTACAACGAAAAATGGGACGATTTGCGACTTTTCTTGGTTGGATTACTGTTTTAAATCTGATGTCAACGTTTGCTCAGATCATGTCAGCGAAATTATCTTTGCGCGGATGAAATCCTTTATTCTGCATTCACCCTAAAATCTCACATCTTATCTAAACTTTGATATTCCAATAAATGTGCTGAGACTGTTCAAGATAAGAACGTTGCATATCACAACTGGCTCGCATCCAAATCTCCACGTTCAGTTCAGCCTTCACTGAAACGCTCAATGTAAAGCAGCTATTAATCAGTCCAAACTAGATTTTGAACAGGCTAAGAGTAGAAAACCTGCTTCTTGCCCAAACGGTAGGCATTCTGGTCTCTTTCCAAAGCTAATGGCCTCAACGTCTGTCCATTGTATCCCTATCTTTGTTAAAACTTGATGGTTCCATTACATCCTCAGTGAAGACAAAGCTGACTCTTGTATTGACGACCTTAGTAAATCACATCCTATTATTCCCAGTATACCTCAATCATATATCCAATAGTCTTTTGTCAAAATGCTATAAGAAAAATTTTCAACAATCTTGATACCAAGAAAGCTTGAGATCCTGATATTATTTCGTCATTTCTTCATATAAAAATCTGTGCTCCTGAGATTGCAATGTTCTGTATCACCACTTCGCACAGAACACAAGTACATGAACTGTATTTTAATTATATAAATGTTCTTGTATATTGATGACCTCTCCTATTCCACTCATGTTTCTCCTTCTGCTTTGATTGCTCATATCCAATGGTTCCTATAAAGGTTGACAAATCTTTCCCATCCAATTATACTTCTACTCTTTTTAAAGTAACGAAGAAATCAATTCACTGCTAACTTTTAAACTATCTAGAAACCTTCCATCTGATCAACGATCGCCAACATGGATTCCATCAGTGTCGATCCACTGGTGATATTCTGGCTGAAGTTCCCCATCTGAGTACAAATTCAACGGAAAAGTTCGAAATCCAAGCAGTTGCTCTTATCATTTGATCGTGTTTGGTATAAAGGTCTTCTCACTAAGTTCCCATCCATGGTTTGCCAACTGCTTTTTTGTAATTGGGCATCCACTTTTCTCTCTGACTGCTCACTGCAGGCAACCCCTCAACACTCACTTACTTTCGAACTTCGATCTCACACAACCAACTTTTCTGCTTCCTGATTTATTTCTTCAACTTCCATTTTTTTTGGCAAAACATCTCTACTCACATATGTCCTAAAAATTTCAGTCTACAGAGCGAGCTTCAAGTCAAGAGCATCAAGAAGTATCTTCTGTCCTTTCGGTCTTCAAGCAATGAATATTAAGTATTATACAGGTAATGTACTGTATAACAAGTACTGAGCTATCTATCTGACCTTTAGTTAAGTGATGTTTACTGTAGGTCTATTAGGAATTGATTATTCAGTTCACATAGTCATCATGAATTCAAATTCATATACATATTTAATTTCCAGCCAAACTACTAATATCAAGTCGAACAGCAAATAGCATCTTCCAATATTCATGAACAATGTATTTCGTATAATATTATTTCAACTTTTACATATTTAATGCATGAATTACATTAAAATATTCGAACGCTTGCAATTTGAAAGAGAAAGATGCGTAGTTCAGGGAAAAATGATTTATTGGTGTTGCCATCTCAATGCACACCGAAAACATGTTTACAATCTGAAGAACGTTGCAAAACTTCATGCAACTTTTTTATTAACACTCGAACGTTTTTGATTTTGTTGCAAAGTTTTCTATTGCAGCTTTTATTTTTATTATAATAAAAGGTTCTTTTATATATATTTTTAAATTCCCATTATAGTTGCATTCCATCATGAATTTCTCATATAGTTTCATTTCATCATGAACTTCTCATTGCAGTTGCCTTTCATCAGAATTTTTTACTTTAGTCGGCCATTATCGGTGTTTATCATCCTAATCACATATTTTTTTATCGTTTAGTCGCATTTTATTGTGAATTTTTCATTGTAGTTATTTTTATCACGAACTTCTCATTGTAGTTGCATTTTTTCGTGAATGTCGTATATGATAGTTGCATTTCATCATGAATTTCTCAGTCTAGTCTTATATTATGGAAAATTTCTGATTTTTGTCTTACTGTTTCATGAATTCCTCATTGTAGTTACCTTACGTTGTGAATTTCTCACTGTAGTTACTTTTCATCATGAACTTCTCATTGTAGTTGCATTTTTACATGATTTTCATATTGTAGTTTCATTTTTTTTTCATGATTTTCATTTCAGTTGCATTTTATCATGAATTTTTCATTCTAGTTGCATTCCATTCTGAATTTCTCATTTCAGTTGCTTTACATCGTGAATTTCCCACTATAGTTGCATTTTTACATGAACTTCTCATTGTAGTTGCATTTTTACTTGAACTGAATTTTCATTTCAGTCGCATTTTACCATGAATTTTTCATTCTAGTTGCATTCCATTCTGAAATTCTCTTATCACATTTTGTCACGAATTTCTCATTGTAGTTAGTCTTCATTATGAACTTCTCATTGTAGTTAGTCTTCATTATGAACTTCTCATTGTGGTTGCATTTTTTCATGATTTTCATATTGATTTTTCTTAATGATTTTCATTTCAGTCGCATTTTATTATGAATTTTTTATTCTAGTTGCATTCCATTCTGAATTTCTCATTTCAGTAGGATTTCTTCATGAATTTCTCATTTCTGTCGCATTTCTTCATTAATTTCTCATTCAAGTTACCTTCCATTCTGAATTTCTTTTCATCGTGAACTTCTCATTGTAGTTGCATTTTTTCGTGATTTTCATATTGTACTCATGATTTTCATATTGCAGTTGCATTTTTTTTTCATGATTTTCATATTGCAGTTGCATTTTTTTTTTCATGATTTTCATTTAAGTTGCATTTTACATGAATTTTTCATTTTAGTTGCATTCCATTCCGAATTTCTCATTCTAGTTACTTTTTATCATGAATTTTTCATTGTAGTTACCTTTCATCATGAACTTCTCCTTGTAGTTTCATTTTTTTTTCCTATTGTAGTCGCATTTTTTTTTCCTATTGTAGTCGCATTTTTTTTTTCATGATTTTCATTTCAGTCGCATTTTATCATGAATTTTTCATTTTATTTGCATTTCTTCATGAATTTCTGACCTTACTCTCATATTATCAGGAGTTTATCACTTTGGTGGCATCTCTCATGAATTTCTCACTGCAGTCGCTTATCATGAACTTCTTCGGTTACAGTTTACAACACAACTTTACAACATTTTAATACGTGTCGTTTAAGTCATACATGTTGTATTAGGTGTTGTAGAAAATTGCATTTTCTCATACGCACATTTTGATTTCGAGAGAGTTCAGTAGCGAGACAACAACGCACACAAAATAACCTTCATTAAGGGATCGGGGGTGGCGCTGCGATTGTTCTAGAGTCTCCGTTGTGCGCCGATTTATCACATGTTTATGGTAGGCTAGTGGGAGAGATGAGCTGAACACTAATTTGAATTCAAGACACGATCGACCCTCCAGGTGTTAGTTAATTGCCTTGTTCGCCGGCTTCGTACAGGTGGCACTCCGGTAGTACGAAGGAGCGTGTATGCGCACGCAATGCACCTTTGAGAACACGACAGACAAACCCCTGCGGGAGTTGCAAGTTCGTTTTATTCGCTGAATGAAAAGCACAAAGTCATAAATGACTTAAGAATTATGATACTTGGAATTTACTGCGCCGGTATTTGACCCCTCCCCGTTCCCGTTCCCTACGGAACTCGGGCGTCTTAAATTGCATCAAATAAGCGGCCCTCTCGTCTCACGATTCCTTAATTCGAAAGATTTCAAACTGCACTAAGGAGCAAACAGTTTAAATAATTTTGACTTTCTTATAAAACGCACGGTTTGGATATTGTTTATGGATTTAGTGGGTGGAAAGAAGACCGAGGGGGGAAGAGAGAGAGAGAGAGAGAGAGAGAGAGAGAGAGAGAGAGAGAGAGAGAGAGAGAGAGAGAGAGAGCGCGAGCTTTAATTCTGCTTTCTTCTGTCCGTTTCTTGGCTTTCCAGGGCTGAGAAAACTTTCCACTTAGGTGGACATGAAGACTTAGCAGCAGGCGTTCCCATCCACAGATTCGACTCAGATTCCATTTGAAAACGCGGTCGGGGAAGGGGTGAAGAGGTAGACTGATTCCTCAAATAATGGGTGAATCGATCGATGGTTCCTGAATCCATCTAGCGAGCCTTCGAAAGCGGGTTGACATCGATATGTACCAGATTTCACTTCTCCGTCTTCCTAAGGAGAGAGTGGAGTCAAGATCCGATCACTACACCCTAGCTCCCCTTGTAATCCCTTTGACAAACAAACGCCTCGATCATATTCAGAGCAGAGATACTAATCTTAGAACAGAAGAAAACAAAAAAATTATCGAAAGATCAGCTGAAAATTGCATTAATTTCCACCAAAAATACACTCCATTTCGGCCTAATTTCACTTTTATGAAATTCTCATTTTCAAACCACTTACCTCCATCTAAGAAGCACACAGCGAGTGACGGGTGAGAAAGAGAAAGGGGTGGATAGGTTGTTTGCCGCGAATGTCTTACGAATTAGCACGCGAGACGAATTTTAGATTTTTCCTATCTATCTTTATATGTGGCTGTCGGGGACGAATAAAAAAAAAAGATTGGACCATAGGAACGCCCTTCTAGTTCCAGACATGTTGAAGCAGAAGACAAATGAAGATTAATAATAGGCGTTTCTCTGTAAAGCGTTCAATGAGTGGCAAACCGCACCAAATGGTAAAGCTGGCAACGGAAAATAACGCTCTTTGACAAGCACATACCGTTATTTCTACCTCCAGGAGGACTACCTGAATTGGTTTTTTTCCTCTGACAACTTAGAAAACTTCAGACATGCAACACAAATCAATTAATAGTCACTTAAGGTGCCATGCGTGCGCATTTACGTAGATATTCGGGTATAACCGCGCATTTATTATCCAGAATTCCTAATTTCGGATGCACTTAATCAAAATTTCCTATTTTGGTTGCATTTAATTGAAAATTTCTCATTTTGGTTTCATATAATCCATAATTTCTCATTCCGATTGTGTAATTGCAATTCTCCTTTTGATTGAATCTAATGCCAAATTTCTCATTTTCGGATTAAATGCAACCAAAATTTCTCATTGTGATTTGTGTTTAATCCAAAGTTTCTCCTTTTGATTGAATTTAATTCTAGATTTCTCATTTTTGCATCGAATCCGACATTTCTCATTTTCGATTGAATTTAATCCAAAATTTCTCATTTCTAATTGTGTTTTCCCCCAAAATTTCTCATTTTGGTTGTGCTTAATCCAAAATTCCTCGTTTTGATTGCATTTAATTCGACATTTCTCATTTTTGGTTGCATTTAATCCAAAATTTCTCATTCTGAGTGTTTTTTAATCCAGAATTTCTCCATTTGATTGTGTTTAATCACAAATTCTCATTTCGATTGTATTTAATTCCAAAAATATCATTCTGGTCGCATTTAATCCGAAATTTATCGTTTTGGCTATGCTTAATCACACATTTCTCATTTTCGGTTGCGTTTAATCTTGGATTTCTTCTTTTTGGTTGCATTTAATCCAAACTTTCTCATTTTCGATTGCATTTAATCTAAAATTTCTTCTTTTTGGTTGCATTTAAACCAAAATTTCTTCTTTTTGGTTGCATTTAATCCAAACTTTCTCATTTTCGATTGCATTTAATCCAAAATTTCTCATTTTGGTTGTGCTTAATTCAAAATTCCTCGTTTTGATTGCATTTAATTCGACATTTCTCATTTTTGGTTGCATTTAATCCAAAATTTCTCATTCTGAGTGTTTTTTAATCCAAAATTTCTCCATTTGATTGTGTTTAATCACAAATTCTCATTTCGATTGTATTTAATTCCAAATATATCATTCTGGTCGCATTTAATCCGAAATTTCTCCGACATTTCGGATTAAATGCGATCTATGCTTAATCCGCTATGCTTAATCCGACATTTCTCATTTTTGGTTGCGTTTAATCTTGGATTTCTTCTTTTTGGTTGCATTTAATCCAAAATTTCTCATTTTGGTTGTGCTTAATCCAAAATTTCTCAATCTCATTGCATTTAATCCGACATTTCTCAATTTTGGTTCCATTTATACGTTTCTCATATTGCTCTTTAAGACCAGAGCACCCGGTAAAAAAAAAACCCAGACCCAGTACGATGTCCAGCGTTAAATACAAATATACATATCTAACGATAAAAAAAAAAAGTGTTTCTAAGTACAGCAGGTGTTTGTTTATGAATTCATTAGGTGTCGCTAGTGTTTGCGATAATGACATAGTTGCAGGCTGCATCCCTCTCCTCTCAGCATCCAATCAAGCAGGAAAAGATAAACAGGACGCATGCGCAAAGATAGAAATCGTAGAGATAAACGCTTAGTCAGACTTGTTATATTTAATAAAAATTCTTTGCGGTGATTTTTATTTACTTCTGTCATTTTCGGGTGATTGCCAAGAAAAACAGCTTTTTCTTTTTCTTTATTTTTTTTCCTTTAGGACACAAATTGTACCATCTACCACAAAACCCGTTATCTCTATATTGCTGTGGCTGGTAAATGCGACTGTCTTTATTACATTTGCTTCCTCAAAACCGTGTTTCTTTATCGACCTTCTACTCACCCTCTCTCCCTCCATCTCACCCTCCTTCTCCCCCCTTAAAAAAACCGTCTTTTGACCTCATTCAAAGCCCTATCTTTTGCATTCCGTATCTTTCTTCCACACTCACTGGCGACAGGTCGTTAAAAACTTGCCATTCATACAGGGTCTCTTGAATAACTGAATATCGCCAAGCTCTCTACCCCCCCATCTACCCCACCACCCTCTCCTTGAAGCCCTTCCACCCACAGATGAAAAAAAAATAGTAAATGATTTATGGTTTCGAATTTAGCCCAGGAAACAGAAGAAAACCTATTTTCCGTAGCTATAATGGGAGTGTCGTACTCACCCACATCCCACAGGAAAGCGAGATGCGACGGGCCAATTCACGGACCACCTCCAGAATGACTGCAAGCGACACGCACTTGACACTACACCGTGTCCACAGCATCGTCCTAATGACAGGGCCTTAGGCGAAACTTTTTTATGGCCGTGTGTCGCAGTCACGTGTCGTCTTTAGTACGTCGCGTACCCTCCATCCTCTCGTCGTGTCTAGAGACTCCAGACGCTCTGTAGTTCATGGCCCACGGCGGCACTCCGTGTTTGTACCTCTTCCCTCCCCCCTGCGCGTGCTCTGACTCACACACATTTACACTTACAATACGTAATTAACGAACAACCAGGGCATTGGCGTGTACTTGTAGTTAGTAGAGATATACTGAGATTATCTTTTCATCTGTTGTGGAAGGGCACACTTTCCTAGGGGTCTCCTTTATGATCGGGGATTACCCGGGAATATATACTTCTACTACAATCTTCGTTGCTCTGACTTGCACCCGTTTTCTACAGCATCTTCATATCTGTGCGTATTCCTCTGACGATATGCGACTATTTATTACCAAAACAATGATTCATGTTGAACGTCCACTGCCCTTGATCGATCATTGGTGGATCAAATGCAGCTGGTGACCAGTTAGGCTTCTTCCCATCTGGTACGAATAGGATTGTTCCAAGAACTGTTTGCGCTAATTGCACTAACCGCTAATTGCAGTTAGTACAATTTGCCTTACGCGCCGCCGTTATCGAAATTTATATATCGGTCTGGATCGCTTGCTTACCCAGGGAAGTTCAAATGTGTAGTGTACTTTGTTAGTTTCCGATTTCTGCAATCCATGATTTCAATTTGCGCCATTATACACCGAGCCATAATCACCCCATTCACTCGAACTCGTAATCTGTAGTCGCTCCATCTGGCGCCAAAGTTCGGAACTATTTTCGAAACAATTTTCTATCTAGTAGTGAGAATTAAACCGCTTTCAAAATTTTCTCTTTTGAATAATTAGAGAGAGAAAGGAAGGTTTCACCACCGCGTTGTGATTCATGGGTTTCTCAACGTGGCTTTTAGGTAAATTTGCTCATCAACGCCGTTCATCTTGTTACCAGAACATTCCAAAGTCGGCAGAACATCATTAACTGTGATAGCAGGAAAGCTTCGTTGTCTAACAATATGGAATTCATGAGGCATATAGCGCGCATTTAGAGTTCATTTGGCCATTTACGCGCGTGTAATTTCATAATCCCCCCAGTTAGAGCATACCAGTCATATGTGTCGAGTGCTAAGTGATTTGACCACAGGATTACGCTACCAGATGACATATCCAAGGAAAGTCCATTAGTACGCACTTTATGAGAGCGAGGATGTATCCAAGTGGAAGACAGCGATAAGGCTTTGGCCTGTATAGACGAGGACACATCAAAGCAAGCCAGTTAGGGACCACCAGTCCGGGGTTAATTAGAGAAACATAACAGCAGCCATTGGAAGAGAAACCAGCATTGAAAACAACTCAGCTTATTAGCATAACTTTCACGAATTAAGTCGAGAAAATAGAATGAAAGAAACAGCGAAACAGACACCTATAATTTCCATTTAACAGTCATTGTTTACTTAATGGTAGTTGGCAATGTGTTGACGTAATACACTGATGAAGTGTCTTAACAGATGACTTGTTGACATAACTATCAAATCCTGTCTATTTGTAATTTAAATCTTGTCAACAGGGACCTCTAGTTGTCTATCCTAGATTCACTAGTAATTTCCCGAGGGTCCAGATGGTCACCGGGAGACAGGAATTGGAATGTTAGGATGAATGTTCCTCCGAAGCAAACCCTAATAATGAACAACATCTGAGCAAAGTCCAAAATGTGTGTTTCTACCAGAGTCCGTACATATGTACCGGGGCCCATATTTTTTTTGGTTTTCCTGAAAGGATTTTTACCATCCCCATATCATTAAGGATTCATTTAAGCAAAAGCTGGAGTTCGGTTCATCGACAATTCAAAAGAAACTTATACTTTATGCAAAAGAACCTAATTATACATTTTATGACCAAGTTTCCTGGCAGACGGCACCACCATAATTCGGTTTGCAGTACATTCATCAACAATTCAAAAGAAATAATTATACATTTTAAGAACAAGTTTCCCAGCAGGTGGCACCACCAGAAATCAGTTTGCAGTGCATTCATCAACAATTCAAAACAAATAATTATACACTTTATGACCAAGTTTCCCAACAGGTGGCACCACCAGAAATCGGTTTGCAGTGCATTTATCTAATTAAAAGAAATAATTATACATTTTATGACCAAGTTCCCCGCTAGGTGGCACCACCATAAATCTGTTTCGAGCACAGTCTTCAGATACTGCAGTTTCATAATTTTCTGACTAGAGACTTATTATATATTTAAAAAAATAAAAAAATAATTTCTTATTAAAATCGAAAGAAATATTGTCTGGAGTGTTTCTTATTTATTAAGATTTGTTTATTTTAATTAATTGCGAGGCTATTTCTGGAATATGCAATGAGTAAATCTGATTATATGGTTGCTATGTAGTTCTCGGAAAACGTTATGTAAGTTGATTGAACTCAAAAGACCCCACGGAATCTGTTCCCGCCAACGTAACGGTGGCAGCCGGGCGTCTGTTCATTTTCTATGCAGATTGTGACATGCAAATTTCATTAACACTGTACCCGGCAAATATTCTTTAGGCTTCATTTCCACACGGCCAACTTGATCTGCAGTTGTCGTAGAGGGGGCCATGCGATGGCACGAGCCTTGTACAGCGAATATAAAATCGTAATAAAATAAAAGTATCCACGCGTTTGTTTGTTTTGGCTTTCTCGCCAACTTTTCGCCGTCAGCATGGCTGAACATATTTTTAACGGGCTCAGATTTGCCGGAAAGCGTAAACTTTTAAAAACAAATTGCTTTCGGCCATATATACAACGCAATAAAGTGGAATAGTTTTGAAAAGATGTTCTGCCCTGGGAAATACATATTTTAAGAAGCAACTCGAGTTTGTTACTAAAACGCCGGCTATAAAGGCGTTGTTAGTGAACTCAGCCGGCTCGAATCTGTCATCGGAGAATGCGTCTTGTTGACGGAAGGTATGCTGCGCCGTTATCGGCAGAAATTAAAAGCCTGTAGAACGGTATCATATTTTTAAAAACGTATTTCGGTGAAGAGAGGCGTTATTGTTGAAATTAGATTACCGATAATTGATCTGGTGGTTCGTAGTGATCGAAAATCTCTCTACGGGTCACTCTGCTCCTATTACATCCCTTAGATATAGGTTACAGCCACTTGATGGTATGTTATGGCTTGTTTAAGGAAGCGATCTTCATCTTAATGCGCGATACCCTGGCGCAGCCTTATCTAATAACTGCTACCTCACACTTGAAGTCTCTCTCCGCCCGTGGTTCGTTGGATTACACAGCGGAGTGCCAATCGTGAGGCTAATACGGCACGCACTGGTTTCCTGTAGAGTAGCTTAGTTGCTTGGTAACTACTTGTGGTAACGCCTGATGTTCGTTTTCAGTTAATACAACGAGAAAATTCCCGTCCCTTTTAATTGGTTGTAAAGCTGTGGGGGCTGACAAACCTCACCCTAGGTTCGTGCCACCAATGCGATAGGCGTCAGCTGGATTTAAGTTTCAGGAGGAGGATCTGTTTACACCGCGGAATGAAAGTAAACCTCTTTGTAGAGTACACTAACCGGCGAAAGTTAGCGTGCACTTGGCGTAGTCAAAGTGTATAATGAAATAATTACCGCAAATACAACGGTACTGGGATTTCGAACGGTGCATGGATCTCCCCATTCCATCCTTTTATTAAACCAAGAACTGTAACAGTCAAATTAAGATGCTTACCATTCCTTGATACCAATAACTGAGTAACAATCCCGGCGTGGAGATAGAACAAGATTAAACTAATGGGGCGACTCTAAAATTTCCAATTAAACTATGGACTCGGCCTTCAGATAACCCTACACAAAAGTGTCACCGTCGATTGGCATCCGACCATCATTCGAGCCTACAGACATAACGATTTCTAACCACCATCATCATTAAAAATCATCTCGCACGGCCAGTTCGTTATCACCCACTGTTTCTTATCAGTCCAAGAATGGATATTCAAGTGAATTGCTTGATAAAGTTCGGAAAGTGACCGCTACACACCACCGCCCTTGTCCCCACCCCCCTTTAGATACGAATCTACTGCCTTTCTTTAATCAGGAAAGATTAATCGGTAATATGCATTGGACTTTGGATCATTCACTGCGTAACTGATCGAAGTTATTAAGAGTATTCTAGTGTAAAAAGTTGATGAGCCAGTAGATGGTGCCCTTAATATAAGAAATAGCATCTACGCATGCGCAAATCCTAAAGTTCTTAAGACAGTTTCCTTCCACGTTCCACCTCTGCTTATTAATTCAAATTATTCTAGATATTTTTAAGAATGAGTACACTATCGTGCAGATTATTAGAAGCATTACAATTGGCTACCAGTTTATGTTCATCTAAAGTTCATCCGTCTACTACTAGGAGGATTCATTTATCATAACCACGTTGACAGATCCATCCCTTTAGATTTAAATTACAGCAATTCAACTATTACTTGTCTTGTTGGTGTATCGGAATATGATAATTCACCCACAGAGTATCCACTTCTTCTTCTTCTTCTTCCCCCAACAATCCAAGGCTGTTGTCTTTATCAATAGCAAGTTCCTCTCACTTACATTACGAAGACATAACTACCTTTTGCTTGGGGGAATTGATGGTAGAGTCCAAAGATGCCGCTTTGCTTTTCATCTATCACCTATGGAGCAAAAATTATCTCAGTCATCATCCGAATGAAGCCAGTGATTGCTCACATCGAACATCACACCTATTATTTTATTTCTGCCTCTAACATCCCTCGCATCTCTTGGGAACTTGATTTAATCAAGAGGGGGGATTTGAAGAGGAAAAACACATCTTGGCCATAGTGCGCTCATCAATCATCAAATTGTCTTTGTTGCGCGTATACCTGTAATTTAAGGAGGGTAAGATGATAAATCTTATTGTTAAGGATCTACGATGCGGGAGTAAGGATATTTAAAAGGGGGTGCTTTAGTTAGAATTGGTATTAGTTGAGAAGAATTTTTGCGGCCCGGTATTATCTTATCCTCTTGTATCTTTCTGAAAAATGTACGCCTCTCTTTGTAAGTTGGTGTGGTGTGGTGTGGTGAGCGGGTTCTGCTGTTATCTGGTTTTCTGTTTGTCTTTATTGTTGGGTATTGGAAAAATATGTGGTTTCATTCGGTTGTTTTTGTTTTTGAAATAAACGCTTGCCTCGTGCAAGCTGAGCCGAACCTTTTTGGTTTTATGGGCTTAGAAAAGTTCTCCGTTTTTTGACAGCTACCATGATAAATGAGGGACATTGCAATAGCAATATTCTCTTCGAAGGATGTAGGTGGTCTGCTTTCTGGTAGAGGCTACCCCGATCGGACTAAACTTCACTATGGCTCACTTTAAAACTAAACAAATTCTTCGGCCCGCTTTACTTTTACTGCTAACATTCCAGGTTCGAGTTTAACATTTATATTTTGTTTCGAACAACGCATTTAAAGGAAGACACTTTTGAGCAACTTTTTGCCTTCTTTCTTTCCTTTCTTTTTAATCGGGACTGCAAACAAAGACAATAAAACATTCATAACCCTCTGTAATAAATCCAGTAACACATTTCGGGTCTTAAACCAGTGGAAACACTCGCATTTTCTGATTTCGAATGTACCTTTTTTTCCCTCTAAGAATGGGTAGGGTACACAAATGTGCCTTTTTTTTTTCTCTAAGAATGGGTATGGTACACAAATGTACCTTTCAAATGTACATTTTTTCTCTAAGAATAGGTAAGGTAGACAAATGTACCGTTCAAATGTCAAATGTGCAATTTTTTTTCTCTAAAAAAGAAATAGAGAGAAAGAGAAAGAAATACACAGAGAGAGAAAGAAAAAATACAGACAGAAAGAAATACACAGAGAGAGAAAGAAAAAATACAGAGAAAGAAATACAGAGAGAAAGAAATACACAGAGAGAGAAAGAAAAAATACAGAGAAAGAAAAAAATACAGAGAAAGAAATACACAGAGAGAGAGAGAAAGAAATACGGAGAGAAAGAAATACACAGAGAGAGAAAGAAAAAGTACAGAGAAAGAAAAAAATACAGAGAAAGAAATACACAGAGAGAGAAAGAAAAAATACAGAGAAAGAAATACACAGAGAGAGAAAGAAAAAATATACAGAGAAAAAGAAATACAGAGAGAAAGAAATACACAGAGAGAGAAAGAAAAAATAGAAAGAAATACACAGAGAAAGAAAGAAAAAATACAGAGAAAGAGAAAAATATACAGAGATAAAGAAAAAATACAGAGAAAACGAGAAAAAAATACAAAGAAAGAAATACACAGAGAGAGAAAGGAAAAATACAGAGAAAGAAATACACAGAGAGAAAGAAATACGGAGAGAAAGAAATACACAGAGAGAAAGAAAAAGTACAAAGAAAGAAAAAAATACAGAGAAAGAAATACACAGAGAGAAAGAAATACACAGAGAGAGAAAGAAAAAATACAGAGAAAGAAATACACAGAGAGAGAAAGAAAAAATATACAGAGAAAAAGAAATACAGAGAGAAAGAAATACACAGAGAGAGAAAGAAAAAATAGAAAGAAATACACAGAGAAAGAAAGAAAAAATACAGAGAAAACGAGAAAAAAATACAAAAAAAGAAATACACAGAGAGAGAAAGGAAAAATACAGAGAGAAAGAAACACATAGAGAAAGAAATACAGAGAAAACGAGAAGGAGAGAAAAATATACAGAGAAAACGACAAAGAAATACAGAGAGAAAGAGAGAAAAATATGCAGAGAGAAAGAAATAGAGAGAAAGATAAAAATATACAGAGAGAAAGAAATACAGAAAGAGAAAGAAATACAGAGAGAAAGACATAGAGAAAGAGAGAAAGAAATAGAGAGAAAGATAAAAAATATACAGAGAGAAAGAAATACAGAGAGAAATATATAGAAGGAAAGAGAGAAAGAAATACAGAGAGGAAGAGAAAATATACAGAGAGAAAGAAAGAGTACTTTTTTTAGAAATGTACTTTTACTCTAAGAATGGGTAGGGTACGAATGGGTGAGGTACAGAAATGTACCTTGAAAATGTACCATTTTCTCTAAGAATGGGTACGATACACAAATGTACCTTTGAAATATACCGTTTTTTTCTAAGAATGGGTAGGGTACACAAATGTACCTTTAAAATGTCGAATGTACCTGTTTTTTCTAAGAATGGGGAGGGTTCACAAATGTACCCATCAAATGTACTTTTCAATTTTTTTTTTCTCTAAGAAAGGAAGGGCACACGCAGTTTAATGTACCACTGTTACGTAATAATAATAATAATAATAAATTAATTAATAGTCCCGTGCCGGAAATAAATGGCCAATGTTTTTATCACTTCCGGCCATTTAAGATGAAACATAAGAAATGCGCATTAGACGTGGAATCAATTGTAGGAGAAAGTGGATCAGTCACCTTGTCAAACCGCGTTTACAGATCGATTTTAAAACCTATTTGAGCCGGATGGTGAGTCAGTCGTTGAGGAAATAACAAACTTCTACACTTTCAATGAGTGTCGACTCCCTAAATTTCCAGATCGCACTCTCCCATATCACGAGCTTCCAGTGAGAGAAAAGTAAAATAAATGGGAGACAGGTCGCAAATCAAAAAGTCATACGAGCTAGCCGGAGACATTCCCCCGTGTCGCGGCTAACTCAATAAACCAACCGTCAGGCGTATTCCGCGTTCACACTATTATCACCAACCTACTGAGTATCGCCCGCCAGAAAAAGCGATGTTTGCAGGCTGAATATCAAACCGTGACACCAATGATCCTTACAATATCTTAGATGGAGCTCTTTCTCACATCTTTTCCTCCCCCGATCTCTATAGAAACGGACTTTGTTCACTTTTTAGGACAAAACGGTGAAAATTAAAAAAGACAAAATTTTTTTCTCATTTATATACATACTTTAAAAACTGTATTTAATGCGCATGCGCAGCGCTCTTCTTGAAATATCACTATTTCGTAGCTTTATTTAATAAGTTGCGCAACAACGTATACTAAAACAGCCTATTTCACTATGTCATTTAATGCGCATGCGCGAAACAATTTTTTTTCACGCTCTCAATCTCAGAAACTGATTTAATACACGAAATGATATCGTCTGCTCCACTAGCTAATTTAATAAGCACGCGTAATAATATGCATAAAATATATCGTCTGCCTCTTTCACTACTAAAACTAATACGCATGCGCAATCATACACGACATATTATAGGTCTATTTAGTTAATCGATCTAATACATTATACGCACATATACAGAAAAAATTATAGTCTGTTCCATAACTTGCTTTAATACGCATGCGCGTCAAATATATAAAAATAGTTTATCGTCTGTTTCGCTCTTTATGTAATAGACAAGTCCGATAAGACATTGAAAATATAGCCTGCTCAGTTTCTATTTAATACGCATGCGCCACAGATATGTTGTCTATTTCACTATATTAACTCATGTGCAACAATATGCATCAAATATAAGTAATATCGTCTGCCTTTTTCACTATTAAAATTAATATGCATGCGCAATTATACGGGAAATATTGCAGTCTATTTAGTTAATCGATCTAATACATTATATGCAAATATATAGAAAAAAAAGTCTGTTCCATAACTTGCTTTAATATGCATGCGCGTCAAATATATAAAATAGTTATCGTCTGTTTTGTTCAAGTCCGATAAGAAACAGGGAATATAGTCTGCTAAGTTTCTATTCAATACGCATGCGCCACAGATGCACCAGAAGATATGTCTATTTCATTATATTAACTGGTGCAACAATATGCATCAAATATAAGTAATATCGTCTGCCTCTTTCACTGTTAAAATTAATACGCATGCGCAATTATACGGGAAATATTGCAGTCTATTTAGTTAATCGATCTAATGCATTATATGCAAATATATAGGAAAAATTATAGTCTGTTCCATAACTTGCTTTAATACGCATGCGCGTCAAATATATAAAATAGTTATCGTCTGTTTTGTTCAAGTCCGATAAGAAACGGGGAATATAGTCTGCTCAATTTCTATTCAATACGCATGCGCCACAGATGCACCAGAAGATGTCTATTTCATATTAACTGGTGCAACAATATGCGTCAAATATAAATAATATCGTCTGCCTCTTTCACTATTAAAATTAATACGCATGCGCAATTATACGGGAAATATTGCAGTCTATTTAGTTAATCGATCTAATATATTATATGCAAATATATAGGAAAAATTAGTCTGTTCCATAACTTGCTTTAACACGCATGCGCACCAAATATATAATATAGTTTATCGTCTGTTTCGCTCTTTATTTAATAGACAAGGCCGATAAGACACTGGAAATATAGCCTGCTTCGTTCTATTTAATACGCATGCGCCATAAATGCATAAGTTGCTTATTTCACCGCTTTATTTAATACGCATGATCCAGAAATGCGTCAAATATGTTGTCTATTTCACCACATTATTTAACGCATGCGCAACAATGTACCAAAACTCTCATACTTCTCTACTAGCGACAATTAATTTATTACGCCCCTCAATGCCCTCCCCCGAACTAATTTCCTCATTATTCAAATATGTTTTTCTCAAAAAGATGTTCAAGTTTTCAAAAATTCTCTAATTCAGGATTATAAATGCAGTAATTACACTTTGATGTAGCGACCAGTTCTTACCTGTGTTTAACATTCTGTTTGCTGGGTTTTTTTTTTTTCCTTATCTCTGTCTATCTATCTCCTAATTTCTCGAATCATTTCAGATAAATACATTTACTGAAAAAAAAAAAATGAAAAATGCTTCTAATTTTGCAAACTTATTAGTGTTTTAATATAATTTCTCGATATTTAAAAGTATCCAAAAGGTTTTGCTAATTAATTAACAGTTTCCAATAAACTAACATCATTCTATTTACACTAACGTTATCACCATGTCGACAGTTCTTTAAAAACAAATCTTTCATCCCTAATAATAATAATAAAAAGAAAGAAAAAAAGAATGTAATCACAGTTAGACGTTCAACGGAAGAATACTTTGATTTACATGAAATCAATAATTCATTAGGGTTAACATTATTAAGAACTTGGAAGTATAATTAACTCTCTGGAAAAATAGCCTTGTTAATTGTATTAATTACAATGGATGAAAGAGGCACAAAATAATAGAAAGCATTCATACTTAATGAGTGTACTAATAGCTACAATACGCTAAATTCTGGCTGGAGAGAGAGAGAGAGAGAGAATGAGTTAGGGCAAATAGCATTTCAAGAAACAGGATAATAAACCAACCTTTGCAGTCGAAGAGATTCGCGCACACGAAATGAATTTTGCCAAAAGAATATCTTACCAAAAGATATTCGTCAACAGAACAATACACTTACGCAACAATGATCAAGAATGCGTACATCGATCATAATGATTTTACTCAAAAACTCGTGTCAACAATGTGGTCTATTCTTTTGACAAATATCTCTGTTGTTGTAAAGAGAACACTAGCGACCTCTGGATAAAAATAAAAATGTTTTTATTAATGCAAATTAATTAAAATAAAATTATAGCTATTGTTCTAAGTATACATATTGTTTCTTCTGGAGCTTTTAAGATTTACACAACGTCTTTAAGGATGTTAATTAGGAGGGCTAACAAAGAGTGGATCTCAATCGTCTTTTGAGTTCCACAATAAGTTGGGAGCCAAAGAATAATTGAAAGAAAATTTGGAACACATCCAGTCACCTCAAAAGAATTGTTCGTATGCAAATTAGGGTAGTGAACGCTATAGAGTCATAAGAAATTAAAAACGAGGCTCTGTCATATCCGCATGAGGTAACCCATGCGGCTGTGGCAAAAATGAGCAGACGAAAGCAAAATATATTTTTTATCCCGCTACATTACACAACCATTAAAATAACAAACAATGGGGTTTTAATTTTATGTACCTTTTTCACAACGTGGCTGAGTTAGTCGGTCTCAGGCAAAGGTAGCGTGGCTTTTTATCCCGGAAACTTGGGTTTTTCATCCAGCAAACAGAAAATCGACCACAGAACACTCAACAGTATATATAGAGGCATATGGCCTTAGTTGCCGATGCTCCTAAAACCCAAACGGGTTGGGGCCATAACTTTTGGCACCGCCATATACATAGTCTCTTCACAGGACTCGAACTCAGGCCATCAGTTTCTGCGAATTATCTTCTGTTTTGATTTCACATTGACTACACTGAGTGTACAATTTATTAGGATCGACTGTCTTTCAGTGGTCCCGTTTTATATTTCACCAATCCTGTCGATTGATGTTCCGTGTACACTACCCTCTAAAAAGTATACGGACACTTTAGTTTAACGATGACGTCATTGCCACTGACTTGAAGAGCAGGTAGGTCAAAAAAAAAATAATAAAAATAAAAGAACAACTGAAAGAGATAATATTGGTTGTTAGCCACAATATATACACTAATTGCCAAAAGTAAAGAAACACCAGCATATTTCAAAGAACCTTTTATTGACACTATTTTAACCTGTAGGCTGCTTGACAGACAGTATTCTCCTACATTTCTCCTTTAAGAACGGGTCACTACATCTCCTACAGCAGACGTTACGTGGGATTAAACTCGGACCTTTCAGCGGGCCAATGAAAGTCGTGTTTCATATAGAAAAAAGAGAAAATTCACCACTACTCAATATTAAGCGAGGTGATTAAAGAAAGTGTGCAGAGATCTGAGAAGCCCATCTGTTCTTCAAACTGATCCATCGTCTCCCCCTAACCCGTTCATCTTGTAGCTGTCTCCCAGAGGGCGTGGAAAGTCGCCGGTTATTTTGAAAATAACTGATGATAATGATTCTTTTAATAAATTGCCTAAACAGCGCAGCTATAGCATCTCACGCGAAAATAACAATGGGGAAGTGCAGCGTGCTTGGAGTTTCTAGAGGGCTTTCTCATTCGTAGAGGGGGGAAGGGGGAGAAAGCCGAAGGAGTTCGTGGGCAAGTCTTACATGCATAAAGTGATTCTCGAAGTTAGCTGGTGCAAAATTAGCTTGACAAATGATTTTAAGTCTGGTACACTAATCAAGTTCAGCTAAGGGAGTGAGCAGCGGCTGGTTTCTGTAGTCTAAAACCCTCGTGACTGCTCGAGGCAGATCTGTGCCCCTTTAGCCTTGAAACCGAACTCGCTCTTATTACCATGTTGCCGTAAGATCATTTTCTTAGAACTCCATATATGCCTTCTTTTTTTTTTTTTTTTCTAAGGCAAAGAATCCACACATACACAAGATACTGTGTACATTTGTACATTGTGTACAAATAATGTCTTTCAGCAGTCACTGAATTTATTTGTACACAATACACATTAGTGTACTTTTGTACATTGCATACAAATAAGGCTTTATTATTAATCACTGAATTTGTACACAATGTACATTTATGTACATTTCTACAATTAAGGTTTTTTAAGCAACTGAATTTATACACAATGTATATATTTGTGTGCTTTTGTACACTGCATACAAATAAACCTTTTTTATCAGTCACTGAATTTGTACACAATACGCACAGTATACTTCTGTACATTGCATACAAATAAGGCTTTCTCAGTCACTGAAGTTGTACCCTTATCAGTCACTGAAATCGTACTATGTATATTTCTGTGCATTTGTACAGTAACGCTTTTATCAGCCTCTGAATTTGTACACAATGTATATTTGTGCACTTTTTGTACATTGCATACAATTAAGGCTTTATTAGTCACTGAACTTGTCCAAACTTATCAGTCACTGAATTTGTACATTGTTCAGTGATTTTGTACATCCCATGCAAATAAGGCTTTATCAGTCACTGAATTTTTGTACACAGTACACATTGGTGTACTTTTGACATTGCATACAAATAAGGCTTTATCAGTCACTGATATTGTACACAGTTATCACTCACTGAATTTGTACATAATGTACATTTGTACAAGTAAGGCTTTTATCAGTCACTGAATTTGTACACAATGTACATTTCTCTAAATTGTACGTTATGTACAAGAAAGGCGTTTATCGGTCACTAAATTTATACACACTTATCCGGTCACTGAATTGTACACAACACACGTTTGTGTACTTTTATACATTGAACAAATAAGACTTTTATCAATCACTGAATTTGTACACAATGTACATTTGTGTATTGTGTACAAATAAGGCTTTCATCAGCCACTGAATAGAAAGGAAGTTAGATTATAATAGCGTTTTTTTTTTTAATTTCTAAGATGCAACGTACCCGTTAAGTCTACATGTAGAGCCACCTATCGGCATTTTATGAAAGTTGGATATCACCTTCGATGTCACACATGCGGTAAGACCCGGATTCGATTTTCTTCGCCCGAAACCGAAGTGAAATGCGAACTTTTCGTATAATCGGTATCTGGAGAAGATGCCGGTGTTTATGGCCCACAAATCTTGCATGTATATTTCAACTTTTTGGGCCCCCCCCACAAATACTGGGCCCTGTGTCATCTCCTACTGAGCCCGTACGTCCCCTAAACATTGGCGCAAATCGGTTTAATCATTCCAAAAAATGAAAATTGTCGCATTGGCGAGAGGAGAACACCATCAGACAATGTGGCCTGGGGGCGGCATATTCTTTTGAGTCGACCCTGTGTATATGAAAATATTAAAAAAAAAATGTCAATTACTTCATATATGAATGCAGCGCCATCTTCTGGAGTTTTAGTAAGAAACATTGTATTTCTAAGAGAAAATAGTGTGAGGAAAAAAAATTTAGCATTTTGGTGTAGTTTATTAGCGCGTGCGATGTTGAGGGAAAAATCTGTTACGTTCCCCTCCTCTCCCCCCCTCTCAGAAGAGATAAAAGAATCCCGAAATTGCCACTTGTAAGAATAGGAAATCGTGACCTTTTGCATCGGCTGGTAATGACAGGACTGTCATGTCCGTATAGCAACATTATTAATATCCCGCATTCACAACGAAAGTGGAGCTGGTCATTAAATTATGTTTTTTTTTTTCCCTTTTATTCACTTCCTTCAAATGTTCCTAATGATCTTCAAATAATATCGTATATCTGAAAAACTATCATTAAATGGTAATCAAGTCTGCTCGAAGGAGGAGTAAATGGATGCTCCACAATCAACACTTTAGATTTTCCTTGAGAAGGAAGTGCAGTAGTACGATGGTAGATAACCGCGCGCGCGCCCACACACGCACTTCCATATTAAACAAACTACAATTGCTGCTTAGGTGTACATAAATTCAGAAGATGGTGGGGTTAAAAAAAAAGGAACATCTTAACCACTTGTAACGGAGTATTTTTGGGCTTCCAATACCGCCACCTGGTGTGAGAGGATGGTAATTATAACCACTGCGCTACCCGCGAGGTCAAGACCTTCAGTTCAGTAGAAGCCTGTACACGTAATACGGTCTATATACTCTTCTGCTGCATTTTTATCAAGGTTAAAGCAAACCTTAACGTTCACCCGTTGCTCATCCATTCTCGTACATCTACCACTTTTAAAATTTTGTTCTACGATTGAATTCAGCTGAAGTTTTGCCTGATCATTCGGGCAAAAAAGGTCTTTAGGAACTAGTAGAGGGTTAGATGGAATAAATTTTCCCTTCCCGATGACACTTCATTAATGGAAGCCATCTAGCGGACGATCTGTTTAAAAATTCTTCAAATTGATGACAAGCAACCGAAGGATGATTTGAATTTTTCTGTTTGGTCTTTTTATTTCAAAACTCTTTAGTATTAATTAAATGCTGATGCCATCTATCTATCCATCTGTCCTCTGGCTGTATTTTTACGTTCTTAAAAAGATTTCAGAATGATTTTTAGTCGATGAACTTTTAATAGAGAAAAATTCTCTAATGTGAAATCATTAGCGGGTGCCCTTCATCAAGAAACAGGCCATTTGAAATCTTCACCCATTAACCATCTTATTTCAGGCGCGTGCTCTTAGCAAAGGGTGTGGAATTGAATTTAGAGAAAATATTTAATTTTTATTTATTTCTTTTTTTTGCAATTTTACCAAACTGGTGGGGGTAGGGAGTAGAATTTAACAGGACCCAGTGCAAAATAAAAGGTGTTATAAATGAGATACATCACGTGTTCTTCACTTGAACCACAACCCAGAAAACATTCGATGACAATGTTTTTAATAAACTGGTCAAAGAGTCAAAATCTCCACTCCCTCTGGTGAGTGGTTTAATTTTATACGATTTGAATATATTATTAGTTTTTAAAAACGTGCTAGAATGGTACCGTGGCTCCACCTCGTGAGCAGATTAATTTAAATACACACGGATAATGAAAATAAGAAGTGTGCGTGGCTCCATCTGGTGAGTGGTTTAATTTTATATGACTTGAATATATTAATTATTAGTTTTAGTTTTTATAAACTTACTAGAATTCAAATCTGGTACCGTGGCTCTACCTGGTGAGTAGATTAATCTTAAATACACAGGGATAAGGATAAACAAGAAGTGTGCGTGGCTCCATCTGGTGAGTGGTTTTATTTTATACGGATTGAACAGATTAATTTTTAGTTTTAGTTTTTAAAAACTTGCTGGAATTCAAACATAAGGTGGCTCCACCTGGTGAGCAGATACACAAGTGTGCGTGGCTCCACCTGGTGAGCAGTTTCATTTAAATACACACGGATAAGGATGAACAAGAAGTGTGCATACATTTTTAGATTTGACAATTTTATTGTCAATTTTATCTTTTCTTTCCTTCAATCATGTGCCCCCCATCCCCAAACAATACACCAACCTCCCTATAATTATCTTTCTCGATAAAAGCCCCCGATTCTCTTTCTAGTCCCTTTCTTCCACCTCAGCACCCCAAGGGGGGGGGCGTATATAACCTAAATCAGACCCAATCATTGAATATTCAAGGCAGTGGGTGCGGAAATTCTGAAAACATCTGGCATATTTTCTGTTCCTCCTCCTCCTCCTCTTCTTCCTCCTCCTTTCAGTGTGTAAACTGGATCGCATGAAAGTGTGCTGCTCATTATATTCACGTTTGACATTGTTATCTACATATCTTCTTCGGGGTAACAACTTTTTAATCCACGTGCGTATCATTTATCATTTACCTCATCTGTTATCGGAAATTTTTTCTTTCTCTAAGGATGGAGAAACTGAAACGAATCGACGCCGAATTTCAACACCCCCTTAACACTAAATCAGGGTTTTATACGCTTACTATTGAATCGAAGCATTTGAACAAAGCAACTCGGTCGTAAGGGCCGCGTATGGTATTAATAATCCAGAGTGGAGTTCCAGCTACCAAACACATCAGTATTTATAATAGATGAGCCTTCATATGTAGTTTACGAATTCTATTGTGGAGTGATAATTGGATAAATGTCTAAAGGAGGCATGGTACGTTGACGTAACAGCTGGTTCCTATTAGGTGGATCAGAGCAGGTATGCAATGTGTCTACTGTCAAAATCAACGGGAATGTTTGACAGTCATTGCACTAGAGGGAAGTGGAGGAATCGATTTGATATGACATCCGTTTCAGGTGGTTCTGATCAGATGTGATTTTCGCTATATAATCGCTGAAGGCTAGAATTGAAATCCTCTGACAATCTCAATCCTCCTAACAAGAGCTGGATAATGTTGGTTTGTATATTTGTATCTATAATTAACGTATAGCTTTCAGCAACTACGTTCTGTCTTTTATAAACCAGTCCCAACTAAGTGAGCAAGTTATACACGCATTGGCCAAAAGAATATGAACTTTTGCATTAAGACAGTCACAGACAGAAGAAATGTAAATGAACACAAATTCCGAAATGGGGAAAATGCGTGATCCATCAGACTGAATCTGGTTTCCTCCATCTCAAAGGTTGTTAATGAAGCAAGCGGTTCTTCCACTTCTCAAAGGCGTAAATGTGGAAGAAGAACATCATCATTGGACAGTGGAACAAAGTCATGTGGTTAGACGAACCACGATACACTTTTTTCGCAATGATGGTAAGCAGGGAGTGTGGTGAGAACCTCAAGAAGCGATAGACCCTGCTTGCTTTGTTAAGACAACCCAAGGAGCTGGAGGTGATATCATGGTATTTGTTGGCATGGACTGAATCCGTTGATACTAGTGGAAAGTCGAATGTCATTCAGGGAGTACCTGATCAGATCTACTGCACCATGGAATGTTACACTTTTATCCTGAAGTTGATGGCCACTTTATGGACAACAATGCAATAGCGCAAGGATGGTTCGCAGAATATGACACGGATTTCCACCATCTTCCCTAGCCCCCACATTCCCTGATCTCAATCCTATTGAGAATGTGTGGGATATGCTGGACGGACCTATTTGGCCAAGAAGTCCTCTTCCTTCAACTGTGTCTCAGCTAGCGATATTTTGCTGGAAGAACGGTTATATTAGACCAAAACGCACTAAAACGCCTTTAGAGAATCCATACCACAACGCACATTTGCTGTTATTAGAAATAAAGGTGTCCCAATTCGACACTGAATACAGGTTCGTATTTTTTTTGGCCAGGGTGTGTATTTCATAAAGTTTTCTTTGCAGGTAGCCACGAAGGCTCCCAAAGTAGTGACCTTTGTTAATAAGGAGAAGGACGTTACTCTTCATAAAGCGATGATGCCATACTAAGCAACCAACTGCCCCTACCACTTGAACTTGATAAGCAGTCACAGAAAGCTAGATAGACACTTACTGTCACCAACAACTAAGTCAACATGGATGATATTGCATTCCTGAAGAGGTCCATAAACACTCGAAATAAATTTGAATATTTCAATATCCATAAATGTACTTCGTTTATTGAGCTCCAAACTATATTTAAAGAGGAATATGGATTCTGTAAAGAACTGGATAAACAGAGATAGAAAGATGACCTGAGCACTGAAATCCTGTTGCCTTGGGCTTTTGTAAACTTGTTCATCTCCTCTAGGAGCTATTTGATAACATTTTCTTAAAAGTTCTCTTGCGTCTGGTTTCAGGAGACCCAAAACATTTGATTATATTGATTTAATTCATCGCGAAAATCTAAACTATTGTTCTGGATATGTTGATGTGACACAATTTGTTTTCTTCTTCGAGTTTCTGTATAAAGATGATGGCCGACCTTTATTTACAAAAGGTTAGACGCACACAAACGCGCTGCGAAGGTTAAGGAGAATAATATTCGTCTTATTTGCATATTTCTTTGTGTAGGATGCTAACAAAGGAGTTACAGAAAGTTTGCTGATACTGTTTATCTATTGAAGTCAACGCTAGATGACATTATTTGATCTGCCTTATCTTTAAAAGAATATAAATTAGATAACAATCTTATTTATTGTTAATTTTGATTAATTTGAGTTATGGATATTGCGTTGCAAAAATATTGGAGTAACCCTCCCCCCATATTTGAATGTAGGGATATCCTAATATTTTTCAGCGCAGTGTCTTCCACAAATTAATTATATAACTGTGTACACTGCGCTGCAAAATATTAGGATAACCCTATTTAAATGGTTTCAGGAGGTAACAATTTAAAAATGTTTTTTATAATTAAGTTATCTACACCGAGCCGCAAAAAATTAGGATACTTATACATTTCAATGGTTTTTAAACTTAATGTTAGTATGTAGTTATGTACACTACGCCGCAAAATATTAGGATACTTCTATATCTGAATGATGAAATGTTTTCTATAATTTAACTACATGATTGTGTATAGTGTGCCGAAAAATATTAGTGTACCCTAAAGGGTGGTTCAAAATTAAGCATATCTGAATATGAGCGTTTAATGTGTGAAAAATACGAATTTTAACTGTCATGTACGCTAGTTTTAAATATGAAAGAGTTGAATGGACCGATTTTAACAGTGTTTTCGACTACGAGACGCGTTTTAAAGTGATCAATCAACCGCACTATTCAGATCACAAACAGTAGTCTATTTGATAGGCTGTGGGGGTGCCTCTAGTCTGATGTTCATAGCTGTGTGAGCTCAATGAGACAGTTTCCATGTCATTAGACATTCTTAAGTGAAAGTTTTCTCAAAGATAAATCACCTGTCATAAAAGTGATCTCTTTGCCCTTTGAAGAACGTTTTCCCGCATGAAACGATCCAAGCGAAGATTAACCTAGATGATAGATCTTGTAGGCTACATTCATCTACTAACCAAACAGCCTGGAACAACATATGAAAAAAAAAATTCGATGGGACAAATGACACCGAAGATAAGCAGAAGGGGGGAGTTGAACAGTAATGAAGTGTTAGATAAAAGGAAAAAGTAAATGGGTTTTTAGCTACTGCGACGAGAAAATGGCGTCTACAAAGCCGAGTATGGCATATCTATAGAGTCTTATAAGTTATCCTGTCGCAAAAAGAGCAGCCAATTATCAAGGGAGGTAGCACAATGCAGCTTCAGACATGTAATCATGATGGAGCGACGGAGATTACCAATAGGGGGCCTTGCCTTGTCGGAAGAGACCGCGACAACAAAAAAAAAAAAAAAGTTCGTCAGTGAGCTGGTAACGTAGACCAAGAGAACAGACAGCTATCCAGATGATATTTGCGTGATAACAGTAATTAGTTTGCTTTCAAACATTTCCCATATCACGCCCTCCACAATGGAGACTGTACCTCGAACTGACGCCACCCTCCACGCGCTCTGCTGTTTAAAATATATCTAATTTATGGAGATGGTCTCTTCCCTCCCCTCTTACAAAATGTTCTCTTCGTGAAAGAGCGAATTCATAATTGAACGTCGAAGTAATTTGAGTCTTACGCAGCCTCTATCAATCCTTCAGCATCCAGAGAAGTTCTCAAATCTGAGAATCATCCTCAATTAGTTAAAGAAGACCCGTTGAGTGACAGCACCTTATCTAATAGAGAAAGAGGTTGATTAACACCCTAATAGCCATAGGAGCGATAAACATAATGCCCCGGGTATATTACAAGTCGTAATTCCTACCTGAATGCACTTAATAAATAAACTTACAGACGCCCGGGGTCATAAAACGTAGTCATTAATCTTACCAGTGCTATTTTGTTATGCTTTCTAGATGGCGCTGCAGTGCACATCGAAACTGATACTTCAATTAGAACTAAAATTAATTTTACTCTCTGCTTCGATAGTTTTCCAATAGGTGGCAGTGTATTTATCATCTACATTCTCAATAGAATCATGGATCTCAGATACCCTTCAATTCCTATAATTTCCTCTCCTTGCCACCAGATGGCGCAAGGACAACGTAATGAATTCGTCTGTTACTAATCGATTGATTGTTGAATTAAACATTAATTTTTTTTTTATTCTAACGAGAATCTGATCTGCTCTGATCTGACACTGCCCTACCAAAATATTAGACGACGCACCTAATTCCTAATAATGGTGGTGCGTTCAAATCCCATTGCGTTTCAGCAATTACAAAAACCAATGAGGTGTCAATAAAAGAATCATTAGGAGCGTACAGAAACCGATAAAAATTAGGCCTTTTGCGAGCAGCTTATCTGATCAATATGGGCCGCCATTTTTTCTGTTTCTTACTAAACTCGGCTACCATATTACCTCTTTCTTTACATGTTTTTCTTCTTCCGTCCCTTCTCTCCCTAAGAGGTTCTTTCAAGCAAAAACTTGTATCGGTGTATAAAAGACAAAAAGAGAAACGCCTCAAACTCCACCCAAGATATGAAAGATGACTTGGTTCCATTCCAAGAAAGTTAAAAGGAAAAAAATTAAGAAAATATGCTGTAATGCGAAAAATATTAAACAGCCTTGGCCAAAAGAAACTACAAACTCGATACGATTAAAACACGAGTCCTTCTTTGTCATTACTTCTTCCTTCATGAACTTAATTTTCTTCCAAGATATTAAACAGTTTATGCGATTTTCTTTGACAAACGTCTTGGGTATGTGTTGGATGAGAGATGGATCAGGATATAGTGAATAAATGTTTGTTCAACCATAAGCAACAAAGAGACGTGGTTGTTTTAAAACTAAGGGGGAAAGGGGGAGGGGGTATGAATGAATATCCGGTGTTTTGGTTCATTCCAGGTTCAATCTAAGCTTAAATGATTCGTTTCGTAGAGCAATTTCTTTTTGATTTCGCCCTCTGCAAAGATCTGTAAAGAATAGTTTGTCCAGTAAAGTGGATTCAACGCTGACAGCTGCATTATAAAAGAAGAGATAAAATCATTTGGGGCAATCGGAGGGCTTTCAACGGTAAACTCCACGTCACAGCATTGCTGAATAACTGTAATCATTGATTTATGTCCTTGTCAGCGAGAACCAATCAGAAAGCTCGGTTTCTAAACAATAGTTTACATTATCCATCTTACCAAGTGAGAGAATTTCAATTTCTTCTCTGGCTATGAAAGAACAGAATGATAAAATACGATATCCTTAAGCATTTCTGTTTGTTCCTTCCCCCCTACCCACAAATCATAATTATTACATTTCGATCGAATCATAACGATACAAATGCGCGTGCAACGAAACCAAACGAAAAATTGTTTTCGTTTGGTTTCGTAAATAAATAGCAAAAAAAAAGTTCATTTTTTCAAGCCAAACGAAAATTGTTTTTTTCTTCAAATAGTAAAAAACTTGGTTTTAAAAATTTAAAAAGAGATTTTTTTTTCAAACAAAAACTGTTTTTTAAAATGAAAAACGTTATTTATAAAAATGCTGTTTTAAATTTATTGCGATGTTTCGCCTGGGCGTGGGTGGGTGGGTAGGGAGAGACTGGATCCCCATCTTTACTAATCCTGTTTTTTTTCAAACAAACAAACAAAAGCTGTTTTTAAATGAAAAACATCATTTATAAACATGCTGTTTTAAATTTATCGTGATGGGGCGGGTAGAAAGAAAGACTGGATCCCAATCCTCTCCAATCCTTTTTTTTTTTTTTTTCCCCAAATACACACAAACAAAAGCTGTTTAAAAAATGAAAACCATCATTTATAAGCATGCTGTTTTAATTTTATCGTGATGGTGGCGGGTGGGGAGAGACTGGATCCCAATCCTCTCCAATCCTTTATTTTTTAAACAAACAAACAAAAAGCTCTATTTCGAATCAAAAATGCTGTTTTGAATTTATTGCGATGTTTCGCATTGCAGCGGAGTGGGTGGATGGGGAGTGAGTGGATTCCAATCCTCTCCAATCCTTTTCTCAGACAAACAAACAAAAGTTGTTTTTCAAAGAAAAACATCATTTATAAATATGCTATTTTAAATTTATCGTGATGGGGTGGGTGGAGTGAAAGACTGGATCTCAATCCTCTCCAATCCTTTTTTCAAACAAACAAACAAACAGAAGCTGTTTTTCTAATGAAAAACATCATTTATAAACGTGAGGTTTTAAATTTAACTCGATTATTTTTCTGGGGGTGGGTGGGTAGCGAGTGACTAGATCCCAATCCTCACCAATCCTTTTTTCAAACAAACAAACAAAAACTGTTTTTCTAATGAAAAACATCATTTATAAACATGCTTTTTTAAATTTCTCTGTGGGTGGAGAGAGACTGGATCCCAATCCTCACCAATCTTTTTTTTTTTTTTTTTTCAAACACACAAACAAAAGCTATTTTAAAAATGAAAACCATAATTTATATACATGCTCTTTTAAATTTATCGCGATGTTTCGCCTGGGCGTATGTGGGGCGGGACTGGATCCCAATCATTTTTATTCAAGCGAACAAACAAAACCTAAAAGCCATCATTTATAAAAATGCTATTTTAATTTTATCGGTATGTTTCTCCTGGGGTATGTGGGTGGGTAGGAAGTGACTGTATCCTAATCCTCACCAATCCTTTTCTCAAACAAACAAGCAAAAAGTTGTTTTTCAAATAAAAAACATCATTTATAAACATTCTATTTTCAATTTATCGTGATGGGGTGGGTGGAGAGAAAGACTGGATCCCAATCCTCTCCAATCCTTTTTTCAAATGAAAATCATCATTTATAAACGTGCGGTTTTAAATTTATCTCGATGATTTTCCTGGGGGTGGGTGGGTAGCGAGTGACTGGATCCCAATCCTCACCAATCCTTTTTTTTTAAACAAAAAATCTGTTTTTCAAATGAAAAACATTTATAAAAATGCTGTTTTAAATTTATCCGATCCTTCGCCTGGGGGTGGTTGGAAGGGGAGGATCTAGATCCAAATCCTCTCCAGCAACCAACAAAACATGCACCAAAAATTTGGTATCTCTCCACGGTTCAATGACGAATAATGATCAAAAATCAGAAGCATACTTTCATTTATAGTACATCACAAAAAGAATGCGAATATCTCCTTGGGTTTGAAAAAAAAAAAAAAAATGAACCATACCCGCCATCCACATGTCAGGAGTAGACGTAGGAATGCAGAATCTTCATTGGCTGTCCAGAGCTTCGACTTCGGACCAAGTCAACACGCCGGAAAGCAATAGATGAATTGACCATTGAGTTGAAGGAGGATGGAACCAAATTCCTCATCAAAAATTGTTTTGGATTTCACCTACAAGGATACAGCGTGAACTGAGGCCAAAACTGAGAGATAGGTCGTTTAAATATTGTACCCATAAAAGGTCCTTCGAAACATTCAAGTGTCCGGTTACTTTTGACAACGTCTGTATATGGATCTTAGGGATGGAACTTGAGGGCAATTGAATTAAGCTTAAACCGTCCCCAGAGACTTACAGAATATACAAATATCTCAGAGAACATAAGACTTTTGATAATCAAAGTATTCACATAATACAATGTTTCTCTTTTCTACTGAAATTTTTAAAAATTTCGGGTAGAAAAAAGAAACAGTTATTTGACCCCCTAGCGGCATTTCAGTGAACTACTGCTTTAACACCCTCCTACCATTCGAACGATCTTCCCGTTAGATGTATTTAGTAATTTGGCATTGTGTGCTTTGATAAACGGTTGTTGCGACCCCACGTCAATGGTTTAGAGTGGTGGGAAGTTCTAGCGCCGGTCCTGCTTTGAAAGGTTTGTTAAGTGTTGCTCCAACGAGCCCCGTGGTAATTACAATTGTTCTTCACCTTTTGTCTGTAATTGTCCCTGTTGGCAGTACATCGTTCTGTTGAAGTCATCGAAAACGAAGTACGCCTTACAATGGACCGATTAAAAGAATCACTTAGCAATCTCTCACAGTCCTTTTTTCTTCTTACATTTTCAACTGGAGATTGGATGCACCATCTGCTTGTTCGAGGATGTAGTTTCTAAGGAATCTGGAAGAGGATGGATGATCTACCGGTGGGAAAGACTCAGTCTATCCTATTATTTATTATTATATTTACCACCAATAACATCAAGGTGTTCATAAGATCGGTATTTTGCTTCTTTAGCTGTTGTGCGTTCTAAGGCAGGTTTGTCAATTCCAGGATTAAAAACCGGAAAAAATCAGGAAGAACACTTTTGCTAATCGCTAATGAAGTCTTTGAAGATGCCCTTAATAATAATAATAAAAAAAGGAGAAATGCTAGATAACAAAATTTATTTTTTTGTGGGTCCTGTTTTACTTGTTCAAGGATGCAGTTTCTATGGCAACTGGGGGATGACCTAGTAATATACTGTCTTAGTATTAATTATTACATCAGTACCAACGCTTCTCGGTTTGTAAATACACAGCTTCTGTAGGGGTTGTGTGTTCTAAGGCAGGTTCGCTTTGAGGAGGAAAAACTGAGAAATCATGAAGAAACCTTTTTCCCAGTGAGATACTTGAAAATGACCTTAGTAATAAGAAAGGCGAGTTACAAAAAAGGAAAAATAAGAGTTATTTTTGTAAAACCTGCTTTTCTATTTCAAGGATGCGGTTTCCATGACAACTGGGGTTGTATTATCGACCGATAAAGAAATAGTCTGTCGTATTATTAAATATTACATTAGCACTAATGCATCTCGGTCCTTAAGACATATTGCTTCTATAAGCATTGTGTGTTCTAAGGTAGCTTTGTCGTTTTGAGGGCTAAGAATTAGGCAAATTTAGGTATTGTGCATTCTAAGGTTGGTTGTCGCTTTCAGGGTTAAGAACTGGAGAAATTAAGGTATTGTGTGTTCTAAGGTAGCTTTGTCGTTTTGAGGGTTAAGAACTGGAGAAATTAAGGTATTGTGTGTTCTAAGGTAGCTTTGTCGTTTTGAGGGTTAAGAACTGGAGAAATTAAGGTATTGTGTGTTCTAAAGTAGCTTTGTCGTTTTGAGGGTTAAGAACTGGAGAAATTAAGGTATTGTGTGTTCTAAGGTAGCTTTGTCGTTTTGAGGGCTAAGAATTAGGCAAATTTAGGTATTGTGTGTTCTAAGGTAGGTAAGAACTGGGGAAATTTAGGTATTGCGTGTTCTAAGGTAGGTAAGAACCGGGGAAATTTAGGTATTGCATGTTCTAAGGTAGCTTGTTGCTTTGAGGGTTAAGAACTGGGGAAATTTAGGTATTGTGTTTTATAACGTAGCTTTGTCGCTTTAGGGGGTTAATAGCAAGGAAAATTTGGGTATCATGTGTTCTAAGGTAGGTTTCTCGTTTTTAGGTTAAGAACTGGAGAAATTTAGGTATTGTGTTTTATAAGGTAGGTTTCTCGCTTTTATGTTAAGAACTGGAGAAATTTAGGTATTGTGTTTTATAAGGTAGCTTTGTCGCTTTGGGGGTTAATAACTGGGAAATGTTGGGTATCGTGTGTTCTAAAGTAGATTTGTCGCTTTTAGGTTAAGAACTGGGGAAATTTGTATATCGTGTGTTCTAAGGTAGGTTTCTACATTAGGTAGCTTTGTCGCTTTGGGGATTAATAACTGGGAAATTTTGGATATGTGTTCTAAGGTAGGTTGGTCGTTTTGAGAGTTAAGAACTGCAAATTTACCCATCACTAATGAAGTCATTGAAAATGACTTTAGTAATAATAATAAAATAAAAACGTGAGTTAAGGAAAAGAAAAATCGATATTTATTGCGAAATTGATCAAATATCCATTTTTTTCTAAAAGAAAATAATATTTGACGTATTTTCAGCTTTAAAATGGATTTTATACTCGAATGCATGTTTCTTTCCATGATATCTTAATTATGCATTAAAAAAACATCGCTTTTTAACTTAAATGACATAAAAATAAATAAACTTACCTTTTTAAGCAGAACGGCAGTAAACTTTAAGCTTCCCGAATTAACACGTGACGAAAGTTAAAGAATCAAAGCCGGATGAGATCAGCAAGATTATAATTGTCATCGTAAAATATCAGATCACCTAATTCGAGCATAAAGGCACATCCATTAAGAGTCCCACGTCCTTGCTTTTAGCAAATTGGTATCGTGCAATTACCTCTTCATGACAAACGTCCGTTTTTTCTCATCTTGGCTTCTATATTAATAGCAAGAAAGAAAGAAAGAAAAAACTGTCCTTGCAAAGCGATGTAGTAGCGAGAGCCCTCTTCAAGTAGAGAAGTCTTTTGGCTAACTGTACACCAATTAAAAGACATTAAGTGAAATCTACATTGTTTCGAAACTTCAGACGTCAATTCACGCGCGACAAGAATGAGTTCGATCATCACGAGCGCGTGAAACTTTTGTAGATTGTCACTGCCTAAAGCAACAATGAAATATACTTATGTAACAATCGGAACGCTCGAAGTGAGCCAAACGATAGGGGAGATGGGGTTGGGGAGGACGAGGAGGATGATTACCAGTGCTTTTTTTTTTAAATAAATTATTAATGCTTAAAAAATAAAATTATTTGAGTATTTTAAAGCATCTACAGGATATATAAATTCAAAAGTAAATAAAGAAATAACGGTAATGAACGAAATATTTTAACTAAGTTTGTGCCTATTTCGACTGTAATTGATTCGAATTTACGTCGTATAACTATAATTTACATATCTTAAAGTAAAAATACATTTATCGGTATAATACTGTCTGTTTTTCTTGAAATTTAAATATCTGCTTGCGTCATTAAATTATATATCGAATTTAAGAAACGGAATTAAGGAAACGAGTTTAATTTTCGAGAATTTTCGGTTAAATCAAATCATTGCTCGTGTTGCATTATCAAACGTCCTTAGAGTGTGCAGGAAGATCTTAGCGAGCCCGTTTTCTTTAATTAGCACAAGGAAACAGAAGTAGTCTGACTTTCTCTGTTCGGGGACTATTTAGGTTGTGTGATCTGCTTCTCTATTAGGACTAATTAATTCTAGCAGCAATCGAAGTTCCGCCATTAGCTCGGCTAATAGTTGCATCAAGACGCTGCTTTCGCTGAAGCGATGGAGGCACAATGGTTTTATAAATCTTATCGGAGACAGATGGGTATCTTTCAGTTCGTAGTAAACTCTGACCTTTTCGATAAATAGAGGGAGTGAATGCCGATTTAAAAATGGGCGGGTTAAGTTAAGAAAGGTTTTCACTTAATGTTTAAAATGTAAGAAAACGTTAAGTACAAAATATGGTTTTTTAAGTTTGCTCAAGTAATCATAAACTGTCAGCGACGGGTCTGAACAACCCTTTTTAATTGATGTATAAACCTTTTGATATCTGCTTTTAAAGCAAATCGAGGTATTCGCATACTTTTTTAGAGAGAGTGTGCATTTTTCTTATTTCAAACAGTTTTCCTTCATTAAATCCAGGAATAATTTTTGAATATTGGAAATAAAAGGATACTTGAAGGTCATAAGACGATACTTGAAGGTCACAAAGAAGTTATTTAAAGGTCACAAAGAGGTTACTTGAAGGTCATAAGAGGACACTTGAAGGTCAAATAAGAGGTTATTTAAATGTCAATAAAAGGATATTTAAAGGTCAAATTAGAGCATGTTTTGCATTCGTTCATTTCTTTTCCATCTACTGCCTTCCTTCCCTATTTATACGATCGAATTCGTCTTTTATCTACAAATATTCGAAGCAATTTTGTCGAAAACCGCGCATTATCAAAAATATGAACAAGAATCCCTGGTCAGCGTGAGTTGATTCTAAAGATATGATTTAAATAAATGAAAATTACAGCGAAGTACCTGCTGGGGTAATCATCATTAGATGAGTTGGAGGTAAACCCATTAATATACCAACTCCGGGAGGGAGAGAAAGGTGTTTAGGATAAATTACGGGGCTCAAGAGAGTGTTAATGGACGTAATGAGAAGTTTAAGCTGGCAGTTAGGCAAGAAAGTGTTGTAGAATTATTAGATACTTAAATGAACATCTAAACACTGGATTAGCGACGAAAGGGGCGGTGCTCGGAGGTGTGCATGACCTCGAAGTCAGTTCTTTCTCCAATAAAACTTTAGTATTTATGCTCCTGTTGAAAAATTTGCTTAGAAACTGCAACGTTCAGGAACAATGAAGACCAGAAAGCGCCATCTGTCGAAGGGAAAAAAAGAAAAGAGTAGTGTACATTTTCTTAATGTAGATATTTCGCAAGAAAAGAAGGGATTTGTGAAGGACTTGCGTGTCGCGTTCATTAAGATGCTGTAAAGGTTGGTAGAAACGCCAGAACTGCGTTCTAAAAAGAGAGGAAAATAAAAGCGCAAGCCGGGGACCGTCAATCGGTAACTTTGTGCCTATTTCTCTCATCCATACAGAATTGTTTGGAGAGGAGGAGAATATCCAACCCCCCAATTCATCTCCCTTCCGAAATCTGTATGCACGCAGAACGACGAGTCCGACAGAACAAACGGCAGTCGACGAAAAACTCGCCGCAAGTGGGTCACAAACGCGTGACATGGGTCCAAACATGCACCTTAAATCGGCCACTTTATTCCCGAGACAAAATTGTACACGCTTTTTTAACAATTTCAGATTGCCAATGCACATCGGAAAGACCGCGAGAAAATGGAAAGGTCCATGAACTTCGTAGAATACAGCTTGAAGGAAAAAAAAATAAGCCAGTGAAGTGTACGTATATTATGACGTATTTATCCGTCTGAGAGAGAGAGAGAGAGAGAGAGAGAGAATTATCTGTAAGAAATTCAATATTTTATCACAGCACTAAAACCTTCTAGCATACATATTATTTCAACGTAGACTCTCTGTCCATATCGCTAGTTAAACTAACTAAAAGAAATAATCGGTTGGATCATTTTATTTCTATATCAGCACTAACTGCACCAATTCAGATCTCAAAAGAAAAATCCAGTTCTCTGTGAGCAGAACTCTCTCGCTCGATAAGTTACTTTAGAGTCTACTCAAGGATGGTGTGCTGTCTGGTCTTCTCTTCACTGTGCTACTCCTACCTACCATAGATTTCATTCCTATCTTAGAGCTCATTCAGTGATTACTCAGTGTATTTCGTAAAGGAGAGAGAGAGAGAGAAAGGATGAAGAACAAAGTGAAATAATTACAGTGAGTAACAGAGAAGGGAAAGGAAGAAAGAAAGAAGAAAAATATAGCAGGAGAAACAGTAACAAAAGTATCGGGAAAGATGGAGATAATATGGGAGAGAGCAAACGATAGTTAAAAAAGGGAAAGAAATAAAGAGAATGTTAAAAACTGAAAAAGAGAGAGACAGTATCTTTCACACTTACTGGTAAGATAAATTACCAGCCTATCAGTTTGGTGTCTGGTACATCCTAGAAGACGAATCACTGCATATGTAAAGGCTAATATCTGGTCTGTGATAAGATAACCCTTTCTTTTTTTTATTCTCAACGAATTACAGCTTCTTTTGTAGCAACTTTTCTTTTTTGTACACTAGAAAGAATTTTTTAAATAACAAAAAAATTGCATTCTTTTTTCGAATCGACCACAAACCCCAAGAGCCTCCAGCTTTCCTTTCTTTTGGCTGTTTGATTAGATTACATTTGAAAATGGCATTATCAATAGTATAAAAGATTGATGTATTGCGGTCTCTCCATTCTTTCTTTCTCTCTTTTTTTCTCCATATAAATGAGACAAGTAGTTTCAAATCTGCGAATGTTTGTTTGCGTTGAATAACGAAAACAAACAGAATCAAGAAAACACCTGTGAAACAGATACATTTGTTTAAAAACTCCTAAAGATGAAAATTAAACGAAATCCATCTGATACATTGTTTATATTCCACGAAAGATTTTTCAGCTCTTTGATTTATATTTCGCTATTTGTTTACAGTTTCCATTCATCACTTAATCTATTTTACGAATACATAAATAAATAATATACACTGCTGAACAAAATTAAAAGAACACGTAGAAAACGTGGTATAACTCGTGCAGCTTGCGATGAAGAAGGACTAAATTGGGTATGGTGGTGTACCATAGAATAACGATGAAATTAGGAGACAGCGAGAAACTTCGGACAGGAGTAAGGGACATTGATTATGGGAGTTGTATAAGAATTACCATTACAGAAATCTGCTCGAAAATATGATCACATGACATCAGTACGGTGTATGGTCCCCTCCAACAGCCAAACAGGCCTCACAACGTTTAACTCTGCTCGATATGAGGGTGTCTGTAAGATACTATGGCAACTAATTTCATTCTTCCACCAGCGCAGACTCATCAACTGACCGAGGATTTGGCTGTTGGCGTGCAATGCGATATCCAAGGACGTCCCACACATATTCGATCGGATTTAGGTCTGCTAATCGTGCTGGCCACTGCAGTCGTTTGGAGATCTTCAATTTCAAGATGTTCCTTCACCATTTGAGCTCTATGTGCAGTGGCGTTGTCGTGCATAAAAAAAAAATTTGGGCCAACCGAACCTCTAAAAAGTTGCACATGATTATTATTATTATTCTGCCCCACACGAGAACCCAGCCTCCATCGTGAGTGTCCCTTTCTGTGATGTTGAAGGGTTGTACCGCATTTCTCATTGTCTCAAGATGAAATAACGTCTAGAATCTGTTTGTAGGCTAAAACGGGACTCATCAGAGAACAGAACTGAACCCCATTTGTCCAAGTCGCATGATCGTGGAACCAGTTTCGAGAAGCTGTGTGGTGATTCGGAGTTAATGAGATACAAACCACTGGCCTCCTTGCGTAGAGTCCGCTTGAATTGAGTCTTCTTAACAGTCCGGTTGGAAATGTTTTCACTTGTAGTCGCAGCAACTTCAAGAGACAGTTGGTGAGAGGATATCGTAGAGTTTCGTCTTGCTGTTAGAGCCAGTTAGAGGCCTATTATGGTTGATGTAGCCCTCGGACAACCTTGGCCAACTCTTCTTGTGATGGTTCTCGTCTCCTGAAACTACTTCCAGACATTGCGTAACGCATTAAGCCAAGTGCCACCCACCTGCGAGTGCCCAGATTCAACTCATCCAATGGCCTGCCATCTCAAAGAACCATCTAAACGACAATGACTTGCCATCCTGGGTACTGGAGATGTGGCTATCCAACTGAGCAAGCCAAAAAAAAACGGGAATGAAGTGTAGTCGCAACCCGTGTTTTCATATGCATGAATAATTCGCATCGAGTTCTATTGGATACTCAGAATTTGCATGCCAGGACGTCTATTATATCAAATATTCGCCTTGGGCAACACTGTTCACAATAAAATATTCATCAAAAACATTTTGTTCTCTTAATTTTATCGAGCAATGTATGCAAAACACTGATGGATTCATTCTTTATAGTCAATAGTCAATAAACACCCATTTCTCAGTTATTCTCTAAAATTCAGACGAAATTAGAAATCAAATAGTCGTCTGCTCGTTGACGTTAGTTCGGGACTCCTCAGCCAGAGGGAGCAACCCGTTTATAGCTAGACGTTCGGTATTTTCTTCCCTTGTCTGACTTATGGGAAGCTAGCAAATGAGGCAAAAACTAATTTACTCTCTTGTAATGGGGTAATGCAGACATAAAAGAGGATTTAACGCTAATTTATGACAAGATTATTTTTCCATAATTTACAAGCGAATAGAGGGAACATCCAGTTGTGACAGGCTCGAAAAAGATATGACGTATTTTGCCGGGAAGATAGCAAAAGATTCCGGAAAAGATATTAGAGGATTAAAAATCCGAGGTACGTTTCTTTGCATCGAAGATAATTACCACCGATAGGGCAGACAAGTGGGAAAAAGTACGCGTTTAATTGACAAAACTGCTCGAGTTAATATTAATATCCGGCGCATTTATAACCGTCAAGTTCTTCCAGCAGCTACTGACGTCGTAATTATAACGCCAGAACGGCGTTTGACAGTAGATAGATTTCAAGACTTCAGATATTGGACACAGATTTGTTAGCTTCAATAAACTCGCCTTACAGCCTCGACACCCTTGACGCCATCCTGGAGCTAATCAACGTTCGATGGAGTCTAGTATCCTAAAAATGCGTACGTATTTCTATGAGTTTTTAGGCTTATTTGGAGATGGAAATAGGCTTTGCGTTTGGGATGTTCCATGCAGTGGAGGGTGGATGGGTTTGTTTCCTTTCTGTTCTTTTTTTTTTTTTGGCAATATGCTGGATTGATAAAAAGGTTGGCTGTCCTTGTAATATCGAAGCATTATTCACCACGTTCTATTATTATTTTCTTTCTTTCTATAGAATACATTTAAATCAATGTCACGTCTCTGCGCAATGGATGAGGTAAGGGGCAAGGTCGCTACTTTCATGACATGCCTTCACGACCAGCTCCGGGCAAGGAGGTACGCTAGCCACTGGACTTCTCGGACAGCTCGTGACATGCAAGACGTCATCACATCCGTTATTTATGCGATCCTAAAAGAATGGAAGGGAAGAAATGATAAAAAGGTAGGGCTTTGCAATTCAAACTGCAGCATGGTTTTATGCCAATGTCTGATTCAGAATGGGCTTTCAGTGGAGATGAGGAAATAGAGAATGGACGTAGTTATCAGCAGCAAGTTGACCCAATGTATCAAAGAAGAAAAATATTTCTTAAATAAAGATTAAATTTTCTGTTTATAATCCAGGACTCTTTCTCGATATCTTTCTGTGTCTTTGCCTTTCTCTTTCCATCTCTGTCATGTTACCATCTCTCCATTTCTGTGTCAATCATTCTGTCTATGTCTCAAAGTGCTGGCTTATAGAACATCGGATGAAAAAACATCTACAGTTACTAGATTTAAGTATATATTTCAAGAGTGGGTCTTGAAAGATGGTACACTTCAGTTCTTGGAAGTTAACTGATTGGGAAAGCCATGAGAAAAATAAAATTAATCTCTGGTTAATCAAAAATTAAGTGATAATTCCCTGAAATTGGCTAGTTGAAGAAATGGTTGGTTGCTTGCTCTAAAAACAAACGTAACTGTGAGCTCTTCAGGGACTCAAGTAGCTTGTGGCCTGCTCAGTGAAGCACCCCTGATTCGGGTTCTAGAACAGAACAGTCAAGTGCATACTGCGGTGGTTGAAGGAGATTTAGTTTTATTGGGGAATCTGTTGTCAGGGAAGCGTGTAATATTTTTTGAAATAAAAATAGGTGGACCAGAACCAGGATGTATTTGTCAGGATTGATGTTACCAACAAATTGTCAGATTTTAAGGGGGCTAAAGAGAGCATTATTATTCACGTGGGGACTAACGATATTAAACGAAAATGACCTGGTCCGGCTCTGTGTGCCAGGGATGGTAACTAGTCTGTTCCAGCTTGCTGGAGTGGAGTGGACTAGACGAAGTGCACTCATACAACACGAACAACATAACCGAACACCACACTACAATACACCACTACGTTTATTGGCCTTTATTTGTACGGAATCTACACATAATAAACGAGGAGTTGCCATAGTTTGGTTGGGTCAGCGTATACACCAATAAATAAAAAATATATATCATTGAGGATACCTTAAGGATTCAGGGAAACTTGTTAGTTAGGGGGAGGAGGGTAATATAGACCCTCGTTCATCTGATGATATGGGTCAAAGTGTTGCTTGCACTGACCTCAAGAATTTCTGTTTGTTGCCGCAACAGCCAAAGTTGGCAACATGTTCTGAGTGTGGCAAAGTTTGAATTGAGCGGAAAGATAAAGCCAGGAAAACAAGCCTAAATAAATTCAACGGGTATGTAGTAAACTATATCCAGTTGACCTTTCAATTTATTCAAGCTGTCACCCTCAACTACCTACGAGGGTAACTTGTTCCAGCTATCAACGACTCGCTGGCTAAAAAAAAAAAACTTGCTACAATCTAATCTAAACCTCAACCCCTATAATTTGAATTTATGACCCCAAGTTCTGAAATTCTTTCTAACAGTGAGAATTCCACCTTCATTCATTTTACTAATCCCTCTCAGTGCGTTATAGACCTCAATCAGGTCACATATGAGGTGCTTGGTTGCCAAGCTCTGTAAGTCCACATAATCGGAGGCCCTTATGGGTAGCACACTTAAAAGACCCGAGTTCGAATCCTATCGATGATATGACGAATTTTTGTGCCTTTTTCAGAATATGGCCAAGTTATTCGCTCTCAGGCGAGGTAGCACGGTTTTTTCTCCCGGAAACTCTGGTTTTTCGTTCAGTAAACCCCACTACAACAACATAATCTGAGTCTTTCCTCGTACGGTCGTCTTTTTGCCGATCTCACCATTCGAGTTGCCCGGCTTTTGGTCCCTTTCAAGAAGCTCCATGTCTTTTTTCAGATGAGGTCTCCATACTTGAACACAGTGTTCCAAATGTGGTCTGACAATGGCCTTATATAGTGACATTATGACCTCCCTATCTGTACTGGATAATGTTCGACAAATCATCGGCTAACAGAAACGTAGTGCCACTCTGACATTGGCCTGACAAGTTCCACTGTAGCATGTATAATGTATTTAGGGAAGAGAGAAAGGGTGGTGGAGTCATGCTTCTTATCAAAGCACATTGAGTGCGATAAGAGCTTCCGAGTCAGAAGTTAAGCCTGCAAGCATAGAATCTTGTGTGGTCTGAGTTAGTTGGAAACAAAAGTATAATGTGAGTGAGAGTAATATACAGACCAGAGGACTGGAGTAGACAGCAAAGAATGGGGGGGGGAAGAGTTTTTCATTAATGGGAACAGAAAGAAGAAGAAGAAAACGAACCATATTGGATTTTGTGGGTGTGGGAGAGTCTTAGATGCGTCAGCTGATATTGCCGATGAATTGAATAGATACTTCGCATCGGTCTTTACTAATGAAAGACCCTTCATGCTGAGGAGAGGGCTGTGCGAGTGAGGCTGACACATGAAATTAGTGATTCCGGAATTATAGATGACTGTTTATTAGAAATATTTTCGAGGCTAAAGGTAAGGATCCTGGAGTTGATGGAATATCCCCAGTAATTTTGAAGAAGGCAGCCAGAGAACGTACTGAATCATTGAGGTTAATTATGAAGGCATCTTTGGACTTGGGAGGACTTTCGAAAGACACACACAGGTTTTGTTATCTTTGAAGTTATTTTGACGTCATGAGCCGGATGCAGGGGATGATTTCAACAAGTTGACTCGGTCCCTCATGAAAGGTTACTTATAAGCCAGAACATTGGTGATTACTGGCACGATTCTAAGATGGATCCCAGGATGGCTGCAGGGCAGGAAATGGGTTATGATTAATTGATATTCTTCAGATTGGTGTAACCTGAGAAGTGGAGTCTCCCAAGGAAGTTCTTGGACCACTGTTGTTTCTTATTTTCATAAACGACATCAAAGAAGAGATAAAGGGAGTGATGACAAAATTTTCAGGCGATGTAAAGATTCTACGAGTGGTTAATGATCATTGCAAAGCAAGGTTCCTTCAGGATGGCTTAAAGACGCTTCAGGAATGGTCAATGAGGTTGACTTAAAAAAAGTAAAAGCCTGTGGCTTCTTTGCACTGTATGGCTAATACAAATGCTAATCCTTCAAAATTTGATGGCTCTGAGGAGAAACAAAAACCTTCTAACTCACTTGTACGTCGCGTGATGCGTAGAATCTTATATCAAATAGCTATGATAAACGTTTCAACTATCCACTTGGTCCCTGAGGTTCGTTTTACTTTAGCCAATCGACAACTGCACCAGAAAGAGATAGAAAGAGAAAAAAAAAGGGCGGTCACGCAGAAAAGCGTCTGAAAACAAACAAACGCTGAAATTCCCGCCTCTTCGGTCACTCTTTTCTTTTCTTTTTATTTCCGGCCATCCGAATCAACACGCTTATGACCTCACATTTCATAACACGTCCGTACACTGTCTCCCGAATCCCGTCTGACGGAAGGTCAGACGTTTGTGAAGTGCGCACGTAATTTAAGACATTTTCCAGAGAGGAGAGGAAGGTGGAGGGGAAGGATGGAGATGGGGGGATTGTTGAGGATTACAACGACACGCTGCAGTTGACGGAATCCTAACACTAGATCCCGATTTGTTGGACTGATCGATACCCGTGGACGGAGGCGACACTGAGAATTTCTTTCGCCAGCAACTTTGGCGAGTCTAGTAAAGGAGGACATTAGGCTCTTGTAGGCGACATTGCTTTTTTATGTCCTGTTTATTTAACGATTTAAGAGAAAGTGCGGAAACTTTCAAACAAAGAATCGATTCTCGGGAGATCTCCGTTACTGGCTCGTGACTGGCAAACCTGCAGAGGCGGGACGTACGATGAGAAGAAGAAAAAAAATAAATAAATAAAAAAGAAGAAGTCACTGCCATGCAACGCATCTGCCTTCCCAAGAGAACATGGACACAGGTTTTGTATTTAAATTGTAGCAGAGCCAAATGGGGGAATCTGGTCCGCAATCTCCTACGTAGCGCCTTCGAATCAGGCCACTCGCTGCGCGAGCAAAATTGCCTTCCCTTTGTTGTCTTGGTCATTGTTAAAGAAAGTCCGTAACGGAGATTTTTTTTTTTTTTTTTTTTTTGCCACTTAATTGTAGTTGTTTTGATGATTAAGTGAAAGAAGTAGATGTAACCCTACATTTGTTTATCGACCGATCCTCAGAAATGGTGCGCTCTCCTACGCTTTGTGCATTTTAAAGTAAGGAAAACGGGTAAAGGAGGAAAAAAAAATAATGGTGATTCTTGTCATCCAGCCAAATTGTCGAAGTGCTGCAATTAGGAACAATACACCTCTCATTGGGAAAGAAAAACTTGAGAGAAGGCATCGATATCACTGATGTGTTAGTGTGAGCTTTGATAATTCTGCTCACTAATTACATTTAGATTAAAAATGAGCAGTCCCTGGACTCGTATATCACCCCTTTAAATATTCATAGCTTGCGTGAATAAGGTGACTTCTCATAGCCTTATTTCTGCGCATCTGAACATTCACTTTTAGATTTTGTGCTATAAAGTTGGCAATAATGGCAAAATGGCGGCGGTCTTTCTTTTAGTTGCTTTTTAAATTTTGATTTTAAATGTCTCAAGTAGCTGGATCAGCTTCGAAAATCGCAAGACCCGCGAAGATATGCACTTTCGGGACCCCCTTATGATTGAAAACCCCTTATTAGTACATTTTATCAGAATTATGAAACGCGATATTGGCTACAGTATGAAAAAGTTCATAAAAATTTAACCAAAATACACTGCTACACCACGTGAGTTTTAAGATGTTTATTGAAGTGTTATCTACACTTAACGTAGCCAACTAACCTCAATAAGCATCTTATGATTAAGTCCTTATCAGTTAACTTCGGTTAATCGGTTAACTTCTTACAATGATTAACCAAAAAAAGCCTTCTCTTCTATTGATACTTCTCATTTTAGTGTCCTTCATAGCCCGTGGCTGTGTTCAGTCGCTTCCCAGTTTCCAGTCCTGCTCATAGTGGCCACCAGATGGCGCAGCAGCTAAATAATAAATAAGCGATTAGGCCTACTTCAGATCGTAATTGGCAGCTGCAAATCAAAACTATCCTAGCTTGAAATAATCTCATTTTGGAATCAATAATCAAACCTACTTCAAAGTTTAAAATTTTCGTATTCAATTTTAAACATAGACAAAAAATTTATGGTTTGGTTCGAAAGAGTCAAGATCTTTGTAAACTCTTCTATTCATGATTAGAAAAGAGAAAATCAATTCACCTCCGCTTCCTAACAATACTCAATTTTCAGAAAATTACTTCTGAAGAAGGTCGATACCCGAAACGTCCTAAAAATGTTAATTTTACTGTTTAGTTTTGAAGAAACTCGACCAGTATTTGGTCAACGAATACCACCATCTGATGTATGTGTAGCATAAATTCTGTATTATGGAAAATACTTGTAAAACCTCCCATCATCTGAATCATTCCACGCTTTCAAGAGGTCTCCAAATACCCCATTAGATATCATTCGTATTCTAATTATGTATTATTTGACCATTGAATCGAAAGGAGTTTACAATAGTCTGAATGTATTAATATTATAAAGATTTCGTTTTCTCTGGAGCAAAAGGATGTAAGATCATGGAGGCAGCAAGGATGCATTATTTTCTCATAGAGGAGCGCTGTTTGAGGAGTTCTATTGATACTATGGACCTTGTTAGTGATCCTACGCTATTTTCAAATTTTCAATCCACAGACTGTTTACCCAATAGAAAAAAAAAAGAAGAACCGAGCTAAACACCCATTGTTTATATAACGGTGCTTCTGTGCATGTAGTTACGAAGTGCATTATGGGAGAGAATTGCAAATCGCACCACAAGGAGGTGATTATATTAACAAATCAAAGGAATCTGACCGCTTGCGTTGGAAAACGAACAAATGTGAGGGAACTGGATGCATTTTTCATTGGCTCAGCTTGACGTCTACAGTGTCATCATGGATTCGACCGGACTATATTAGCATAATCTTGTAAAATTCTTTAGTCTGACAGCTCCCCCTAACTACATCATACTCTCCACTGAGATTCACTTTATTCACATATAACTACTCGGTTTCTTGAGCGATATTTGAAGTTCTTGTAAAAAAAAAAAAAGAAAAAGTAGCAGATCCCCAAAACTGATTATGTTTTGGTTAGCGTATCGAACCCGGGATCGTTTCCTAAACGTTAATAAAGCTCAAATTTCGTGTGAGGTTTATTTGGACACGTTTATTTGGGAGGGTGACATCAGAAATGAGAAAGTGTCAGTGCGCATGCTCGAGATGACGTAACTAATCGATTTACTTTTTGATTGCTCTACTTGAAGAGAATTTAAGGAAATTCTTTTAAATAAAAAGCTAACGTTAAACGTGCCTATGGATTTTAAGCTTTATTTTTCTATTTTTGCCTCTCTATCTCTCTCTTTCTGTCACTCTCTTGCTCGCTCTGCTATTCATAGTCATTACGGCTAATGAGGGTTTTCCCTAGTGGCTTGGCTATATGCTGATATGGTAATTATCTCTCGCTCTCTCTCTCTCTCTCTCTCTCTCTCGGTGGTATTTGGTCTACATCTTCATGACCAAAGTTGGACGATTCAGCGCCAACACGTATCTCTTATGTGCTCGTGTGTTTCACATTTTATTCCTTTTTCTTTTTCTAAATGTTTCGTGCTGTTCCAGATCAGCAATCGATAGCCGAAAGGGCCTTCGGCAAAACATCGGACGCTACGCTCACTTCGAACAATTTTTTCGTATTTCTAAGATGCCTTTAAGGGAGGGTGAGAAATTTCTGAAAAGCATATGTGCTATTTGGCCAATTTTTCTTTTTAATATTTTTCTCGGATAAAATAAATAATGTTTAAGTGTAAGGTTTGCTTTTCTAATGTTAAGACGTCTATTTGTAATTAGGTGAAGAAAGAAGAGTTGAAAAATAAGTTGTTTTTTGTTAGAAACAAGAATAAAAATGGCTCTGTCTTAAAGTCGTTGTTTTTCCAAAAATAAAACGTTGAAGAGTATATGTTAATGAAGAAGCTAATTAGCACAACTGACTTGTTTATTATGGCAGTTATATGTATAAAATAAAAATTTGTTTACTTGAAGGAAAATTAACTTTGTAGAGTTGATAGCTATAATAAGTAATATTTTCTTTGAAATCATAGGAAGAATATAAGCCCTCGTGGGGTAAAAATCTCTGTCCTCCCCACACCGAATGGAAGAGACCCGAGTCTGAGTCCCATCGATGGTGTGAATATTTTTATGGGCCTTTTACACAACGTGGCTGAGTTAGTCAGTCTCAGGTAGCATGGCTTTTCATCCAACAAACAGAAAATCGACAAAAGAACACAAGAAATTTACTGACAATATATACGGAGCCACGTGGCCTTAGTTGCTAATGCTCTGTTAAAACCCAACAACAACAATCTCCTATGTTGTTTGATGGAAATGTTCTCGTGTTGATCATTAACAGCTTATGCTGCACTAGCCAAAAAAATAAATAAATAAATAAAATAGCAATAATAACAAAATAACAAGAATAAAATAATAATAAGAAAATAAATAAATAATAATAATATATATGAGAAAAGGAAATGACAACCTAAGCGTTTCCCTCCTCCCGTAGGTAATTCTCCAGCTGACCTCTGAATTTCCCAGACTGTCAGCCTCTGCCACCCATGTAGGTAACTTATTCCAGTAATTTATAACTCGCTGGCTAAAATAAAACTTTCTGCAATCCAGTCTAAACACCTGCCCCCGTAACTTGAAATTATGGCCCTTTCGTCCTTTCGACAAATAACAGTCATCTAGTTGATTTAAAAATTTTGTCCCCCATGTGGAGTTTCCTTCACATTTTCTCCACTCAATTAAAAGCAAATTGAAATCACCCATAATAAGACATTCACGCTTACTTTTCCATTCCATTTGCATGTTGAGGCTCTCATCATAATCTTCACAATCACCTGATCTGTAGATTTTTCCCCACTCTCATTATACCTTTGCTTCCAACTATCTCACAGCATACAGATTCCATACTAGCATTCGAAACGTCTGAATGCGGAAAGGTTTCGTCGCGCTCAGGCTGCTTTTGATAAGAAGCATGACCCACCACCCCTTCTGTCTTTCCTAAATACATTACACATACCGTACTGAAACTCGTCATCCCCTATCTTCGGATGGCACCACGTTTCCGTAAGAAGTCCAAATGTAAATCCAAGAAATGAATCTTTAGAGATATTACATCTCATAACTCCGTAGACCTCAAGAAGTTCACTAATTGTTTCTTGGTAATTTTTAACCTTGAAATTTACCAAAAAAAATTTCAATAACTCCTAAGTGTTCCATGCAGTTGATTCAACTTCAACTGTTCTTCAAAAATGTTCATCTTCCATCAGTTTTCGTATTTGGGGTCCCACAAATATTTCCTCTTTAATTTTGTTCTGACTCTAGTGAAACTCTCTTTCAAACAAAGAAAACCCGCTCCATTTCGATCCATTGCAGAATGGTGGTCATAAATCTTTATCAGAAGTAACCAATGATTTGTTTTTAACCTTTTTCTTTCCCGGAATTAGTCCTCATGCAGAAGATTCCATCTTTTCAACCTAGAAGCCAGCTTGATTTTTAGATAAATTCAATCATTTAGTTCCTCTTGGGATATTAAGTGTGGTTCCGAGGATGAAGATGTGTGGTCACCAATGGTCTTCTCCATACTCATTTTTTCATATCGGAACATTAGGGTGGATAACTCTTCTGCTGACTCTCGCGGGGGATAGTCTAATCTCCCTAAACACCACAGCCCTTGGAAAAACCGCTAAATATAATCACAATTCGAAGCTTATGATTCAGTGAACGTAATAATTTTTCCAGGCAGTATATACACCGGTCCAAAAGCACGCTTATTGTATTTCTACAGATGGACGCATAATCACAATTGCCGTTGTAGAGGAAATATGTGGTTACCTGTTCGCTGGATGCCGTGAGAAATTGTAACGCCTATAATCTTCAACGGTAGTCACGCGATGGCCGGGTGTAAGAAATTTATGCATCAACTCATTTGAATATTGCATTTTTTTTTTCTTTCTTTCTCTTTTTTTTTTCTATATCGGGTCTATTGTGGTCTTTCACACCATTGTGTTTAGAGTAAATTCTTATACGTCACGAGATCATTGTTAAACAAATTTTGAGTGTTTCTCTGCACCGGTAACTCAGCAGAAGCACACCCTCCCCCCTCTCTCTCTCTCTCTCTCTCTCTCTCCTGTTTATTATTCCTTAATCTGCAAGATTCGTTGCGCAGCTCCATTGAGAGCTGTGACAGAAAAGCCATTTACAGAAATATATATACGCGCTTTCATCCGTTCTAATAAAATAGTTTGATTTTTATTGTTAGTACAACGCTGGAAAATTTGTGGGATGAACCCGGTTACATTCAAAATAACTGCAAATGGTCAGGCAATCAAGCCATTCTTAGTGACACCGTGTCGTAAATTTTCGATAAAATTAATGGAAATTTCCAGCAATTGTAATTTATTTTCCACCTTCTAAGCGCTTTGGATCAAACAGAAACCGTGAGAAGAGCTCCTTGGTGCCTTAACAACAATCTCTATTGTTTCGATACAAAATTAGCATCGTTTTCTGCGTTATTTCACGGAATTTTTGAGCAGGTGCAGGGGAGGGTTTTCCAACTGTGGCATCGACAGCGGTTCGTAAGTGGAGTAGACAGAGTTGGCTATCAAAAATGACTCAGTCATCCACCATGCCCATGGTTACTTCGTCAATATTTAATGAATCGAAAAGGGAGAAAAAAAAACGGAGGATCTCTGAAAGACAAGCTAGAAATGGGTGTGACTACGGCAAATTACCAACTACTCCAATACGGGTCAGCGGATAATGTTCGTACTTATACATTTTTAATAAGTTAGTCCGTTAAATAAAATTTAATATAAGTGTAAGGTGGCGAGAACCTTCTAAGTCACTTTGTTTAAATAAAGAATTCGGATCACGTATAGTTTGATCAATTTTTGTTGATGTGATATCTTTATGGCTAATTTTATTGATGTAGTTTGATTTGGATGAAAATAGCCGTGAGATTTTTGTAGGAAGAAGAGTTCTTGAATGATCTTCGATAATGATCATTTAAATAACGTTTCGAAACTTGCAAAAATCGTCCGGTAATTATTGATTTCAGTAATCAATTATTGCAGGATTTTTTTAAAATGTAGATTTTAACAATTAATAATCAACACAGGATTTGCAGATTAATAATTTATAAAATTGTTAATTTTATAAATTGTTAATTTATAAAATTAGAAAATGTAGGTTTTAAAACATTACATTAGAAAATGTAGGTTTTAAATATTTATGGAAAACTTTCATGTCAACAATTTACAGAGATCATTCATTTCAACAAATTTCAGAAATTACTGATTTCAACTATTTCCAGAAACCATACTCAACAATACTCAGAAACCTTTGAGCTCAGCAATTTTCAGAAACCCCTGGGTTCAACAATTTTCAAAAACTTGTGAGTTCAACAATTCCCAGAAACTTGTGAGTTCAGAAATTTTCAACTTTTGAGCTCAACAATACACAGAAACCTTTCAGTTGAACAACACACAGAAAACTTTGAATTGAACAACACACAGAAAACTTTGACCTTAACAACACACATAAAACTTTGACCTCAACAACACACAGAAACTTTTGACCTTAACAACACACAGAAAACTTTGACCTCAACAACACACAGAAAACTTTGAATTCAACAACACACAGAAAACTTTCAGTTCGACAATTTCCAAAAACCTTTCAGTTCGACAATTTCCAAAAACCTTTCAGTTCAACAATTCCCAGAGACCTTTGAAATTCAACAATTCCCAGAAACCCCTGATTTCAATTATTTTCAACTTTTGAGCTCAACAATTTTCAGAACCCTTTGAGTTCAATAATGCTCAGAAACCTTTCAGTTCAACAGTTTTCAAAAACCTTCATTTACAACAATTTTTAGAAACCACTGAGTTCAAAAATTTGCAGAAACGCTTGCGTTCAAAAATACTCAGAAACCTTTGAGTTCAGCAATTTCCAGAAACCTCTGATTTCAACAATTTTCAGAAACTTTTGTATTCAACAATTTTTCGAAAACTGTAACCCCTGTAACGGAAACTGTAAAAAAAATTGCAGAAATTGTGGATTTCAACAATCGATAATTATCGAAGAGCTTTTGTTAGTTTTTTTCGACAATCGATAATGATGGCTCTCATTATAGCCGTTATTATTACCATAAACAGCTATTTTAAATACTCAACTTTTATTTTAATAAAACAAGATATAGTAACAAGCTATTAATATAATTATCGATTAATTATTTTGGAATAGATTTGGAATAATCGGATTAAAATCGTTCTTACAATGCGTCACACATATATAACTCCACACTAAACTTGTATTGAGAATAATATTTCCTAAACTTCGCGTTACTTCTCAAAATATCCGAATTTAAATAAGTAGCTGTAATATTCGAAGTGTAACGCTGTGTGTGTTTGACTAATGACAGTTACTGGACTAGCGAGAAGTGTGTTTAATGTATACAAAGCGTGTCTGATGGCAGACATGGTTTGTTAATTTCTGCAAATAAACATAGGCGAATTAGCCCAGTGTAGATCCTGCTAATGAAGCCCTGTGCCTACCCGATTTGAAAATTGTTTGGTCAGCTTCTGATTAGTTCAGCAGTTTGGCCGAAAACTTCCAGCAATCAGCCGAGGATCTTAAAGCAACATTGACCCAACTGTCTTTCAAACAGAACCCGATTTTGAAGTCGTAAGGAGACCTAGCGTTGTGTACCAACTCAGATACTGTTTGTGTTTCCTAGTTGTATAAATCTCAAGGTTAATCACATAAATTTCCCCAGAAAGTTAAGGAGAAGTCTGTTTTAAATTGCGAGAATTTACAACAAAAATCTCGGTTAGTATTCTTAATGATTTGCTCACAATTTTTTAATAATTGATGGAACGTTGAAATTACATTAAAATTGTTCAGACTTGATTTCAATAATCTGTGGAAATTAATTTTCAAGAATTTACAGAAATTTCAGATTTCGACAGTTTGCTGAAACTGTAGATTTCAACAATTTGGTGCAGTTTGTATATTTCAACAATTTGGGGCGCATGAACTTAACAATTTCGTGAAGTTTTTAGATTTCAACAATTTGGAGCGCTTGAATTTAACAATTTGGGGCGCATGAACTTAACAATTTCGTGAAGTTTTTAGATTTCAACAATTTGGAGCGCTTGAATTTAACAATTTGGTGCAGTTTGCAGATTTCAACAATTTGGAGCGCTTGAATTTAACAATTTGGTGCAGTTCGTAATTTCAACAATTTAAGGAGCTTCAATTTAACAATATAAAAAATACAAAATACATTATGCCAAATTTAACACAGAATTTCCCATTTCTATATTATCTCAAATGGAAATTTATTTGTTTTTCTATCTAAACTGAAAGAAAAAAAAAAGAACATCGCAAATCAAAGTTCCTATCGACTTAAGATATAATGCGCATGTCACGAAAAGACAGTGAGCGCATGATTGACAGTTACTAAAGCAGTCTACCTCTTCTTTCGCGAAAGAGCGGGGAATATTAAATTATAGATAGATGAAAAAATTATTTTTTTTAGCGAACTGCATTCCTAAAATAAGAAACACCAAGGTAAAATTGGGAGGGAGGGTTAGAGGCAACGTAAGGAGAAGCAAATATCATCCAAATACATTTTGCAGGCCACGTTTAGAAAACAAAAATCTATAATAACAGGGATCAAGATTAGATGCTCTCAGTATGTTGAATATATTTGATTAAACTTCAGGGAAAATAATCTCGCATTATATTTTTTTTCTTCCAAACTGACTCAAAATGTAAAAGACTGAAGATTCGCTTTGTCTATCTGGAAAGATAATTGAATGCATTTTTTTTTCTTTTCTTTCTTTTAACTTACCAGAAATAGAGATTCGGGTGACCAAAACCAGATAGCGAGATAACCAAAATGCGGACACAATTTATCCCATTGTTATTTAAAATTTTCCTAGCGACAATCGCTTTAATGGAGAGGAAAAATTGAACTCTCAAAGACAGATAGATTTTTTTTTCTTCTTCTTATGAGTTTCTCAAGTATTTCTCGTTGACTTTTGATGGATGATGGTATTGGAAAAGTTGACAGTAACCTAATAGCTCATACAAAACAGAAGCAATTGCCCTACGCCACTATATTTTTTTCTTTTTTAACGCACACATACTCTCGACACCAGCCCTAGTGAAAATGAAGAGCTAAAGGATATGTTTATCTTGGTGTAATTTACGCTTACAAGGGTGAGGTAGCGCTTGTTAAGGCATAAATCTGGATATGAAGAATTCGTCATCTAACTCACATTAGTGTACCAGTATCATCTCCTTTTTTTACTCCCCATTTGGTCGACAAATGATCCTAGACCACACTTATCTTTACGTTCGAGACAGTCTCTTTGTACAGCGGTGAGGTCCCTACATCAACGACAGCTGATCTTCTTAATGACGACCACTGCATGCTCAGGGAGCACAAGAAACTGCACAAGAGTGGGTTCTGATCTTTAATAATGTGTTAACAGACTACAGTCAATAGCTGCAATTAAAGTGATTCCTCTGTCAGCCTTATTAAAGTTTTCTTCTTGGATTTCCTCCCCTCCCCCTTTTTTGTCGTGCCGACATATCAAAGAAATGAAGGGGAGGGGATGAGTCTTTTTACTTTCGACCGTAGCATTCACCAAGGATTTTTTTCTTTTTCCTTTTTTTTAACTTTAAAATATACAAATGGTGTAATTTGAATGCTAAAAATCGAGGATGATGCAGAAAATAGAAAAGCGCGAACATTTACCTTACTCTTCAAAATTTATTTTAAATAACTTCACTGGTAAATCACTCTCGATAGTGTCTGCTGTACATAAGAATCATGATTAGAAAGAACTAAGTAATGAGCTGGTATTTTTAAACACGTGGATAAAAGAAAAAAGAAAAAAAAAAGAAAGAAATTTAAATTTCATCTTAATTGTCACGCGCTTCAAACGACAACAATGCAGTCGTTTGGCTGCATATTAACAATGGATTCACGCATGCGTAGATTCGATTGAAATTACCAAGATCATGAACTTTGAAATTGCGTAGGATTTTAATTAATTAATTAATTAATTAATTATTAAATGGAGTGTTTATGCATTCGCAAAGCCAACAGTTGTTCGCGTTATGTTATTCGAGAATGTTCAAACTGTGATGTCGGGCCGAATTCGGCCACACCGGTAGATCGGAGATGGCCAAATTTATGTAAAAGATCCTGCGAATGTGGTCTGAACAGTAAATCGCAGAAGACGAGATTTGCATAGAAGCACATTTATGAATTTGCAGGTCCAAGACACTTAATTTGATTATTACTTTTCTATCATTTTAACTATGGTATATTTGACTTAAAACGGGCCAGAAGTTGTCATGCGCTCAGTTACATTACGGACCACAACCTTTTTTATACTGGGCCGTAATTTCATCCTAGTAAAAAAAAAAAAAGAAGATCTTCGCCAGTCTTTAAACTTGTGTTGGGCCGAATATGGCACAAAGTTAGTCCACAGTCGTAAACTGCAATTGTCGAAATTACATTAAAGACTAACAACGTCGGTTTTAAAAGGGCCGAATGTGGCCCTCACTGAACACAACCAAATTATCATAACGGTCGCATATCTTTCGTTTAAACACACTATTTCGGCCCGAAAGTTGGCCGCAGGCGTGGACCGGCAAATGAACCTACAGGAAAGGATTTTTAACCTATATTTTTATCCGTTATTTAAAGAAATAACAGGTTTTCTTTACATAATTTATTTACCAATGGAAACAATTAAACCTAGCTCTTTGACATTGAAGTTAACTTCAATGTCAAAGAGCTGGGTTTAATTGTTAACTTCTCTTTGACATTGAAGTTAACTTCAATGACAAAGAGATGTTAGCAACTTTGGGGCGGGTTACGTAAACAACCCGCCTCAGAGTTGAGGGGTTGTTTAAACACGGATTGTTAAACGGCGCTTCATCGCAATGTCAGGAGAAACACCAAGAAGGCAGTTCCATCTATTATTTCAGCATCTTACTTTACAAATGAGCACCTTGAGTTATTGCTATATAAAATTAGATGTTGCCCAACATAATAGGAGGGGGAAATTACTGTTTGGAGTTCCATGACGAAGACCAATTCATTTCTTCCTTTGACCTTTTCTAGTGGTTGTTTGTGGGGGGGATGAGAAAGGCGGTTGATCGTCGACGCACGAGAAGAGCAGGGTTGAACGGTGATGTATGACTCCCGTAAAAAAAGAAAGCAATTAAAAAAAAAGCACAATTAATTAGAAGGAGAAATAGAGGGAGTGCAGCTGAAAACGGTGCTTCATTAGATATCCATAGTACAGGTAATTACAGTATTCCCATCCTCTGGAGAGTTAAGAGAGAGACTCATTAATCAATGGCAGTGCCTGAGACTTTAGCACCTGGTGCCTCGGAACCACACAAAACGCAGGGATATCACCGCTAGATCGCTATCGTCAGGTCGCTTTGGCGCTAAAGCAACACAGATTGTCTGCAACACTTTCTGGACCAAAGGTCATGACTCAGTGCTTGGACGGAGTATGGAGCATCGGGGATAAAATAAATGAGTGCACTGTTGTTGCGCCAGACCTTGTTTTAGCGTCTCTGTTTTTCGTGTGCGTACATTCGGTGATGATCCCTTTGACCGTTAATGACACAAAATAGATTTGGGTTACTCGCCTTTTTTTTTTTTTTTCTCTCGGTACTGTTATTGCCTTGAGTTAGTTAATGGAGTAATTTTTCTTTCTTTGTACTCCTCCAATTCTTCTCCCCTCTCCTCTCCAAACCCTCCCTCCTCCTCCAGCCCATTTCCTTTAATAACATCGTGGTTAGCGCTGGAATATATAGATTAACGTACTTTAAATAGTTTGGAGTACAAAAATGCATCTCGTGCAATTGAATAATTCAATTTTTTTTTTTTTTGCTTTATTGAAACATGTTTTAAAAATTCTCTAATCTCCTCCTCGATCTCCTAATGAAAATCGAACTTTTTTTTTTTTGCAAACTAAATTCCTGTTCCATTTTTCCGTCCGCCCCACCTTTTCTCCGAATACGCTCTAATAGTTTGATCGATAAATTTCTTTCGCAAAAATATATCTTGAATATTTACATATGGATCCGCGAGATGGCGGTGTCACAAACGCTGATATTACTACCAATTTCACTTCCCTCCCTCCCTCCCTCCATCCTCCTTTAATACATGCAGTAAACTGCACAAAAATTCTTAGATGAATTGATTTTTCTAAATAAATTTTAAAGTTTCTTTATAATCCTCTAGATGGCGCTGTCGTCGATTGTCATTATGGATAATAATGCTCTTTCCTCTCTTTCTCTAATGCACGGTAATACGGATTGAAAAAGACCTTCATTTTAACAATGCATTAACACTAAACTTCGAAGTTAAGTGTTAATATTTTTTAATCCGCTAGGTGGCGCTGTTTTCCATTTTGACGTATAATTTTAATTGAAATGCCCAGTATACGACAGAATCCACGATTCACTGGCTTTTAAATTCATATGCATTTGTGTGGCGTTGTGCCAATGATGTCAGAATGAGAACGAAGAATGTTTACTAGTGCAAAACCGGTGTAGACTATCCTACCACGAAGATAACTGTGTTCTTTAAGATGGAAAACTGCATTCTCTGAATGAAGACATTGAAAGAAATGCTTCTGTATTTATAACGGGACCCAATGGCATTTTATCACAGTTCATCTCAGATTGTTTACTGACCGTAGTTCGAGCCCCCGTGACTGCTAACAGCACTTTCAATGTTAATACAGTTAATGATAAATTAAGGCTGGTGTATCTGTTTCTATATTTTTTTACTGCATAAGGATTGCAGAATTTCGGATTATGGAGATTCGGTTTATCGGGCATAGTATATTCCACTTGTCTTGCTTATCATTCCATTTAAAGTACGACTGAGAAAATTTTTTTTGTCCATGAATTCGCTTTAAAACACTATACTTTCAAAATCGGTAGATGGTGCTGCGGTCGACTGATTTACTTTCTAATTCGTTTTTTTTTTTTTTTTCTTTTATCCCTCTGTTATTTGCCATTTTATCACAGTTCACCTCAGATTGTTTATTGACCGTAGTTCGAGCCTACGTGACTGCTAACAGCACTTTCAATGTTAATGCAGTTAAAGATAAATTAAGTCTATATTTCTGATGCCAATTTTTTTTTTTTTTTTTTTTTTTACTGGATATGGATAGCAGAATTCCGGCTTTTAGAGATTCGGTTTATCGGAGCATAGTATATTGCACTTTTCTCGTTTATCATTCCATTTAAAGAACGGCCGAGCATTTTTTTTTTTTTTTGTCCATGAATTCGTTTTAAAACACTTCAAGGTCTCTTTCAAAATCGGTAGATGGCGCTGCTGTTTCATCCCTATATTATTTGTCATTTTATAACAATTCGCCTCAGATTATTTATTAACGTAGTTCGAGGCTACGTGACCGCAAACAACACTTTCAACGTTAATACGGTTAAGGATAAATTAAGCCTGGTGTTCCTGCTTCCGATTTTTTTTTTTTTTTTTTTTTTTTTACAGGATACAGATTGCAGAATTGCGGATTACAGAGGTTCGGATTACCGGGACAGAGTAAATCGCACTTGTCTCGTTTATTATTCCGTTTAAAGTACGATCAAGCAGAATTATTTTATTGTCAATGAATTCGTTTAAAAACACTTTAAAGTCTCCCAAAATCTGTAGATGGCACTGAGGTTGATCGATTTCCTTTCTAATTCGTTTTTTACTTTTATCCCTCTATCATTTGGCATTTTATCACCGTTCAAACACCTCAGATTGTTTATTGACTGTAGTACGCGCCTACGTGACTGCTAACAGCAGTACCGGATTAAAGCACGGACTAGATGGGCCCTTGCCCTGGGCGCAAATCTTTAAGGGGCGCCAAATTTAAAAATCATGAAAAAAAAAATATATCTATATATCCTTAGTAAAGGGGACGCCAAAAAATCTTTCTGCTCGGGGCGCAAAAATGCTTTGGTTTGGCACTGACTTTCAGAGTTAATACATACAGATAAATTAATCCTGGCAGAATATCGGATTACAGAGGTTCGGTTTACCGGAACACAATATACGGCTCTAGCCTCATTTATCATTCCATTTAAAGTACGGTCAAGCAAAATTAAATTTTTTGTTTCATGAATTCATTTTAAAACACACTTTTTAAAGTCTCTTTCGAAACCGGTAGACGGCGCTGCCGTCGACCAATTTCCTTTTTAATACGCTATTCTTTTTTCTTTTATCCCTCTCTTACCCTCTTTAAAATGAATATTTCTTTTGTTTGAAAGAACTGATTTTGCAAAATTAGCTTCGCACAGTTTTTGTTACTCGCCAGATGGCTCTGCTGTCCAATACTTTTTTTAGCGTTCTTCCTCCTCACTGCCTTAATAAAAAATGAGGATAGCAAATTCCCATTTATTTGCCTCTTATTCCGCCCTATTTGCTCCCTGTCCTATTCTAGTTATTCTATAGCCGTAACTAGGTCATTTTCAAACGAATCTATTTCCTTCCCCCCCCCCCTCGAACTCCCCCTATCGTCTGTCCGCGGTGGTCCCACGATATTGGAAAGGAGTCAATGATAAATTCGATCCCGTCAGCCCATCGCTTCCGACATGCAGCGCGGCAGATAACATCTACGACATATATAAGGTTACGGAACAGTTACCTTGGCAATTTCTTCTTTCTTTCTTTCTTTCTTTTTACATAGTTCGGTCAGCGAACTACGGAATGTCGCAGCACTTTGTCGGCGAATGCCGACACATTCAGCCGCCTACCCCTGATAGAACTGTATCAGAAATTTTTCTGTTTTTTTTTTTTTTTTCTTTCTTTCTTTCTTTTTTTTTTAAGTGTGTTAAGTACAGCCACACGTTTTTCCTTTTGTTTAAGTATCGATCCAAGATTGGGTAATTACACCTGGATATCTCTGTAGTCTTGCATCTTCAATAATTACGTCACTGATGACGTCAGAAGCAGAAAAATCCCGAATTAGATCAGGTCTGATGATTATAAGAAGCAGCATCAGATAGCATTCCATGTAACTGGTTACCGGGACTCGATTTGATAAATGCTGTTAAAGCCATCCTCGGGCTAAAATAAAGATGGACGTGGAACGCATTCTCTGTCTTCTTATCCTTTCATTCTTTAATGTAACCTATCGATCCTTCTGTCTCTATTTTTGTCTATTCGCTTTTTATGTTTAATTTTATCTTCACTACACGGATTTTTACATTTTACTGTTTCTCTATTTATGTATCTCTCTCTACACTGCCCTACCGAAATATTAGAGAAAGAACCTAGACACTGTCTGCGTCGATACATGGGTCAACTCTGCCCAAAGGATGCACCCGCTTTATAAGTACCAATGACCATGTCTGCCTTTCCCATAGTACACCGAGGTGTGCAGCAATTTTTATAGGTCTGTTATACTACGTGACCCAAAACCTATTTCGCCTACCTACGATGAGTGGCGTATGCACATCGGAATTTAGGATTCTCTAATAATTTGGTAAGGAAGTGTATATTTAACTTTTCATCTATCTTTCTGTCATTTCCCCCCGTTCTTTTAACTACAGTATTATTTTTCTCTCTTCTTTCCAATTTCTATCTGTCCAACCTTCCACTTAGTTTTCTTCTTTCTTTATACACTGCCCTGTCAAAATATTAGAGACCCTAATATGTCCACTGTAGACTGGTTCAGAGAATTCTGTCTCTACTATGCAGCAATTTTTGTATATCTGTTCTATCACGTGACTCAAAACCTATTTCGTCTACTCACGATGAGTGGCGTGTGCACATCGGAATTTTGGATTCTCTAATAATTTGGTAGGGAAGTGTATATTTACTTTTTTTTATCTATTTTTCAGTCATTTTTTCCCGTTGTTTTTACTGCAGTATTATTTTTCTCCCTTCTTTCCGATTTATATCTGTGCAACTTAGTTTTCTTCTTTCTTTATACACTGCCCTATCAAAATATTAGAGACCGTAATATACCCACTGTAGACTCACTGGTTCAGAGAATTTCTGTCTATACTGGGCAGCAATTTTTATAGATCTGTTCTACTACATGACCCAACACCTATTTCAACAACCCATGATGAGTGGCGTATGCACATCGAAATGTTGAATTCTCTAATAATTTGGTAGGGAAGTGTATATTTAACTTTTTTTCTCTTTCAGTCACTTTCCCCCATTCTTTTAACTACAGTATTATTTTTTCTCTCTTCTTTCCAATTTCTATCTGTCCAACCTTACGCTTAGTTTTCTTCTTTCTTTATACACTGCCCTATCAAAATATTAGAGACCCTAATATGTCCACTGTAGACTGGTTCAGAGAATTCTGTCTGAGCTATGCACCAATTTTTGTAGATTGTTCTACCACGTGACCTAAAACCTTCATCTACCTACTATGAGTGGCGTTTGTATAACGTGGATTCTCTAATAATTTTGAGGGGCAGTATATGTTTAACTTTTTATTTCTCTCTTTCTGTGTCCATATTTCATTCTTCCCTTCAAATGAGTTCCTGTTGTCAAGCGATCCATAAACTACGATGGAGGAATGCACATATCGGTAAGCTAGATTGTCTAATATCTTGACAGGCAGTGTATATTTAACTGTTTATTTGTTTCTATTATTTTCAGTGTATATATATTATTTTTACTCTTTCTGTCATATTTTTTTTATTTAGTTCGCTCTCTCTTTAAAGTAGTTACCACAGCAACCGTGGAACGTGCCCAGTATTTCGAAGTCGCGATCTTTTCCAAGAAAAATTGAAAAAAAAAATAAAATAAATAAAAAAACCTAGTCATAAATCAATCAAAAGTACAAGTCCCTCCCCCTTTTTTTTCCTCTCCTTTTTTTTTTTCGTTCGATAGGATTCTAAAACAGAGTTAGTTAATATTGATCTTAGTCTTTATAGTTCATGGCAACTGAGGTGGTAAATACCAGCCAACCGTGATGCAAGAGAATTACATCAATTGTTTTCACAACTATCAACTATTAATGATCACCTGGAGATACCACAGAGTAAAAGTACCAAAGTCACCACGTGACTTTACTTGATATTCTTCTCAGTTTTAACAGAACACAGATTAAAAAGAAAAAAAAAAAAAGAGCAGAGAAAAAAAAAACCTTTAACAATAATTAGTCCCTAGGTAAGCCCTCCCAGTACACTTTAAGTTGTACCACTATCTTTCTACATAAATGACTAGCCGTCTTTGTACCATGGCCGGAAATTGAACTCTCTTGATATTTCTCGCGCTGGCTGACAGCACAAGGATAGTCTATATATTCCACCAGGGAGAATATTTCTTCTTCAACGATTTTGCTCAAAGAACTCCAATGACGTCAACAACCACTGACAAAGTATTATTATTTCAAAATAAAATAACCATTACGGTTAAACTATACCGTTGCTGTTATTTGAATGGTACATTCAAGGAAGTTTATCCATTAAGTTTCTAACAGCTGTTTCGCCTGTATTGTAGCTCATCAGAATAAGAAAGTCTCGCATTTCATAAAGATAACCTTATAATTATTCTTAAATATTTAAAAAAGAATTGAGCAGATGGACGTCGATTATCCGAATAAAATGGCGTACTACTAGTTCGGATAATCGAGGTCGTGCTGAAATTAAACGGACCTAATTGAAAGATTCAAGCGCTTCTTAATTAAAAAAAAGGGATTGGTTTATTTCAATTTATTCAGTTTTTATAGATCTATTTTGCAGTTTATGATACTTTCAATAATATTTTGAAATAAACTGACTATTACAGTTGAACTATGATACCGTTGCTGTTAATTGAACAGTATATTCAAGTAAGTTTATCCATAAAGTTTCTAACAGCTGTTTCGTCTGTGTTGTAGCTCATCAGAAAAAGAAAGCTGCGCATTTGAAAAAGGAACTGAACAGATGGATGTCAAGTATCAAAATTAAATGGCATACTACTAGGTCGGATAATCGAGGTCATTTTCAAATTAAGCAGACTTAACGGTACATTTAAGGAAGCTTATCCATTAAGTTTCTAACAGCCATTTCGCCTGTGTTGTAACTCATCAGAATAAGAAAGTTGCGCATTTCATAAAAATAACCCTAAAATTATATTTCAATATCCAAAAAAAGAACTGAACAGATGAACGTGGATTATCCGAATTAAATGGCATAGTAATAGTTCGGATAATCGAGGTCCTGTTGAAATTAAACAGATCTCATAGATTCAAACGCTTTTTTTCTTTTTAATAAACAAACTAAGAGATAATCTATTCAGTTTATGATGGCAATATTGCGTTATTCATTCAGTTTTTCTAACTATCAGAATAAGAAAGCTGCGCGTTTCATAAAGATAATCCTAAAATTATTCAGAAACATCCAAATAGGAAGTGAACAGATGGACGTCGATTATCCGAATTAAATGGTGTACTACTAGTTCGGATAATCGAGGTCGTGTTGAAATTAAACAGATCTAACTGAAAGATTCAAACAAACAGATCGTCTATTCAGTTTATTGCGATTTATTTAGTTTTTGCAGTTTCTGATAATAATATTGTTGATCAATTTTGCAGTTTATGATAATAATATTGGTTATTAATTCATCGTTTAATGAATAAAATTTTGCTGAAATCTCGTGAGATTTCTAACAATATCTACCTTCCTTAACTTTTGCACATGAGTATACCTGAATAACCGACAAGTTGCGCATAAAATGCGTGTATTCATAGGTCTTCCTGTACTTTTGCTAACGTAGTGTACTGGAAGGAAAAAATTAATGAAAATTAGGTATGATTTTAGAAGTTACACATATCTTTTTGGACAGAACTGCAATCAATGGTTTAGTTTATATAAATATTGAATTTATATTAGTTTTGAAACTAATTTCACTGGTTTTTTAAACTGGAAATCACTTTCGGCTGTAATAAGTCCCTGGAGACTCTCTCACATCAATATTTACACTTTATAGACGAAAGTTTTTGGCAAAAAAAACACGAAAATCTTACCGAAATTATAGTCTTAACATCATACTTTTAAAAATCTCCACCTCTTATCTCGGTTATTTGATATTGTCTTCCATCACCATGAGCTATTAGCTTTTAAATATGAGAAGATATAAAAACGGCCAGATTTCTCTTTGATCCATCTTCCATGAATATTCAATTTCTATAGCAAACCCAGAACACGTTATTGATCTACTTTACAAAAGCATGAAAGTGGATCTGCTAAAGATGGAAATCACAGTTAGAGATTTCCCATGAGGTGACCTCAATTTACTCTGTTATGAGCTGTTTTTGCTTTCTAAGATATCACATCAAAAGCAAACTTCATCCAACCATCTTTTACCTCAGTTTGTTTAATGAAAATGGAATTATTTTGAGATTAATACTTGTTTTTTTTCCAGCAGAATTTAGTTTGAAAAAACATTTAACTTCTTTTGAAAAACTTTCAAAATAAGTTTTCAGTGAGTTGAAAGACATTCATCGTACTTGGCGCTGAAAATTGGTTGCGCAGTAGTCTCCAATCAGAAATTGTCTAAATGGACTAGTCTATTTTGATCAAAAGGGATCACAATTAATCGGTAGCAGAGTGGTCAGGAACTGGAGTGCAGTAGCACACGCTCTTTGAGTAGACCTGGGTTCAAGCCCTTCACTGCTAAATAAGGTCGATCTGCCAACCCGCACTGGACCAGCCTGGTAGATTATTAGCATTAGTAGAGGCATTTGATGCAAGAAAGCAAGCTTATGCAGCATCAGCCAAAAAAAAAATAAATAAATAAAAAATAACCACTTCCACTTCACCCCTCTGTTCGCTCGAAATACCTGTCCAGCTGAGCCTTAAACTTATTTAGGCTATCAACTTCCACGACAAGGGATGGAAGTCTGTTCCACCAACCAACCATCCGCTGGCTAAAGGCAAATTTCCTCACGTCTATCCTACATCTGTCTTTCTTCAATTTGAATTTATGCCCTCTCAGGTGATTACTCTGAGCAAGAGGAAGAATCCCATCAGCATTGAGCATGCTCAAACCATTCAAGGCTTTATACACCTCTATCAGATCACCTCGCTGGTGCCTAGTCCCCAGACACTGTAATTTGCAAAACTTAAGCCTTTCTTCGTAAGAGCACCCCTTTGTTCCATTCACTAATCTTGTTGCCCTTCTCTGTACTCGTTCCAGCAGCTCTACATCCTTCTTGAAATGAGGCCTCCAGACCTGTATGCAGTACTCTAGGTGTGGCCTGACCATTGCCTTATACAAGGGAATAATCACCTCCTTATCCCTGCTAGAAAAATTCCTATATATCATTGACAATACACCATGAGCTACTCTTGCAGCCCGTCTGCACTGCTCAGAGAACTTCATATCTGCCTGCACAACCACCCCCAGGTCCCTTTCATTCTCTACCACTGTCAGTGTAGTACCACAGAGTTGATATGTTGCTCTGGGGTTGCTGTTTCCCACATGTAGTACTTTACATTTGTCAATGTTAAACTTCATTTGCCACCTCTCAGCCCACCTGCTCAACCTTTCCAGATCCTGTTGCAGTAGCATAGTGTCAGTAGTGTCCTTGACAACCCTGCCAACCTTCGTATCGTCTGCAAACTTGGATATTAAGCTTGATATACAATCATCAATATCATTTATAAATACAGAAAACAATAATGGACCCAATACTGAACCCTGAGGGACTCCACTAATAACATTAGTCCACGATGAGCAGTGTCCATTGATTACCACTCTCTGTCTTCTGCCACTCAACCATCCCCTTATCCATAGCAGCAATTTGCCTCCAGTGCCACACTGCTCCAATTTGTGCAGCAGTCTTCCATGTGCAACAGTATCAAAAGCCTTTCTAAGATCCAAGTATATAATATCAAAGTTATTCCCTGCATCCAGTTCTTTTGTGACTGCATCATAGTATCCAATCAACTTGGTCAGGCAAGACTTCCCCTTAACAAAACCATGCTGTGTCTGAGCTATAACTCAAGTCTTGTCTAGATGATCCTGCAGTGCTTCTTTAACCAGTGCCTCCATTAACTTTCCAGGAACAGAAGTTAAACTAACAGATCTATAATTACTTGTGTCGCCCTTTGATCCTCCTTTGTGAATTGGGGTCACATTTGCACATCTCCAGTCCATGGGTACTTCCCCTGAGTCCAAGGAAGCTCTCATAATTATGGCTAAGGGTTTGCTTACTTCCTTTGCTGCCTCCTTTAATATAACTGGATAGATCCCATCCACCCCAGGTGCCTTTCTTGTGTTTATCTTCAACAATTTCTCCTCCACTTGACTCTCAGTTATTACAAGATTCTCTAGCTTACTGCCAGAGTTGAATACACCTCTGTCATTCCCCTCGCTGAATAACTCCTCATGTGTGAATGTCGATGCAAAATATTCATTTAGTTTGTTAGCTACCTGAGCAGGATCATCAACAGTTGACCCATCGATATCAAGTGGACCAATCTGATTCATCCCCTTCCTTCTAGAGTTTACATAAGTTAAGAACTCTTTGCTGTTTTTATTTGCATCCCTTGCCAAAGATTTCTCGTAATCTGCCTTCGAGAGGGGTTATGGGTTCACTTTCCTCATCATGAATTGAAGCGGCTTTCATCCAGTGGATTGACAATGGCTACAGCTCACCCTACCTTACCTTTACTTACTCCCTTAACCACGAGTTGCATTGGTATTGGGCTACTTCAAATGGTCAGCACTTCTCTATTGAAAAGAAGAAGCTATTTATTTGAATACTGTGTACTCTGCTCCCTTATAGGGAGTTACTTCGGTCTTGAACTGCTTCAAATACTATAACTGCGTTGAGATACTGAATTACTGTTTGAAGTAGTGCAAGACTGCGGCAACTTATTACGAAGCTGAACAGCGAGCCATTTGAGAAATCTATATCATTAAACACAAAATAAAAACATTTCTTTTTTTAACAAACTTGGATTTTTCATTTTAAGTAGTACAATGCCGATGCAACTCGTGACGATAAAGCGTGTTCAGAATCAACTTTTCGCAGTCTTTCATTTATTATTATAATTGGTAAATGATGTAAGGAAGCAGATGTTTTCTATATCTGCCAGAAAAGAAAAAATCTCCCCAATCGCTAAAGAATAACCATCCACTTTCGCTTTGAATTTTACCAAACTCTCCACCTCAACCACTGGCAGGAACTGTATTAATCCTTCTATTTATATTATTAATTTATAATCTTTATATTACTCCTTAAGATATTATATTTGTAGTCCCGAGTTCTTTTCTGTCCTACCAGTGAATATATTGAATTTTACATATCTTCATCATTCATTTTATTGATCTCTTCAGGAACTTTATATAAGGTCCTGAAGCACATCAACATTTCGTCCTCGATAACTTTAAAAGCGATCCAGGACGAAACTCCATTTTCCCTATCTTATAAGTAACTCATGGATTTCTGTTCCCTAGTGAAAATCCATACATTTAGAACTTGGGTTGCCAATTTCCAGACCGTATGTGCAACACATCTGAGTTATTCTAAAGAAACATGGTCTGGTTCTAGCCATTAGCCATTCTTCATACCTATAAATCATCAGCAAATATTGATAATATCATTAAGGAAGACGAGAGACAATAACGACCCCAATACTGATTCCTGAGGGACTGCTTGTCGTATTAGTCCACCCTGAAGAATGACCATCCATGACTATTCGCTGTCTCCTATCTTTGATCCAGTCCCTGATCCAACGAAGAATCTTACCGTTTATCCTAATTTTCTCCAGTATATATAAATATCCTTCATGGGAATCTTTATCAAAAGCTTCACGAATCCATGTTATGATCCATTGAGATTCCTATTAGCAAGAGGACTGCGTTAGTACGAGTAGCAATGTTCAATAGGCATTTTGAGCTTGGAATTAGAGCAAAAAAGCTTAGGGATAACCAAGAAAAATCTTCCGAAAATTAAAAATAAGTCATCGGATCATCGGTTAGTCATCACGGCTGAGAGCGCCACCTATGGATCAATGTAATGAAACTGCACTTCAACTAAGTAAGCTACCATATTTATATGCTTATTATTTTTTAAAGTTTGAATATACGCTGGCAGCACCCTCTGTTAACGGGTTAATGCACTACAAAAACTATTAGATCATCCTTCAAGGCTGCAAAGATTTCTATTACATGAGCTTCAGTACAAACTGACGCGTGTCATAATTAAATGATTTTAGCCGAATGTCAATACTGAACGAGCGCCACCTGGCGTTAAAAATGTTTCCATCAAAGTATATTGCGAACGATTCCCCACTGTTTCTCCCGTTTCTTTCTCAGTGGCGCTATTTCAACGTCATGACGAGATAGTCCGAAGTGTTTCTGTCATCCACGTGCACCCTAGATATTAATAGCGTTCGTGAGAGAAGGTTGTTTATCTGAGAAATCCTACTTGGCCCTCCATATTCTCGCTTTCTGTAATTTCCATTCTTCTCTGGAGACTTTGCCTGAAACCAGCATTATTCACACGCCGTGAAGGATCACTGACAGCTCTGTATGAGATGATCATTAACAGCCACAGAGGTAGGCAGAAGGAGTGTTATTATCTGGATGTCAACCTTCCGTAACGAATAACCGTGTTGCTTCATCTAGTTGATGCTTCTGCTTTGTTGAAGCATGCAGGATGGTAGATGCCGAAGCCCAAATGGTATATGCACACAGAGAAACCCTATTTTTAATAAAAGCAAATGGCTAAAAAATGTAAATTTAAGACCCGGAGATTCTATTAGTATCAGTTTATAAAATAAGGTTATTTGGAACACTTTTTGGCATTTAAATCTATGAGTAATGGTTGAATTCTATTTTTTTACTTCAGCCCTCTGGTGGTTGATCTGCACAGCACTGCTGCACTAAGCCTTTATTTGTTATTTTAAAAACAAATTTCTGTGCACTTATTTATGAATAAGAATTTTTATTTTAAATTTAAATCTATGAAGAATTATTTTCCTTTCAGCTTCCCCATCCCCTCTCTAGCTGGTACACGTCACTGATGACGTCATTTCTTTTCAAAATAAAATTTCGTACAATTATTTATATATTTTTGCATTTAAATTTATGAAGAATGTTTTTAATTCAGCCCTCTGGCGGTTGGTTTGAACCTACCGCACTAAGCCTTTTTGGCGAATTTCAAATCATTTCTATGATAATAAGAATTATTATTTTACATTTAAATCGAGAACGTTCAGTCCACCTGGTGTCTGGAATGCACATCAATAATACCAATACTTTATTTATTTTCAAAGTAAAATTTCTTACAATTAATTATATAGAAGTATTTTTTTTATTTAAATCTATGAAGAATGCTTTTGATTCAGCCCTCTGGTGGTTGGTAAGCTTATTCTGTACAATTATTTATATATTTTAATTCAACCCTCTAGTGGTTGGTTCCATCACTACCACATTAAGCCTTTTTTTTGTAATTTTCTAAGCAAAATTCTACACAGTTCATTTTTATGACGTTTTCAAGTTTTTTGATTTATTTTGTCAATTCTACCGATGTTTTCCATTAATCATAAATCTTCGTACGAAAAGAATTACTGAATATGTTTTTCTAAAGGCAAAAACATCGTTCACTAATCATGGATGTGGAAAAATCTTTACTTCATTTTTCCACATCCTCGATTTTCCATCACCATCTTCAAAAATCATTTGCATATCTCCTATAAAAGAAGAGATTACTATCGGAAAGTTATGGGGGCATTACTATAGCAGGGAATGTGTTTAAGAAACACCATTATAACGTGGAAGTGAATTCTCCCTCTTGGCTATCCATGTCTCTTGTCACTTCAGAATACCAACACCGCACGGTTAAAAAATAAATTTTGCATTTATTTCATGTCAGACACATGCTGGAAATAGCAATAGACGTGTCTCGAGGGATGGTCGCCTCAGATAATGTCGGATCTCTAGTACCGCTTTCATTGTTGCTAGACATAATCTGTAATAGATGTACTTTATGGAAATATGCAGCTAAATATCTATGGTTAAAAGCATGGAATAATTTTCCCTTGTCGCTGTCAACCAGAAAACTTTCATAGTTTTTTTTTGGGGGGGGGGGCGAGATAAAAGTAAACGCATGCGTAGGAAGATGCCACTTTAAGGTGATAATTCAGTCATAGCTAATTTAATGATTTTTCCGAATGGAGTCTTCGATACTGAGATTCATCTTCTGCGCAGGCGTCGTAAGCTTTCACTTTAAGTATAACAGTAGTGCTACGTCACGTTATCACGTGATTCGTTCCAATGGCAACATCTCACAAAGTGTAATGGTGCTGTTGATCGCAGCAGAACAAATATCAGGGCGTATATAATAGTAGTGCAATATCAGGGCAACTCGATATGAAGGCAACGAGTTGCCTTGATAATGCACTACTTTCAAACAAGTGACATTGCCCGAAACGTTAATCTGCAGTTTATTTAAAAGATGCCACCACACTTCCATGAAAGCTTGTTTAAGGACTTGTTGGTCCCTCATCAGATATTAGGACAACTATAATTTTATTGACTAAATGGGAGTTTTTCACGCACAGATTAATAATAATTGTTTGAATATAAGTAAGAGTTATACCAGAGCGAAATTTATCTTTATAATTGGTTTATTTGGATCCGAATTTCATTGAGGGCTCACCACCATTGCATGATGTGTAAGTATTTTATTAAAAGGATTTATTTTAGTCCCTGACCTTATTTGCGATCATCCCAGGAAGGTATTCCTCCTCTTTCTGAAAAATATTAAAGATATTCAAGCAGCAACAGTACATTATGCTTCAAGTGTTCGCTGAGAGATGGCGCTATAGTAGATATGACTACTTCGAAGTAAACCTGTTATAATCGCCAAGGGCGCAATTTAATCGAGGGCCGGCCCTAAGAAGTATCGAATTAAGAGTGTCCTAAGATAAATTAGGATATTATTTTAGTGTTGTAGATCTACAAACAACAGAAGGGTTGTCTACTAAATACGTTATGCAGTGAGCTTAGGGAAATACCAGACAATCTTAGCAAACTTAGACTGTAGAACATTACCTGGCGTTTCTAGTAGGAGTTAGTGTGCTTGGGGGGGGGGAATCATTCGCAGTCATAATAGGATTGGTTTAGCGGATCTCCAAACCAGAAAACTTTGACAGTTTGCACGACACCAACCCTAAAATTTTCAAATCGAACAGTAACAACTTATACAAACTTGTGTAGCGTAACCTCACATAGCCCGGTGCGGTGTTAGAGATAAGTTCGAACATCCGCGTAAGAAAACCAACGCCCATTGAATGTTCCAAAGGTAGAATGGAAGCAGGAATACGCCTGCTGGAGGAAATAGTGGGTTTCATCCCTCCCGTTTGTTTATCGAAGTGCATCATTCACAAGGCTGGAGATGGAGGGAAGACGGGGAAGGAACGGAAAACGCGGAAATCAGATAGGAGTGTGGGAGAGTAACCAGGTGGGACGATGTATACACCTGCCTAAAGAAGAAAGGCAATTATCCCAGTGCTCTACAGACTCCTCTTGCCACTACTTGGCACAAAAGGAGAGCCGATAGAACTCAGACGATGGGGCGTTCCTATCATTCTTTCGTGACATGCTCGGTCTTTGTCTAAAGCGCGTGAAAACCCTCTGAAATAAGGGGGGAAAGGAGGAAGGGAGGGAGGAATAGTAGAATAGAAGTTCCCCTGAAAGACTGGGAAAGTAACAGTATTCAGAACGAGAGAGAAAATTAATTAAGCTACCGTTCGCATTCCAGAAGGCGGTTTTGTGATTTTTTTTTTTCCACCACCATTCCAGATAGCTGAGAACAAAACAAGTAATTAAAAACACCCTCCAGTAAATCGCTTTCTGACCAAGTTTAATCATTTGCTAAATATTATGTATCGTATTTTTATAATTACCCGCTGTTTCAGACATATCCGATCAATGCAAGTCTATAGGAATCAATGGAGTCTGCCTTAAAGACATTTCCTCTCAATGATGTAAGATTAAAGTGAACTACAACGATTCCTCGTCTGTTAAGAAAACTTTTTTCACAGTTCCAGTTCTTAAATAGATTTAAGAATCGTAGTTCTATGCATCCAGTCGAATTTTTAGGGACTTCTGAATGTGTTAATATGAGTAGGTGTGGCCTCGATAGTCTTTTATTGTCCCTCTTCCTAAGGGAAATTGGGAAATGCCAATTATGGCTTTGAAAAGGAACCATACAACCAAATCACTGCTAATTAACACTGTCAATTTCGAAAGGAATGAAAATTGCTTGGAGTTAGATAAGTGTGTCTATAATTAAGGGAATGTAAGGGTTCTGAACTGGAATATCTTAATTAACTATAGATCCCTTATTGCAAATCTTTCATTATCTTTATTGCAAATCTTAATTAACTATGTCAATTTGCTAATCCATTAGTGGGTCAGAAGCGGGACAAGTGATTGGTCATTAAAATCGGTTTCTATCCACGTGAATGAAAAATGAATTTTTATAATTGGTACGTATGAGGGTGATCAAAGTTTTTTTTTTTAACAAGAGAAATAAAGGCAAATAAAAAATGAAAGATTTTTTTCCCTTAATGTTGAAGTTAATACTTCTCAAGTGAGTTAGTTTTTTTTTTTTTTTTAATTTCCTTTTCTCTTTCTTGTGAACGCAAGAAATAACCCGTCTCACACTCTTCAGGAAGAAGTCAACCCACAATTTCCCTCGTAATTCTAAATAAAAAAAATAGGGAATGAAATGCCTCGTGGACGCTCACGCTTCATTACATTACGTTGCTATTTATAATAATACGATAATGTTTTGTGATTTTTAAATTGCAGAATTTTTATCTGCCGATGAACTTGCAATTTGTGTTGGTTCTGCTTTTTTTTTTTCTTTGCATGTTTCTCTTGAAGTTGCGTGTGCAAAGATCATCAGCTATGATTGGGATTTCGTTTGCTTATCTTCCACCATCACTGTTATTCCTTGGGGTACTGTAGATCTTGTACTAATAAGATTACCTTAGGCCTATCGTTGTCTATATGAAGATACTAGACTCTTTCCTCCTCTTCAGTTAAGAAAAAAAATGAACCGTGGACAGTTTTCTGGACTTAAAGAGGCAACTTTTATTGACTCACGTGTTGGTTTATCTTTAAGATTTTTTTTATTTTATGTGGAAAGTAAGATAGAACTATATTCGTCAGCATTTTTTGTATGGATGAATCTGATTGGACATAGTTTTTCCTGATCTTGGAATGTCAGTTTCTCGCTAAAATAATGGCGATCTCCTTACAAGAGATCGACAGAGAGAGAGACCGCTTTAATTATGATGGATTACCAGCGAAAGAGGCTAATGGGCGTGGCTAACGTAGCTATATTAAGGTCCTTTGCCTCCCTGCTGTGCTCAGCACTTCTATACCCATTGTCGCTAAGTTCAGAACGAATACGGTCGATGGAAATGAAAATAGTAGCTTGGCAAACGCTGGAGATAAAGAATGAACAAACCTTGTGTGTTTGGGAAATCGATTTGATCATCGAGCAACGTCATATAATCATGTGTAATGCACACATTGCATTCGTATGCAGAACTCTGTGTGTATTTGAGCTAGACCAAGATGACAAAATCTATTGTTTTTTTCAAAAACTGCTACCCCAACATTTTGTGAACTGTGCCTTAAAGACTTTAAAGCAATGCGACTTTGCCGAAGCATATTTATCATTGAGGAGAGACGGCTGGAAAATTATGATAATCAAACATTGTTGCTTCAATGGAAACTTGTGTATTCACAAGCATTTCCCTTTGGGAGATTAAACAAACAGACACGCAGCCAGAGAGACACAGAGAGAGAAATAAAACAGTCAGGATGTTTCTCCTGAATGATACCAGTGCTGCCACACGAAGACTGACTACAAATAACGGCTTTATAGAAAGCAAAAGCATTTTCTCGAAGTCAAACCTGCTTTCTTTTTTGCACCAATTAACCAAAACGAATCCTGTATATTCGGATATAGTCAAAGATTGGTTTATTTCCAAGTACACGCAAAAATCAGAGATTAATAACAGCGATAAAAATTTAAATTTCGTAATTAATTTAGTTATCTGGAGAAAGACCCTGATCTTGCCACCAGCGACTTTCATATCAGGTGATTTCATAATTCATTTCAAATATCTGATTGAATAGACAACTGGATTGTCTATTTTTGGTTATAAAATACGACTAAATTATCTATTTTACTTGATAATAGCTTTCGTTGTGGGTCGGGTCCAACTAAATACAACAGTGACACCATTTAACGCAATCAGAATTTTACTTTCGAGCAAAAATATTCCCTTGGCACACCACATCTATTACGTATAAATACTTTTAATTTACTGAATTCATCTTAATGGTGAGTAGTTACTATAAAACGAGTTTTCCTTATTAAAATATATGAACGTATGCAAATGAACTAATTAACTCATTTCAATCGTTTAACTTGCTAATGAATTCAGCAAAGTAAAGTAATTAATTAGGCCGTGTTAAGAGATTAATTAAGGCAATTAAGAAAATATCAGTCGGTATCAGGTTGTTGTAAACTGCATCGCCGATAAGGAAAAATAGATACCACAAGGTTACAGATATGCTAATGTTGTTTAAGATTCTTGATTTTCTAGTGTAAACATAATAAATATAAGGATCTAATTAAAGTTAGAAAGTGCTAAGTAGAGCACTTTGCTAAGCGACTTGCAAGTTTGAATTAATATAATCATGGGATAGGTGAGAATTTGGGGATTGATGAAAATGCGTTTATGTCCCGATAATACTTTGGCCTCATAAAGGAACACTGGGGAGTTTGTTAAGAATAACTCAATGAGCCAGTTTAGCACAAAAAGCTTATTGTTTCCATTTATTAATATAAAATTAATTTGCATTAATTTCAATAATTATTCGTAATGAAATTTAACTATATTTCTTTAAGGTTATTAATTACAAATTTAAATGTTTTTCAACGCCTTTTTTGTAATATGAAAATACATTTTAAAAGTTATAAAAAAATAAATATCTTTTATATTTTTAAATACAACAATTTCATTGTTTATCCCCTTCAAAGTACTCTCCAGCCGTGCCTATGCAGTGTCTTTAATTTCTGTGTTGTGTTCTGAATGTCTGCTAAGTCCTCAAATAGGGGTGGATTTTAATTTTTAGGAACAGAAAAAAGTTGCACGGTGCCAGATCTGGTGCATAAGGCGGATTCTCAAATGTCATGATCTTGTTTTTTGCACTGGTTCACTTCAGAAGGCACAGATCAATCAAAACAACCGATTGCAGCGAAACAACTGATCAGTAGAGGAAAAAACAAGCCACAGCACATGAATGTTGTTGACATGTGCAGTAGTAAGGCGCATGTCAACAACAAAGTATCTTGCGTTGGTAAGCAACGATTCTCGTTTCATTTTTAACCTTGTATGTGACATTTCTAAATAAAAAAAAATTCTTATTATATTCAAGAGTTTTTGCCATCATTTTAATCTTTAAGATGGTAAACCACGCAGCCATGTGCACTTCTTTAAAATCTTAGAAGATTAATTCATTTAGGTAACTCAAATCACTGTTAAAAAATCAGCATATCACTAAAATTATTTGGACACACATACAGGTAGTTGTTTGTTATTTTTGGTTTTTAGGAGCATTAGCAACTAAAGGCCATATTGCTCAAGGATATGCGGTGGTCATTTGGTGGTGACGGGCTCGAACCCCGGTCTAAATCAAGAAGCGTGTGCTACGCACTGCTGCGCCTTCCCATCTGGCTATGGAGGCGCCAAGACAAAGGTAAGACTGTATCTCGTAGATGAAAAATCCTTATTGCAATGGCGTTGCCAACGAGCCATGCTAGAACCAAATAACAATGTGGTCAATACCACAGACAAAGAACTTTCTCAAATTGCCTGGCGCTGTTCAAAATTGCGTGTCTGCTCATGATTAAACCGTACAATGTTTCGCAAATCTTGGAATTTTCTTCTAAATCTACGGCCCACCACAGAAACTTTTATTTGAAACCACCCTTTTTGTATTCCATACTGAGAGGTGCATCGTCAATAAAAATTTAGCAAAATGTTTTGTCTCAGTAAGCTCGTAGGATTCAGCCGGGCAAACTTTTGTCAACTTTAATTCTTAGCTTTAACAAAGAGTTTAGAGCTTAGTTAGGCTTAAAAGGAGCTCGATGTAACAGCTATAATGTAATATAAAAAATAGACTGAAAGGGCGATAACGAAGGAGAAACATTTATAGACAATGAAGAAGACGAGGAGGATAAGAGAGAAATAGGCAAAGAAAGCAAATATCAGACACAGATTTTAGTCATAAACAACCGCAAGTATTTTGAAAATGCTTGCGTTCTAGAGGTCGGTTTGTCTGTTTAGCCAGGGGAGAAAAAGTCAATTTTCTCAGTGTAAAATACTCCAATCTCCTTTTCTTGAAATCAGTTTTCTCCAGTATTTCTCGTGATTGATTTCAATAGTATTTCGATGACTCTATCATGTAGAAACAACCATCCAGGTCAACGTCTGGTCCAACAAGCCAAGCAACTGTTAATATTAACAGTGAGAGAGAGAGAAGGTAACAACGTGTGTGTGAGAGTGCGAGAAGACTCAATAAAAAGAGCTTTGCTGGCGTATTCATGAAACTGCTAATTTGCCTTGATTAGAATCAAAATAGTACAATCTCATTTGCACGGAAACACTCCATTGTAAATAGTACCCCCATAAGATTACGCGCGCCCACACACACAGACAGAAAGATTATGTAAACAGCAGATGAGTTTTCCTTAAGATTGGCCGTTTCTGGGAGTACACTTAAAGCCATTCGTGTTTCGCTAATGACATTTAACCTTCCTTCAGAGAGGCCGCATTTAACACGCAACTGCACAGGATGCTTTAATAATAACCCTGTCATCCAATCATTGTAACGAATAATTACTTTACATAATTAGACGAACAGGAGAAGGAACAGAAAAAAAAATAATAATAAAGTGTACCATTTGAAGCTCGTATGACTACGTTGCTTAGAATTTCCCAGCGTGACCTTACTTTGGCGTTGGCTGGGGGGTTGAGAGGGGGGGAGAATGGATAACGTGACAATAAAAGACAAAACGGAGTGAGTACGAGCTCCGAACCGAAGATAATTGTATCTCTCTCTTAGTAATTAAGGAACTGTTGATTTGCTCTTGCGATACAAAACTTTTTTGCAGTGTTTACTTGGGAAACGATGTTCCATTGCAGGTTCTTGTTTTAATTACAAGAGAAGAAGAAAAACCAAGGGGACTTTTTTTTATTCTTTTCTTACGCTTCCCGTGCGAAGATTGTTAATAAATTTGTATTTTTTGAGACACTTCAGATAAGGTTTACTCAATCAATCCATCTAATAGTCATTCATCCCCATCACATATTTAATCCTGTTTATTTACATAAACGAAAGTAATATTTTTAATGATTTATTATGATTCAATTTAAAATGCTGATTTAATAAACTTTATTTGGTGTGTAACTTTTATAATAAAATTTAATTTTATTGTTTCTAAGTATACTATGTTACTGTTAATTATATATTTAAATTATACAAGTAATTAAATAATTATTTTTGATATATAAGTAAAAACAATAATTTTATTAACTGCGCCTCATTTATGGTAATAATTTATTTTTTTTATTAAAACCAGAGCTTAATAAATAATAGATAACAGCGTTTATTATTTTAGATTTATTTTAAAGCAATTTATTATTATTTTATTTATTTTAAAGCAATTTATTATTATTTTATTTATTTTAAAGCAATTTATTATTATTTTATTTATTTATTTTCTTTTTTTCTGTTGTTATTAAAAGGCTTTTTTAAATAGACAATGCCACATTTCCTCTATGGACTTTAGTAATAAAATATACTTCACTTCAACCCAATTAGTGAAAATTAATTATAATTAATATATATAATTTAATAAAACTGCTCATATTCTGATCAATAATATTATAATTGTTACCGAATACCATTTCTACTGCTACGATTAGCGATTTATGCACAATTAAGGAAATGACGTCATTATGCAGTTCCTTCTGCGACTACAGCGCCCTCGATGTTCACCAATGGAACATTGGTGAACATCGAGGTGAATAACTGAAGCGTGGTTTATAAAAATTCGCATAACAAAATAATAAATAAATAAAGAATAAACAAATAATAATTATTATTAATTAATGAGTAATAATAATAAATAAAAAAAAGAATGCTATTTATTCATCAAAAGAATATGTTTGCAATAAATAATAATAATAAACAAATAATAATAATCAAACAATAAATAAATAAATCATTGTATTATTACTTAATGCTTATTTATTTTAATTAATACAATTCGAAAGCTGTGAACCAACAGTGTAATTTATTTTTCTGATTATTAGCTGTATAAACATTCATTAGTTTTAACAACGCCATTGACATATATTTTTTTCTTTTTCTTTTAAATTAGCGAAAATATACACAAGGTATACTGTGTATATTCTGAAGGGAATGCATGTCATCCGAGCATATGATAGGCAAGTCATTATCAAAGAATCTTCGGCCTCTTCAAAAATGAGTTTCCTGTAGTTTTAATTTCATGCCTTTGAAGACTTATTACAATCACGAAAAATTCTCAAGTTATGAATATCAGAAAAAAAAAAAATCAAAACCGGAAATGTTATGCGGGATTGATTTTCAGATGATGGTGCTCGCTCGTTCGCTCTATCTCTCTCTGTCTCTTGTATCGTCCAGTTGTATTTTAAATAATGTGTGTGACCTAGATTTCAACGTTCAAATAAACTATCGCTTGCAAAACAAGCAGAAACCGTTCCTTGCTGTATTAAATTAATTTAAATTCTATTATTCCAAAAATAACTCTCTAACAACGTAACAATCCATTAAAAATTAGGATGATTTATAGAATTATGCATACCTGATGCTCTTGTACCACAGATCTGAGGAGTTCGTTCCAGACGTCTGGATGATAGAATTGCAAAACATTCAATCAAAAACAACCATCTCCTAGTTTTGAAATGGCAGTCTGTCCACTTTCTGCTGTCAAAATTTGAGCATTTTAGAACACAGAAATGGGTTGTTTATTTGCTGTATAAATAAATAAATAAATAAATACTCGAATAAATAAATAAAAGCAAATTTATACAGCATCTAATTTTGTATTTTAAAAGTTCAAATATGGAGTTACCTAAATTTCTAACTCAGGGTTTACCTTCGATTCGGTTAATAAACTATTTATTCATTTATAAATTTTATCCTTCCTAGTTTCTAAAATCCATTTTAGTCACCCTTCCCTGTAGTGCAAAACCTTCTTTTCTCTACAGAGCAATATAGCCATCTCCCTGCAAAATAAACAAGTTTCTGCTGCAGCTAGTCTCCCTTGATCAACTCAAGACAGAAATACTCTTCCCCCCTCAGGTAATTGTCTTAAGTAAAACATAACTTTACTGCATAAGCTGATAGCATTGCAGAGCAGCACCCAATAACATAACGACATAACAAATTAATGTTTTGATATAAGTAAGTTAAATATTGATATATTATTGGTTACGAGATAACAGTAAAATTTTGAACATAACATGCACAGTGCTGCGAAATTACATTTCTTCTCTAGTGCCCCTTCCAGGATTATCTCTCCTGAAAGGGGCACTAGAGAAGCGCAGAAGAATTTAAATTTCTGTGCCTTAGTGTGATTTAGAAATAAAAAGGTATTTCAATAAATTTAAATATATCAAATAAAATATTTAAGAAAATAAAATTATATTTAATTATTCAGAATTACCTTTACGAATACAAGCTGTTTTTATAATAAATCAACAAAATAGTAGTAATATCATCCTTCCTTGACTTTAAACAACCTAATGTTGTTCTCTGGCTTAAAATATGTTGATTATACGAACTGCATGATGGGAGCATGTTTACGTAATTGCATTGTTCAACAAACCCTGCCTTCGAGACAGGGTTTAATATTTATATAAGATATTTTCGTATTCTTGTTATAAGAAATTAATTATAAGTACAGTCTTAGAGAAAATAAATTTGCATTTCCCGATTAATATTTAAATTCACACTAAAGTTGTTGAAAATGTACCAAGTTACTGTTAATATTTTAATTAAAAAATCACGTGTCACTCACTACCTAACAAAAAAAACCAAATGTACACAACGTATTCAGAGACAGTAATCTTCCGCCTTCTTGATGTGATGTGGCACGTTAATGCGCAAGACATTAAATTTGTTCATTTTTAAAAATCGGGGGTAAATTTTTATATAACTGACTACGTATAATTACAAATTGTAATTATATAATTACAAATTGGAAACAAATACACGGAATATTTCAGAAGTTTCCGTTACAAAATGAGACGGACTACGTTTTGTCGAACAACAGGACGTTGAGATACACAGGATATAAAAGATATTTTAATAGTTTTTTTAAATTTAATATATTATATTTATATTTACATTATATACTTTTAAATATTTTTAATAATATAAAGTAAACAAAAGTTTACACAAGAAAAGTAAAGAGTAAAACTTATTAATGCTAAAATAGCTGATTTTATGTGTATTATAAGTTTCAGTTATCAATAGCAGTATTAAATTTAATACTAATTGTACCAGAAATTACCTATTAGTATAATTAGCTACTAATATCGCAGTTCGAAGTCATATACTGGATATCAATATTAGAGTTAGGCTGAATTGCCTTTTAGAGTACAGAATGAACTGCAGTTTCAGTGTTTTATGAATGCTAGGATAAAGTACATGAAAGTTAAGCCTAATCAAACAGATTGCAGACTTGCTGTTTTAATATTTATCTCCTCCTCTTTTTTAACACATTAGAGATATTTTAACGTGACTTTGCATGACAGTTGTACTTTTTTTTATCCTTTACAAACGGGTGTCTCTTGTAAGGACAAGAAACCTACTGTAAAAAATACTATATATAAAAAAGCTCCGATACAAGTGACATGCCAAGAAAAAAAAACCTAAATCAGAGTGAAGCCAATTAAAAGTTCACTCAAATATGCTTTAAATGGGGACCACATGAAAGAAATGAAAGGAGAAGTTTTAGTGAAGTGCATAGAAAAGGCACTCATTTACATACACACCCGAATGCAAATCACGCCGTTACCGACTGTGTAGAGTTCAGATAATTGTTCCCTTAGGGCTTGGGGCTGAACGCAAAGGTAACGAAACACATCTTAAAGAAACGGCCTATTCCTCTATATTTGGAACTTAGCCTGTCGTGATTAACACACCCGCACAGACTCACACACGCACGCACAGAAAAGAAAATGCTTTTTTACTTGGGAAATTTTCTAACTTATTATAAACCATTTCTTTTATTGCCTCAGAGTCAAGAAAAAGCCAGTATCTTTATAAATATTCATGTGTAAAGAACTTTCTATCCTTTTTCTTCTTTTACTACGGTTTAAGACAAATCCATCCAATTATCTCTTCGAAAACATTTTATTGTCATCGATAGCGAAGAGACTTTCGCGTTGATGCCATACTTAAGTTTGTTTTTATTTGCTGAACGTAAATACCTACCCATCCCCAACAGTTTTCGTTTTATTCATTCTTAATCACCACTTATCTGTCTTTTATTGAACTGACAATTTAAGAGAAAATCGCTCTTTAATAGACAATAATACTGTTTTTTTGTTTTCTTTTAATTCGGAATGCGATTATTCCTTTATCCCAAACGAATTCTTCATTAGCATATGAAATTCTAGCTGTCGTTTATTGATTGGTGCAAAGATTCTTTGGTTAGGATTAAAGTTGGACGACTTTTTGTTGATTTTCCATGTCGGATTATCACTATATAACCATTCTTCCATAAACTCTTCCATTTGACACGCTATGATAACAGAAGGGAGTATACTGACGATTAGTTGGAACTGCTGAGGGGGGTGGAGGTATATTTGCTTGTGTTTCTGTTTATGATTCTTTAATTTCTGTCCGTCATGCCTTTATCATTCCCAGTGTCCATTGCGTTGCTGTTTGTTGATTCTGTTTATCGGAGATCTGTTTCAATAAATGCTGAAGCCATCAACTTCAATTTAAACATCCTTGAATTGTGAATTAAGCTGGTGACGCAAAAGATCAATAGGCTTAGCGAAACTATAGATTCTCGTAACCTCCGCTAAATCTGCAAACGGACTCCTATGCTCGTTAAAAAACATACAGTACTAGTCTTCGATTCCCCTTGATTCTTAGCTTTCCTCCACCATGGTGGACCTGGTAGTTTCGCTACTGGGTTTAAATTAGACAATATTAAATAGTAGGCACACCTGTATGGTTGATGGAAGCAATGAAGACCGGTAGTGGGTGTCATGGTTTAGGGCAATTTATCATAAACTGTTTGTCTCATGATCCCCTTCATTACTACCAAGGTCAGAGTTGCAGATTTGCTGAATGATTGTAGAATCGCTTGTCTACGAGGTTCCAGCATCTTTAAAACTTTGTAGTAAATTTCTAACGAACTTGTTGCTTAGCTTTCAGGATAGATCAATGGAATTCATGGCAGGCCTTCCATTGACTTATAGTAGTAGCAGCGTGATAATATCAGCTGAGGTTGTTTCTCTTGCGTTATGTAGCTGATTTATTTTTCTAACGATCGATCCACACTTAGAGTAGAGTTTGGCTTGGAAAGTCGGAAGACTTGGTGCAACCTGGATGTGCGTCTGGGGTCTTCAGTTCGAAAATGTTTAATAGTAAATCTGGTCAGAATTAAAAAGAAAAGAAAAAAAAAAAGAAGAGGAATTTCACCACAGGAAAGAAGGGGAGAGAAAGATAAAATCGGTTTTCTTTTCTTTATCTTAGGCATGTTGGCAACATGCCAAATATTGTTGCGAAAGTACCAAAAACCGGCCATTGTTTATCAGAATCTAAAAGTGTGTTAACGACTTTATGAAGCATGCAGCATACGTTCACCATTATACCTCAGCAACTGTATTTGCATTAGTGAAGAGGTTCCTTCATCCTTCTTTTGTTCCCCCTCTTGAAAGCGTCAGGAAAGATGGCCAGGCGGCTGTACACAAGCACACCAAACGATGCCAATAATGGCTTTCCGTTTCCTACCATTACTTTCTCATTTCTACGTCATTGATCTGAACCCCTTTGCTATGCTAATTGGAAATAAATTTCCGACGACTGACTGGATGCAGCTTTTCCACTATGATTCATCGACAGCCACCCTATCTATAAGCCGATACTGATGTTATCGCTAATTTTTAGCAGCCCAGTAAATCAGTGATGACTTCTTTGGCCCGTCTGCAGTCTCACGAGCTGCCTATCCACACTACATTAATCTACCATTAGTCACTGGAGAGCCGCGAGAGAAATTTTTATCACCTGAGTTACTTAATAACGGCTGTAATACATTGATCTGCTATAGTCATTCTCTCTATCACCTAAACTGGCCCCTAGATGGCCACAGTATCAGTTAAACCTAACTAATGGCTAGAAAACGGAAGTTACGTTCTACAAGGAGTATATAATGTATGTGTGAGTTTATGTATTAAAAGCAGTTATTTTATAACGATAATTTGTATATAATAATACAGCGAAAATAAATTCACCTATTAATTATAAGAATCTACACATTTAAAATGTTATAATTGCATATTTAATTAGTAATAAGTTTTATAATGAAGAGTAATTTGAAAATAACAAGGCCCTGAATATGCATAATTTAATATTCTCAATTCCTAACAAACAATTTAATTAATATGTATTGTTGTTACCGGATGTGAGGCCCTAAACATGCATGATTCAAATATTGATGCATTAAATAGAGCCCTAAACATGAATATTCGAATATTCATTTAAATTTTTTCGAAATAATCCAGATAATATATTTTTGATATTTATGATAATTATTTTATCGATATTTTTGACTTAATACACTGTACATGCATGTGTATGAAGGTGCTTGTAGTTTACTATGTCTTATTATAATGATATTTGAATAAAATTGAACGATAATTTTTCTTTACTAATGCATGTTCAAGAGATTGTGTATAATTCATTGCAGAATCATTTGGCTGTGATGGTCAACGCTTTCTATACTTTCAGGTTCACTACTAACTCCTCCTTTTCTCAAGAGGAATGAAGTCTCCTCTTACTTCATAAAATATACAGTGTTTACATATTTAAAGATCAGGCCCTGAATATGTATGTTGCTTTCCAGTAGATGGGGTGGGTCTGGGCTTTACTTCCAACACTCATCGAAGTACGTGCACACCACCATAAAATTTTTAAGAAATTTATTCTGTCATAAGGCGCAGAACACCAGGACCTTAGTCCTTTCTCAGTCCCTTGGTTACATGTACCTCCTCTGATGCTCTCCTTTATTACAAAGTGTCCACGGTCTGGATACAAAGTGCTCTGACTATCCAGAAGTATTATACAAGTTGCCATGGAGTTTTCTGTTGCCTGAACCCTTGCGTCTATTTTGTTTATTGCAGTATGTGGGAACCCTCCCCTCCTCCTGAGATCGGCTAACTCAGCCCCCATTGAAATGCCCTTTAAGAATTTCTTGTCTTCGATGGAACTCGAACTCTGACCTCTCCAAAGAAGTGGCAATCCCACTATATAATTAAAGAGGACCTCTGGGTATCCCATTAATAATTACATCATTTATTTCGCTACATGACTACGAATAAAGGCTCATTCTGCTGATCAACGCCATCTATGAACGGCATATGTAATCACCTTCGAATTCCATTGATAGGTTTTACAATTGGCCACACTTAAACCTAGTTTCTTATCTTTCTTAAAGAGCAGTCATTTTAGCATTCACCATTTCTTATTTATTCATTCCAGTGCGATTAACCCGGTGTTATCTGCGTATCTTTGAGTGACAATGAGTTAAAGGAATGCTTGGTACTCTAAGTCGAACTGTGAGTTGGGAATAGGGGAAGACAGGATTAAACTTGGCACGTTTATTCGTCACTTGGTTTTACAAAATCACATCAATCATTCCACGAAGATTTAGGCTTATATTCTTCTCAGTATCGATCGAAAAAAAGTTCGCTACAAACAGGTTACCTTACTCTGGCATGTTTCCTCCTTTTGCCCGTGTTTTCTTGGTAAATGAAGCTGACGTGCAGTTGATAAAATGGCCCTTGCTAACCCTTATTTTTGCAAAAGTCTCCGTTACCTAGATAGAAAAGATGAGTTGTCCTCCAGAGGTCGTGGTAGAATAAATAGCAACTTTTCTTTTCTTTTTTTATCGATGAGTATACGCCCGAATAGAGATAATACATTGTAAGGGTGACCATTTGAAGAATACCAGTGCATTGCCTTCCATACATCGGCATTTTCTATCCTTTACTGCCTCTTGTCTCTGCGTTTCAGTGAGTTTGAAATATTTTCCCTCTTTCGAGAGCAACATTCCTTAAAGTATACCACGCTGACAAGACTAACATAGTGTTAGAAGTCACTTAAATACCTCTCAGAGGATTGTCCAACAGTTAAGATGTCTTTATGACAAATAGAATGTCGCTTAAAGTTCAACTTCTGAAATAGCTTTCAATGGTTTTAGTGTGGTGAAGGAAGTAATGCTTTATTACTGGATTTTATTCTTAAATTCCAACAGACCTCTTTAGGTTTATCTCTTAAAAGAAGGCAATCTATGTTTTGTTCTTTTACTACATTTGTGGTGAACGTTCATGCCAATGCTTTGTTTGGATGATTAAATGAAATTATATCGCATGTTACTTGAATAGTCTTATGTCCCTCCTTTAATATAAGTGCTTTATGTCTGCCGGCCCTTAATTTTAGATCGGACAATCGATCAATTCGCGGGGAGAAATAGGGAACGCGCGTTTGAAGATGGTTCGATTGCAGGTTTTGATCGATAGGTGGCTACTATCCTGTTCGAAAAAATTAACAGTACAAAATGTTTTTGATGATTATTTTAATGTGAACAGTGTTGCCCAAGGCGAATATTCAATATAATAGGCAGCCTGGCATGCAAATTCCAAGTATCCAATAGACATCGATCTACTACCTTACAGAACCGCACATTATGCAAATTATTTATGCCTATAAAAACACGGCTTGCGACCACATCATTTCATTTCCGTTTTTTTTTTTGGATTGCTCAGTGGGACAGCCACATCTCCAGTACTCAGGATGGCAAGTCGTCGTTTAGATAATCCTTGGAGATGGCGAGCCGTTGGATGACTTGAAGACTGGCAGTCCAGGCGAAGGTGGCAGGGTTGTCTTAATATGCACGCAATGTCGTCTTGGCAATAGGGAAGCAGTTTCAGGAGAGAGGAACCATTACAAGAAGAGCTGGCCAAGGTAGCCCGAGGGCTACACCAACCAGAACATACTACTATCTGGCTCTCACAGCAAGAACCCTACAATGTCCTGTCATCAACTGTCTCTTGGGGTTACTGCGGCCACAGGTGAAAACATTTCCAACCGGACTGTGTTAAGAAAGCTCAATTCAAGTGGACTCTACGAAGGAAGCCAGTGGTTTTTATCCCATTAACCCCAAACTACCACAGAGCTCGTCGAAAATAGTGCCATGAACACGTGACTTGGAGCCTTAACAAATAGTGTACAGTTCTGTTCTCTGACGAGTCCCGTTTTGGCCTGTAAACAGATTCTAGACGTTATTTCTTCTGGAGACAACGAGGAATGTGGTATCATCTATCCAACACCAGAAAACGCGACACTTACAGTGCAGGCGGTGTTCTTGTGGGGGGGATAATGATCAATGGCTGCACCCCTCTTCATATTTTAGATAGGGGTATCGAGAACAGATCCTGGAACCCTATGTGCGACTCTTTAGGGATGCAGTTGGCTCAGATTTTCGTTTCATGCACTACAACGCCACTGCACGTAGAGCTCAATTGGTGGAGGAATATCTCTAAACTGAAGATATCCGAAGACTGACGTGCTCAGCACTAGACTTAAATACTTATATCCGATCGAACATCTGTGGGACGCCCCTGGGAGCTGCATTGCGCAACTCGTCGGTCACTTGGTGAGCTAAAGTTGGCGCTGGTAGAAGAAAGGGATGTTGCCACATAATTTTATAGCCACCTTATATGGAGCATGGCTCACCACAGTCAAGGCTCTTTAGCCGTTTGAGGTGATCTTGTGTCATGTGACCATATTTTCAAGGATCTTGTATCGACTTCTGTAATGTGACCTTTCTGGTAATTCTTATACAACCCCTATAAATACCCCTTATATATCCGAAGTTTCTCAGTGTCTCCTCATTTCATCACCGTTGTAGGGTACACCACCATACCAAATTTTGTCCCGCTTTGTCGAATACTGTATATCCCACTGTGCCTATCGTCTGCCAATTAGCGTATCAATAAGGGGATTACTTTCACAGAAGCTGTTCTAGCTCCTTTTTAGTCTATACGTTTCCTATTACTGCTGAAAACTCAGTGTAGATAGCTGCAATAGAGAAAAAATAATCTGGAATTTTTAATATTCCTTAAAAAATTAACAGCAAAACAAAGCTGTTGTCTGTTTTTATGGCAAAAAATGCCAATATGTATAGGAGATGTGCAAAAAATCAGACACATCAGAGGCTAATCGCCTACTATACACCCCGGCGCCTCCGTAGCCAGGTGGGAAGGAGCAGCAGTGCGTAACACACGCTTCTTGATTAGACCGGGGTTCGAGCCTGTCACCACCAAATACGGAGGATGTGGAAAGGTCAGGGAATGACCACCGCATATTCCAGGAGCAATATGGCCTTAGTTGCTAATGCTCCTAAAAACCAAATAACAAACAACAAACCTACTATACTCAATTTTGAAAATATAAATAAATTATAAAAGACCTCGATCATATAGTTGACTTCATCTCTTTCATTTTGACTTAGAAAAGAAATGGCGGTTAAGAATTTATGGAATATTACTCCTATAAAATGTTGGCTTAAGCTTACAGACAGATGATGACATTGCTTACTATTTGGACTCTGCATCTCCAGTTCAGTTTGGATGTTTAATATGCATTACGTACATCGTTATAGGCTCATGCGTTTCAATTTATATTAATCTCTCTCTGTCTCTCTCTATCTTGCACATGAAAGACTCTCTTATATATCTTGGAAATATTTTACATTTCCTTAATGGAATATTTAGAAGATATTTCATCTTTTCTGATGTTAAGGGATTCTCTCTCTATCATTACGTCTTATATTAATAGAAATCCTGGGGGGGATTACTATCCTTTATCGATACAGGACACGAGAGTTTCTGTTCTAGCTTCATCTCAATTTATATTTTTAGAATTTAATTCTCTTCTATTTGTTCTGGGGATGCACTAGCGCAGTTTACATTAATTTATTGCATCTGTATCAATAACATTTCCTAGAGTGATGCTAGTAAATTATTTTTAGAATTTAGTTAGAAATCCATCCATCTTTCTAAAATATCATATTATGTCTGTTGTAACTCATACAACACAGAAATTTCAATTTCATTTTATCGCACAAAATAAAAACGGAATTCCTTTTAATTTCTCCTTTGATTCGAATAGAAATTACTTCTGACATTTTACTTTTGTTACATTGAACTCCTGGCTCTTACGACTTTCAAATGTCTAAAATTAAGGAATATTGAATGTAGTTCGGTAGCAATTTGTCTTCTATCGTTTTGTATTAGAGAAGAAAATTGAGTAGAGAGATATCCAGTATTAGATTTTTCCTCCATCTTTCCTAAACTCGAGAAAAAGTCTTTTCATAGCATCTGCCTCCATAAACCTTTAACCTCGCTTGGACTCTAACTTTTTTTACTTACTGTATGTTTTCTGTCTCGTGGATACAAAGCGTAAACGATTTCACCTTAGGAAATTACACATATAGTGTATTTTATCGAGTTAATTTAATTTAAAAATCAAAAATATATTAGCTGGATTATTTCGAAAAAAAATTAATGAATATTCATGTTTAGGGCATATTTAATGCATCAATATTTGAATCATGCATGTTTAGGGCCTCACATCCGGTAACAATATTACATTCATGCATATTAATTAAATTGTTTAAGTGCTAGGAATTTGATTCTTTTTTATGGTTTTTATCGTACTACCTGAGAGAACCGGTCTTAGGGGAGGGTTTTAAGATTTCCCCCATGCTAGAAACTTGATTTTTCATCCAGAAAATAAGTTGCAGATTCTTAAAAATATTCTCTATCGATCAATATTTTGCTTGAAGTTTTTTAATTCCTTTTTTGATTTATGACATTTACACGTCATAAAGCAATCATTTTATTCTTGATTATCTGTATTGTAATTAGGGCAATACATAGTCAATTCAACATGGCAAATAGTTCACACTGCTGTTCCTATAACTAATTTTATTTAATTTTTGCGCCCCTATCAAAAATGCGCCCATGCCTAAGCCCGGCTTTCATTGTAAACTGCTTTTTCACTAAATAAATGACTGAAATACATTGTTCTTCGTCATAAGAGGTTACAAAATGCATAATTTCTTCTAAATAAACAGCTGAAATAATTTTTCTTTCGAATACATTTTTTCGTGGAAAAGAGAACAAATTAAAATACATGACAAAAAGGCTACGAACTTCGTATTGTGGAGTCTTTGTAAATTTTCTCTGTAACCCCAAATCAAAGCTTATTTCTTTGAAAAGTGCTTTGATACCCTCTGTATCCACCATCTGCTTTAGTTCACATATTATACTGCCTACTGATTGTCATTTACTCCGATAGATAGTTGATTTCTTCTAACTTGCTTCTTCTTTCTTTCTTTCCTGTTGGCCTTTTCTATCTACGAGTTCTTTTGTGCGGAGGGGCCACAATAAATGAGCCAATCCGTTTGTTCGTTGTAGTTTCTACAATATCTCTTCTGAAACTGTTTTGTTTGATTACTTTGGCCAGACTCCTTGAGAATGAATTGTATTTCAAACAATCCCAACTCAAGTATATCATTAAGAAAGTTATAAAAAGAAAAAAAATACGAAATCTATGAAAAAGGAGAGAAAACCGTATTGAAAACATCTACAACGGGGTACCATATTCCGATTTCTCTGTCAGCCTCAAAAACGGGTAGATTATAAAAGACACAGAAGAGATTTATAGGGAATATTAGTTCAAAAACCTACCTCCAGGGTATCAAAAATTCACCAGCAAAAGAATTAGTTCAAAGGATGCAGGATTCGCCACCAGGAGGATTAGTTCAAATGATGCAGGATTCGCCACCAGGAGAATTAGTTCAAAGGATGCAGGATTCGCCACCAGGAGAATTAGTTCAAAGGATGCAGGATTCGCCACCAGGAGAATTAGTTCAAAAATTCTCCACCAGGAAAATTAGTTCACAAACTCGCCACCAGGAGAATAAGTTCACAAAGTCGCCGCTAGGTGTCGAAACGTCCCTTGTAGTGGAGGTAGTGAGTTTTCTGCATCCTTTGAATCGTGTTTCTTGAAAATTTGAATGCGGCGCATTCGTTCCTCGTGTCAAAAGAGAGTTCAGAGCCTGGGAACTCTTCTGACCACTGAGTATTCAAGGCGCAATTGGTAATCACACAACTTCTGAAATCGCTAACAGAAGTCAGTAATCGTTAAGAGCTCTCATTTTAGGGGAAAACGGACCCTAAATTGAGATGGGGAAAATGACTCTACTGATCTCCGCATTGCTCATGGTGTTCTTGGATCCAAGAAAAAGATACTCAGGTGTTTGAGATGAAGGTCGCTAGACATCGTTGGTTCCCCTTCCCCCACCATTATTGAAAACCCTCTGAAGATGACACCCACAACGGGGCGTAATGGAGTAGTGGCTTTAATGAACACTGATAGCAGGCAAACCGATGGTGCAGTAGCAGAACCGGGTATCCTGGTTGTCACACTTTCTTTCCGGAACTGTGACGGATGTATGTAAGGCCGAGATGCACGTGCCGCCAGTTAATAACACCGTTTCTAGCCAGAGTCACTTTATCCCGCTCTCTCCTTATTTAACAACTTCTTTTTGTGAGAATAGTAATTAATTTCCGGTGGTAAGTGAGGAAAGTTCCACAAGAGGGGGGGGAGGGTTAGAGGAGTCACGTGACTAGGACGAGCTTTGCTGCCGAGGACGGTAAAAGTGGGTAATTAGTGCAAACTCTGTCTACATTTGATGCCGTAGCGGAGGGCACAGGAAACTTGTATTTCCGGTGGCGCGTCAGTGACTTGATGAAGTCGGAGACAGCTCTCTAGGAAAACACGGGCCAAATGTCAAAAGTACGCCCTCGTGCATCGCATCACCCCTTTTAGGCAGGGTAATGGAAATCGCATTAATCGGAGAATATGGAAAACGACGTTCCGCTTTATCCAGATCGCTGCCGCTGACGGTGGCTTCTCTGCATGCCTCACTGGCACGCTCTTTAAGGCCCACGAATATTTATTGATTGCCACAAATACCACAAACACAGGTGGATGCCACGAATTCTTTTTTTTTTTGTCACTCTTTATAACAATGCGCGCATTATTTCGGTACACACGCACCACCGATTGCCACATCACTCCCCAAAGAGGTTTCCATAAAAATAGAGCTCTCGGTTTCCATAACGAACCGGTTGCTTGCCCAATCTTTATTCTTCAATAACTTAAAATAGCAATCCGCGTTAATAGGCTCTCCATCAGTGCGAAAAATCAATGCACGCTTTTTGAATCTCAGATAGATATTCTCGATTACTTAGCATGGAGTTCCTGTGCCAATATTATTTCCAAATTACCTTAAAATTAAAATAATATAATATACATTTTAAGGCTATTTCCTGCTATTTAAGAAGAATGCAATTCAATTTTAAGGCTATTTTATACTAATTTACGATAACCGAATTCAATTTTGAGGCTATTTCAAGCTATTTTCTAAAGCCATACAAGGCAATTTTAAGGCTAATTTATACTATTTAAAAATCATGCAATTCAATTTCAGGGCTATTTCATATTATTCAAAAGCATGCAATTCAATTTAAGGCTGCTCAAGTCTATTAAAAATCGTGCAATTCAATTTTAAGGCTATTTCATGTAATTTAAAATTCCCACAATTCAATTTAAAGGCTGTTACATGTTGCTTAAAAATCAAACAATTCAGTTTTCAGGCGATTTCATGCTATTTAAAAATCATGCAAATCAAAACAAAGAATATTCCCTTCTATTTAAAAAATCAGGCAATTCAATTGTGAGGCTGTTAAATTCTATTCTATTTAAAAATCATGGAATTCAATTCTATTCTATTCTGTTTAAAAATCATGGAATTCAGTTCAATTCTATTCTATTTAAAAACCATGGAATTAAATTTTAAGGCTATTTCATGCAATTTAAAAATCGCGCAATTCAATTTAAAGGCTGTTACATGCTATTTACAAATCACGCAATTCAATACTAAGAATATTCCATTCTATTTAAAAAATCATACAATGCAATTGAAAATATTTAAAATCTATTGTATCTATTGTGTTTAAAAATCATGGAATTTAATTTTAAGGCTATTCTATTTAAAAATTATGGAATTCCATTTAAAGTCTTTCACGTGCTGTTTAAAAATCTAGCAATTCAGTTTTCAGGCGATTTAATGCTATTTAAAAATCAGGCAATTCAATACAGAATATTCCAATTCTATTTAAAAAATCATGCAATTCAATTGTGAGGCTATTCTATTGTATTTAAAAACCATGCAATTCAATTTTAAGGATTTAAATTCTATTCTATTTAAAAATCATGGAATTCAATTCTATTCTATTCTATTCTGTTTAAAAATCATGGAATTCAATTTTAAGGCTATTGTATTCATTTTAAAATCATGAAATTCAATTTTAAGGCTATTTCATGCAATTTAAAACTCCCTCACTTCAATTTTAAGGTCATTTCATGCTATTTAAAAATCATGCAATTCAATTTCATGATTATTAATGGAGAGTTCTTTCGAAGTAATATTAAAGTTTAATGTAAGATTAATTTGAGAATATTTAAATTTAAGATTTTTAATAAAATATCATTTCAAGGTTATTTCAATGTTAATTTATTTAAGGCTCTTTTAATCTAAGATAATTTTGATAATATCGGTAATTGTGTTTCTTATTCAGGCTTGAAAATAATTACGTAAAAGCATAATATGGCGTATTTGTGAGATGTCAAAAATACATTGTGCATTGATGCATTAGCTTTTACACTCACTGGCCAAAAAATTAGAAACCTTTTGCAATAGGCGTAAATAGATAATTAAACGTACGGTACGCAAATTAAAGTTGTCACGTGGTATTATCGCAAATTCCTTGGCATCAGATACATACTGCACCTTTTTCCAAAACTTCTTAGTCGATCCCTTTAGAGGTGGACTTTTCGAATATCAGACAAGTGCTATTGTTGGATACCATTTAGCAGGAGTCACAATTGTAGGCAAAGAAAGAATCATTTCCAACTGAACTATGGAGGGAGTTGAAGAAGTTGGGATTCGATAGTCGAGTGCCTACTCGAAGTCGCTTCTTTTTGTAAAAATTCGAAAGATTCGATTGGAGTGGTGCCACCAACGCCAAGAGTGATCTCTGGAACAGGGGAAAAAGATGGGTCCACTTATACAGTTAGAAGGTCAGGTTACCTGGAGTGAATATCTTTCTGTTGTATCGGACCAATATCACCCTACAATTCTACAGTTTTACCTGGATTGAGATGGATTCTTTCAATTCACCAACGCAAGCGTCCATCGTGCAAATCTGGATGGTTCGAGAAATATTATCGAGATTTCCAACCTATACCCTGATTGCCTAATTCTCCAGATCTGAATCCAATTGAATTTGTCTGGGATATCTTGGAAATGGGGCAGTTCGGCTTGGCAATTCTCTACGAATCACAGTAGAGCTAGCTGAGAGATATCCTAATGGAAAAATGGTCAAATCTGGAGCTAGACTCCTTCAGACGCCTAATGGATTACATGCCACTATAAGTACGGGCTGTAGTTCTGGAAAAAAGTGGGTCCTTGCCAGATAATAAATAAAGGTTTCTAATTTTTTACCCAGTGAGTGCAAGAAGTCCTAAGATTATATATAAAGTGTGCTGAAATCATAATATAAACATTTTGTTGTCTTAGTGAGTTTGTCAGTGAATGGAGAGGCAGAAACAACACGCTGATAAAGTTGTAGAGGATCACACCACGAAACGTATCCTAATACACAGCAATCCTAACACAACAATGCAACTATATGAAAAAAAATTACAAAATATCCATCTCGCGTTTGCTTAGTTTACTGATGAAGACTCAAACTTGATATCGAAACGTAAAATTGTAGAACAAGTTACGAAACTGTGAAGATATTTGTTTACTTAAAGTATGTAGAGCAGTACACTTTTAAAATACATCTGGTGCAAGTGGTTAATGTCGCAAGAGATTTTGGTTTAACCCATCTCTGGTCACTCGTATTTATTCCTCGTTAGTCTTATCAAGGATGTTGACGGTGCAAAACCTGTAAAACTAAAAACTGAAAACTCTTTTCTCTGAGAGAGTGAGAGAGAGAGAGGGGGAGAGAAGAAAAAAATTGTGAATAAGTGAAGAGGTAATTACCAAGCTGCTTTGCACGGCAGCTGTCAGGCGTCTTCATTTACTGGTTGTGCCTACGTACAGAGTTTCCAGCTTCTCATCAAATAACAGCTATCTTTGAAAAGAAAGAAATCAATATGATCAATCATTTATTCCATGTCTAGGCGTTGCCACAAATTTAGCCGACAGAGGAAGAAAGGAAAAGTTTTTTTTTCCCTTCACATAAATCTCAAACTCTAAAAAAAAAAAAAAATCCAAAAAAAAACACGACAAAAAAAATTAATGAAGAAATCACCGTAGAATGCGAAAATGAGGACACGAGCTTTGATTAAACAAATCAGTGGAAATTAAAGAATATTCCTCAAAGGATTTTAGAGTCTTCTTTTAATAATTGCTACTTTAATGAGACAGAGTGACCTACTTGGAACCAGTATACGTGCAGCCATTTTATGTATTGTTAACTTCGTTCGTTTGCCACTAGAGGCGCTCTTCCAGCCTGTTTGGAGTTTGCATTTTTTGTTTAAAATTTATCGATGTATTTTTTTTTTTTTTTTTTTTTTTTTGTGTCGTGTCAGCTACAGGGTGGTCTCTAAGATCGTGGCTTTGTCACGGGTGTACAGGGAACAGAAAAAAAACGTGTAGAGGTATGATTAGGGATTGGTGTCCATTATCAGAAACCTTGATAACGCTTGTCATCATCTTTCTCAGAAGACTTTTTTTGGTTCCTTGAAGTAATTGTCCCGCTGAACAGTAAAAAGTATGGTGGAGGATTTTGAAAGAGAGTTTCTCTTTTTTTTCTTTTTCTTTTTTTACGCTGGAGTTTAATTCGCAATAAAATGAACTTTGGTTACTCCCATAGAATTTGCATAGAGATGAATTGGGTGTTATAATCCTTCGTCCAGAACAGTTACTCACCTTTGGATAATCGAATCTTCAAATCACAGATGACGTCCACAGAAAACCTGTCATTTGAAGATCATACTCTGTATGATGGCAATGTCCCTGAGATCTAAGTCTCCTTCTTGACACATTTTCCCTTAATTTGTCTATGGTTGTATTTCTTCATCCACCAGTTCATCTGGAGTGGTATCCCAAAAATCCTTTTAAGACTAGACTATCCAAAAGAGGATTGTCAGGTTAACCATTGATCCAATTGAATTCACATCCGTAATTCCATCTCTTACTAAACAACATCCATTCAGTGTTCAACTCTAAAATCATAGAAATAACTTTTTTTTTTTTTCTAATTTAACCATTCTATTTATGCTCTTTGGAATCTTTTCCATCGTGTGTATTTCTTGAAAATTAAAATCCACGAAAGTTCAAGTTCGTAAGGAATAAGTACAAGTATTTTCTTTTATATTTTCTCTCTCTCTTCTTATGGGAACCTTGGTACTGTGTATGTGTTGAACATTAATCTTTCTGGTCTGAGGTTACCGTGGAAAGAAAGTGGATGAATAATCCTGGAATACATTATTCCCAGTTATTGATCTGATTCGATTTTTGTCCTGACGATCCGTTTGCGTTAGACTACAAATGTCAATGAAAAGTGCAGAATATGGTGGGAGGACAGAGAAGAGAGAGAGAGAGAGAGAGAGAGAGAGAGAGAGAGAGAGAGAAGTAGATATTTAAAGGAAAATATGACAAAGAAAATAACTGAAACAAGCAGTTTGGAACAGGGACGTTAATGTGGTTTACATCTTGAATTTTTCAATGAACCTCGATTTATGGGAAAAATTGAAGTATGCAGTAATGATGCGAATGCACTAACCAATGTCATAGTTTGAATTTTTCGTGGTCTCAGGCTTTTTGCACTCAAATCTTATTAGATTTAAAAAAAGTAAAAGCATTATGGTAACAGGAGAAAATACTTTAAGAAGTTAGATTAGATAAAGATAAAGGAAATAGATTTAAGACCAGTCTGGCTAAATTTTCAACAGATCTTGAAAGAGATACAGAGAAAACAAGAAAGGCAGGAGAGAGAAAAAACAAAACAGACAACAGAGACAAAAAACAAAAAATAAAAAAGAGAAAACAAGAAAAACAAGAGAGAGAAAAGCCAAGAAAGAAAGGAGAGAGAGAGAGAGAGAGAGAGAACAAGAACTACAAGAGAGAGAGAGCAAGAACTACAAGAGAGAGAGAGAGAGAGAGAGAGAGAGAGAGATAAAGCAAGAAAGGAGAGAGAAAACAAGAAATTAAAGAGAGAGTCAGAAAGAGAAAATAAGAAAGAGAGAAATGGAAAGAGAGAGTCAGAAAGAGAAAATAAGAAAGAGAGAAATGGAAAGAGAGAGTCAGAAAGAGAAAATAAGAAAGAAGATAGAGAGAGGAAGAGAAAACAAAAAAGGGAGAGAGAAAAGAGAAAGAGAAACAAAGAGAGAGAGAGAGAAAGAAGAAACAAGAAAGACCAGAGAGAGAAAAAACAAAAAAGAAAAGAGAAAGAATAAAACAAGACAAGAGAGAGAAAAAACAAAACAGAAAATAGAAAGAAAGGCAAAGAGAAAAGAAGAAGAAAGGCAAGGAAGAGAAAAAAGAAAGAGAGAGAGAGAGAAAACGAGAAACAAAAACAGAGAGAAAGAGAAAACAACAAAAAAAGACAGAGAGAAAACAAGAAAGAAGAAAAGACAAAGAGAGAGAGAGAGAGAGAGGGAGAGAGAGAGAGAGAGAGAGAGAGAGAAAACAATAAAGAAAACACAGAGAAAACAATGAAGAGTGAGAAAGAGAAAGCAAAAAAGAAAAGAGAGAGAGAGAGAGAAAGAGGAAACAATAAAAAAAGAGAGAAAACAAGAAAGAAAAGAGAGAGAGAGAGAGAGAGAGAGAGAGAGGAGAAGAAAGAAAGAAAACAAAGAGAGAAATGGAAAGAGAAAACGAGAAAGAAAAAAGAGAGAAAGAGGAAGAGTAGAAATAATGAGAGAGAAAAGGATGAAAGTGACAGAGAGCAGACAGAAAGATAAAGAACGAGAGAGAGGGGGATGGAAGAAAGAGGAAAACGAAGAGAGAAAAGGAGGAAGAATGGCAGAGAGAGAAATAAAGAAAAAGCAGAAAGAGAAAGAAGAGAGAGGAAAGAAAGAAAGAGAAGACATGAGAGAATGAGAACGCGTGTGTGTGAGAGAGAGAGAGAGAGAGAGAGAATGAAAGTGTATCTCAGGAAATAAACAAAACATTAAAAGTTTGTTCAAATGTAAAGCGAACTGCTTCAAGAGAAAGAAAGATAAGAAAAAAAAAACAGAAAGAATTAGCAGTGATCGAGTGTAGCGTGTATAGCTGCGATCGAAATGATGCGTAGTGCGCGCGTGTTTTTGGGCAAAGAGAAAATGAACGCCATAAAAAAGAAGAGCGAGCGGCGAAGAAATGCAGAAAGAGATGGAAGTGGAAGAAGAGCGAAAAACATCGTCGCTAATAATAACACGGATTACAAATCCGAAGAACATTTATTCATTGGCAATCACCGGGGAGAGAGAGAGAGAGAGAGGGGTGGACCCAGTTCATCTCGCCAAAAGAAAAACTCTTCCAACAAAGCAAGCGTGTTTTGCCCACGCCTAATAACCAAACAAATGGAAATGCGCGCAAAAAAAGAAACGAACGAACGAACGAACGAAAGCAGGGGTTGCTTGAGAAATGGCCCCAGATTAAAACGCAGCGTCCACATAAACGCGGGCCACTCCTCTCGCTCCGAAATGTGGAGCCGCTCCAAGTTAGCTAATCATTACCGGACTGTCGATACGATACGGCTTCGCCAAGTGATGAACAGCAATCGCCATTTGTAGCGAGAACTATTTAAGCGCGATCGGCTGTTTAAGAAGCACGTGAATTATACGTCTGCTTATCTGAACTTAATAAAGAAAAGACAGCGTCCGTTAATTCGGCTCCTCGAACGGATCTTGTTTTTAAACTTCCGATACACCCCCTGAAAAAGTTTATTCGCCTTAACGTAATAAACAGAGGACCGCACTCGAGAGAGAGACAGAGAGAGAGAGAGAGATTAAGTGCGTGTTTATGAGTGGCCACGACGAGATTGTTTGAATCGCTTCCCCCCCCCCTCATTTTCGGCAAATTATTCGCCACGTTTCTTTACCTCCGTAATAAATACGTTACGACGGACACAGAGATCCCGACCCGGATCATTATGGCGGACATTAACTTTTGTAATTGATGTTAACTCGGAGAAAACTAAATCGTCTGCCTCTGAAAGAAGTTCAGCTCTTTGAAGGCAGACGATGATTGTAATAATAATAATTTTCGTATGCTTAACAAAATTAAACGTCTGCCTTTTATGGCGTTCATTTCTTTTAATGAAATTCCTTTCATTTTTTCTTTTATTTTCATTTAATTTTTGTAACGTAACGAACTTTACCTGATATGCCTCTTTATTACGAACTACTTCTATAACGACTCTTCTCTCTACTAAACTTGTTTAGTGGAGAGAAGCACGTGATAGTAAAGTCTATAGTAAAAACCTCGTTATAGTAAAGTCTAATGCCACTAAACCTCGTTATAGTAAACTCTTATAAAGCGAACCAACTAATCTCGTCATCCCGAACTTTAAATACCAACCTCGATATAGCACACTCTTATAAAGCGAACAAAGAGATCTTTTCTCTCTTTTTTCTTATTTCCTCTTTATAAACCTCTTTATAACGAACTTTAAATGAAAACCTTGTTATACCAACCTCGCTATAGTAAACTCTTATAAAGCGAACCAACCAACCTCGTTATCTCGAACTTCGTTATAGTGAACTCTTATAAAGCGACCCAACCGATCTCGTTATTTAGAACTTTAAATTACCAACCTCGTTATAGTAAACTGTTATAAAGCGAATCCTGCTTATAATAAACATTACATAGAAAATCTCGCTATAGTAAACTGTTACACAACGAACTCTCTTTTTAACGAACTTTTGATAAACAAACCTCGTTACAGTAAACACTTATACACCGAATCCTGTTTACAACAAACTTTAGTTAACTAGGAAGGTTAACTAAAGTTTAGTTAACTCGATAAACCTCGTTATAGAAAACTGTTATACAACGAATCCTTTTTATAACGAACTGTAAATAACAAACCTTCTTATAGCAAACAATTGTGCAACGAACCATCTTTTATAGTGAACTTAAAAAGTAGACACCTTTAGAACGAACTTTTATCGAGACTATCCTTTTTAAAACAGTGAACCTCAACATAGCGAACCTCTTCTACAACGAACTTTCGATAATATTCGATAATGATTAAATATCGTTCGAAGAAGCACCACGTGCCAAGGGTTTTGGTATATTCATGATGGCTAAGTTGTGTATTTTTAGCTCCCAATCAGTTTTCTTTCGTTTGCATTTTACTTTCTCTCTCTCTCTCTTTTTCTCTTACACACACAGATGCGCCACAGATCATCATGAAAAGATATTTCTTTTATGCGCAATCTTAAAGATTAAAAGATGGGTTTGCGGGAGGGATGGGGGAAAAGGAACAGAAAACATTTCCAAACTACCCATAGCCATCCTTCAAGATTCCATTTACGTGTGTTTGTGTGTGAATTTATGAAAAACTTTGGCTCATCCCCAGAAACCATGCAACTTAATGGGAACCAAAAAAAAAAAAAAAAAAAAAAATCTCCCGAACCGATAATTCCTTCATGTAGGTAGTTTGAAGTTTTTTTAATTTGTTTGTCATTTTCTCTTTCTTTCTATTCTGTTTATCTCTTGACCATCCCATTTCGAAGAGAGAGAGAGAGAGAGAGGGAGGGAAAAAAACATCTTTCAATTATTATAGTTTTGTCGCAAAAACAGGATTGAAAGAAGGCGCGCGACAGGTAAAAAAGAAGCTATGATTAATGATGTTCGGAGGCATCGAACTACCGTCTATTTTATCGCCGTCAATAAACAGCCGTGCCTTGACAGGAACGTGCTGCGAACGCTGGATCGCTCGCTGATAATACGGCTAGGTAATACGAAGGAACATACAGGCACCTACTCGCTCTCACACAATCTGTCTGTTTCTACTTCTGCCTTCAATCTTTCTCTCTAGCTCGGTGGTGGATAATTTCCTCGAGCCCAACTCTCACACGTACACTGCCGTCACAAAAAAAATGTCACTTTCTCTCCGCTAAGGAAATGTTTGCGTTGAATGCTGCCGGTGCCAAAGCGTGAGCTTTTATAAACCAGTTTCTATCACTGACACAAGGTGGCAGGGCTGCCGTCGAAACATCTTATAATAGCCCTCGCGGCCAGAGCAGTGGCTAGGACCTCTGTTTTCAATCGCCGAGTCAAAATGACGTAAAAAGAGCCTCTCTAATGTTATTCCTGTCGTCAGAAAGTTGAAAAATTCTTCCTTTAGTTTTTACCAAACTCTCTGCCTCGGCCACTCATGCAAGCAGCTTATTCTGACGTTTCATAACGAGCTACCCGAAGGTTGACTTCAGTTAATCGATTTGCAGTGAGGATCAAATTACATTTTCTCAGGAGACTCCGGTTTTTCATCTGTCTCGGAGGCAGCCCGACCAGAGAATTCACAGCAGTGACCCGATGCACTGACCCCTCATGACGCTATTATTATCGTAGGCACAAATTGTGAACATCTCCATCTAATTGTGCTATACAAATTGATATCACAAGCAGCCTGATCAAGGAAGAAAGCCCCTTCCCCAAACAGAGGGCCGTATTTTTCGTCTCCCCAAAGGTATGCGTTCATTTTGCCACCTTTGACAGCAGGCGCCTCGATGCAGTTCTTTCCACACTTCCATTTACTGTCCTTTTCTCTCTCTCTCTTTCTGTCTGTCTTTCTCCCTATCTGTCTGTCTGTCTCTCTATATATATTTTTGTTTGTCTATCTCTCTGTATTTCTGTCTGTTTCTCTCTCTCTCTCTCTCTTTTCTGCTTCTTTCTATGTTTCTCTCTTTCTCTCTCATTTTTCTCTTTTCTGTCTGACTGTCTCTCTCTCTTTATCATTCTGTCTGTCTCTCTCTTTTCTGTTTCTTTCTATGTCTATCTCTCTCTTCATTTTTCTATCTTTTTCTCTTTTCTGTTTCTCACTCTCTATCTTTCTCTCTCTCTCTCTCTCTCTCTCTCTCTCTCTCTCTCTCTCTCTCTCTCTCTATTTTATGTCATTTTCTCTTTTCTGTCTGTCTGTCTGTCTGTCTGTTTCTCTCTGTCTTTCTGTCTGTTTCTCTCTTTCTTTTATGTTTCTTTCTAAATATATCTCTCTCTCATTTTTTTTGTCTTTATCTGTTTTGTTTTTGTCTGTCTCTCTCTCTGTATCTTTCTGTCTGTCTGTCTCACTCTCTCTCTCTTTTTTTTTCTATTTCTTTCTATGTCTCTCTTTCTCTCTCTCTCTCGTTTTTCTGTCTACCTCTTCCTCTTTTTCTTTCTGTCTCTCTCTCATATTTCTGTCATTTTTTCTTTTCTATCTCTGTCTTTCTGTCGATTTCTCTCTTTTCTATTTCTTTCTATATGTCTCTCTCTCTCATTTTTCTGTCACTTTCTCTCTTCTCTCTGTCTGTCTGTCTGTCCCTCTATCTCTTTCTCTTTCTATCTCTCTCATTTTCTATTTCTTTTCTATCTGTCTGTCTGTCTCACTCTGTCGTTCTGTCTCTCTCTCTCTCGCTGTCTCTTTTCTATTTCTTTCTAAATATCTCTCTCTCATTTTTCTTTTCGCTCTCTCTCTCTCTCTCCATCTCTTCTTCTTTCTCTTTTTCTCTCTCTCTATATATATATATTTCTGTCGGCTTAACTTTATCTTTCTGTCTGTTTCTCTCTATTTCCTTTCGATTTCTTTCTATCATTTTTCTGTAATTTTCTCTTTTCCGTCTGTCTGTATGTCTGTATCTCATTCTATCTCTTCCTCTTTCTCTCTTTCTATCTCCCTCCTTGTATTTCTCTCTCTCTCTTTCTGTTCTTTCTTTTTCTTTCTATTTTTTTCTCTCTATATATATATATATATTTCTGTCTGCCTCACTTTATCTTTCTGTCTGTTTCCCTCTATTTCTTTTCTATTTCTTTCTATCATTTTTCTGTAATTTTCTCTTTTCCGTCTGTCTGTATGTCTGTATCTCACTCTATCTCTTCCTCTTTCTATCTCCCTCCTTGTCTTTCTCTCTCTCTTTCTGTTCTTTCTTTCTTTTTCTTTTGTCTCTTTTTCTCTTTTTTTTCGAAGAACAAATATACATTTCTATATCTCATTTGCCTAATTTTATTATTAAAGAGAGAGAGGCAAATCTTACTCTGCAATTTCCTATATAAAATGCAATTCGAACTGTACCAACTACACCCAATACACTGAAGGTGCGTCATCAATGCTACAATTCGAACTGTACCAACTACACCCAATACACTGAAGGTGCGTCATCAATGCTACGTAATCATAGTGACGTCATTTCCTCTGATTTTCATCGAATCGAATTCGTCTTTCTAACGACAAAGGTCCCACCATCAAACATCGTGCCAAACGATAAAATACAACCGCATCTTTTGGAAGAGCGTAATTAAAAACGAAACAAACCTCGGGGGCCCCCAAAGAGGAAAAGAAAAAACCCAGCGTACAACACCAACGCAGAAGATCCATCCATCCACAAAAGACCAACCGTCAGAGAAGATAAAAATCAGACGCCACAAATTCAGACGACCGATTGTTAACACTCGCGCAACTGTTAAAACAACGGTACAAACAGCGTTCACTGGAAATGTTCGCGACCGAAGGGGATGCGGCCATTTAAAATATCGGATTGCTCCCGCTTGTCTCCAGAATAGAAAGAAAGGAAAAAAATCTTTGAATAAGATTGATTATCTCGATGCGAATGTGTAAGAAGACACGTCCCACGTTTCTGGTAAAGAATGTAAATCTCCGCCCAACAAAAAGTACAAACGAAAAAGCGGAGTTAACGATGCCGTATTGTCTCCGTCAGAACATTAGCCATTTTGTTTGAAGAAGTGGAAACACTCCCCGAGCGTAAAACGAACAAACGCTAAAGAGCCGAGCTTAACAAATCCGCGGGACAAGTGGCGGAAGGGTATCAATATCTCGTGCAGTCATCGAGGTAGCTAAATAACGCGCAATTGATTGGGCGTGAGTCGAAACAAATTGGGCAGACGACGAAACGTGTGCGGACATGTCTCTTTTCTGCATTTAACGGATACATTTCCGCGAAATCGTTGTGCAAAAGCCACATCCATAAAGGAAATCTATAGAAGAGCTATTAATCAGAATTTTTTTATAAAGTCCAGATGAAAACAGTTGAGAGATTACATATCGTCAATTTCTTCTGAAGAAGGTCACGGCACTCGCTCTCTCGAAACGTTACTTCTTTATCACACGTTAATTTCCTCTGAAGGCGGTCAGGACATTCGCTCTCGAAGCGTTACTTCGTTTCCTTCCGTTTTACCCTCATAAACGTTTATTTATTTATTAAAATATTTTAACAAATCTTCTTATAGATAATTTTCTCTGAAGAACATCACGACACTCGCTCTCTCGAAACGTTACTTCGTTTCCTCCCTAAATTTCCGGGAAATCGTTGTGGAAAAGCCAAATTCGTAATGGAAATCTATAGAAGAGATATTAATCAGAATTATTTTAAAGTTCACTTGAATATAGTAGCAAGATTACATATACAGTAGTTAATTTCCTCTGAAGAAGATCATGACACTCGCTCTCCCGAAACGTTATTTCCTTTTTTCCCTTATAAACATTTATTTATTTTTCATTTCTCCCTCTCTCTCTCCTGTTTCTTTCTATATGTCTAGCTCTCTCTCTCTCTCTCTCTCTCTCTCTCTCTCTCTAGCACACGCTTCTTGATTAGACCGGGTTCGAGCCCGTTTTGGTGGTCACCAAATACGGAGGATGCGGAAAGGTCAGGGAATGACCACCGCACATTCCCGGAACAATATGGCCTTAGTTGCTAATGCTCCTAAAAACCAAATAACAAACAAACAACAACTCTCTCTCTCTCTCATTTTTCTGTATTTTTCCATTTTCTGTCTGTCTCTTTATCTCTCTGTCATTTATCTGTCTTTTTCTCTCTTCTTTTTATCTGTCTCTCTTCTGTTTGTCTGTCTGTTTCGCTCTGTCTTTCTCTCTATTTTTCTCTCTTTTCTGTTTCTTTCTATATGTCTAGCTCTCTCTCTATCTTTCTGTCTGTCTGTCTCTCTCTCTCTCTGTATCTCTGTCTCGTCTTTCTCTCTGTTTCTCTCTCTTTTCTTTTCTGTTTCTTTCTATATGTCTAGCTCTCACTCTCTCTCTCTTTCTGTCTGTCTGTCTCGCTCTGTCTTTCTGTCTGTTTCTCTCACTTTTCTGTTTCTTTCTATATGTCCTTCTGTCTCTACATATACTCCTGTCTGTCTTTTTCTCTCTGTTTCTCCTTTTTCTATTTCTTTCTATTTGTCTGTATGTTTCTCTTTCTCTTGTTATCTCTTCCTCTTTCTGCCTCTTTCTATCTCTCTCTTTCTCTGTCTCTTCCTCTTTCTCTTTTTATCTCTTTATATTAATATTTCTAAAATTTTCTAATAATTCTAATGTTTTCTAATAATCCTGATATTTTAAATATTTAAAATTTTCTGGATTAAAGAATTGTACACATTTAACAAACAAATTTCCAGGAAATCTTTGTACACGAGCCAAATCCATAAAGGAAATCTATAGAAGAGATATTAATCAGAAATTATTTTAAAGTTCAGACGAAAATAGTTGAAAAATTACATATAGTTAATTTCCTCTGAAGAAGGTGAAGACACTCGCTCTCGAAACGTTACTCCCTTTTTCCCTCCCTCATAAACATTTATATATATTTTTTAAAATGCTTTAACAAAACTTCTTATAGCTAGCTTCCCCTGAAGAAGGTCACGACACTCGTTCTCGGAACGTTAATTTTGTTTCCATCCTTTTTCCTCCTTATAAACATTAATTTTTTACAAAATGTTTTAACAAATCTTCTTATAGAATTGCTAGGAAGCCATAAAAGAAGTTTCGCGATCTATTTATAAACATATCGCTGGAATAACGGGATTCTTGGAGGTGACAGGCAGTCTCGGATATGTTTGTCTGTGTGTGCGTGTGAGCACGCGTGTAGTGATTAATGGACAGTGTAATGGTGTCGAGGAGCCGTGCAGAGGTCAGTGTATTGACTGACAGCGGCGGACATGACACTGTGGCCTATACTTTGAAGTATTGTAATCTGTCGGAGGTGGTAGTCACCGTACCGATAGGGCGGAGCATTGGACACGACACGCCGCCAAGCTGGGACAGAATAAAAGGGTCAACCTCTGCACAGCGGAACACTCATACATCAAATGTCACCCTGTGACGTACAACTGCTCTTCCTGTACTGTTCCGCCACGGAAGGTTAACCCGTACATCAAATACTCCCTTGTTCACCTCCCCCCTCCCCTCCCCTCCCACCACAGTTTTTTATCCTCCGGTTTTCTTTGCCCTTATTATGTTCTATCTGAATAATGGATCGTTTATTTAATCAGCCTCAATTGCCTCACACCTGGCAAAGGTAAATTCTCACAAATCCATAGAAATCATTTCTTAAAATTGCGTTCTCGCTAGGTGTCGCTGTTTCTCCAATGGAAGACTTATTATGGGGGTCGCCGATACGCTTTGTCATGTTTCTTTTTTGTCCAAGACACACCCTTTTTCTCTTATCTATAGATTCACGTATCTCGTTCTTCGTACATGTCTCTGTCAATGTCATTTTAAACCAGCATTTAGATACACTACTCTGCAAAAAGTAATGGGGGGCACTCTCTGGAAACCACCTTTGGGATGAAAGTGTTACGTTGCAGGGCACAGTAGATCTGATACAAAATTCGGGTACTTCCTGGATGGCATTCGACCTTCCACCGGTAATAACGAACCCGGCCCTTGCCAGCAAAACATTCCCATCCGGGTGGATAATAGTTTATCCGCGCAATCCTCTGCACGTTTAATGAATAAATATTTCTCCCCTTCGCGATCTTTTCAGCATGTCATCAGATGAAAGAATCCGATGATAAGTACCTGAGAAAATAAAATAAAAGAAGGGGAAGAAAGAAAGAAAGAAAAAATAACAATCTTAAATATGTGAAATCGGTGATGCTGATAAAACAGCTACTTCTGACAGACGACCTAATCCCTACAGCAAGTTAATTAAAGACTCAACCCTTCTTAGAAAGCTAGAATGTCTTAAAATTATCGCAAAGAAAAAAAAATAATAATAATGTAAGTAAATTGTTAACTTCGTTCAAAATTGTTTTTGTGGTGGAAGTCATTTGGTGTAAAATGACTTTTTTTTTTTTTTTTCCAACTGTGAACAGATCTCTCATTAATCTTTACGTTTAATTGTCAGTAGTCAGTAGAGAGTCAGTGAGAGATGGAAAGGAAAATTTAATGGACGCAGAAGATAAAAATAAAAATAATACGAATTTTTCCAAAATATAGTTCAAAAATATTTTATTTAATTTTATTATACAATAATTTATGGTTAGATTACTTTAAATAAATAAATTTATTGATTTATCTTATTAATAATTAATTATAAAATTACAGAATCAATCAGGGCAGTTGAAAGCGCCCACTGGCGAGTAGAAATAACACTCCAGGAGACTCACAACTTTTATTTTATACAGTTTTTATGCTGTATTTATTTTATTTAAGGATTACTTAATAATCCTTAATGGAAATTAATTAGTTATTATCTAAATGGAATTTATTAAGCTTGATATTGAAAAAAAATAAAAAAAAACACATTAATTAGTTGATGACAGAGGTTTTATTATTTTTGCGCGTGGCTGAGTTAGTCAGTCTCGGATGGAATCGACTGATTGGGTGTTAATTCTCAACGACCGATCTGTTGATTTCTACCAAAGGAGATAAAGAAAGAGAGAAACAGATGGAAACAAATGGAGATAGAAAGAGAAAAAGATAGAGAAAGAGTGATAAACGGGGCAAGAGAGAAAGAAACAGCGATGAATATAAAGCAGATAATGCGATAATGAGAATGAAAGAAAGAGAGACGGAGAGAGAAAGAAGATGGAGAAGGTTTGATGGAAGAAAGACAGGGCGAAGAAAACAAAAGGAAGAGAAACAGAGTGAAGGAAAGAGGAATGAAAATAAAGAAGCCAGTGTGATAAAGAGAAAGAAAGAGAGACAAAATGAGAAAATAGATAGGATAAGGAAGAAGAGAGAGAGAGAGAGAGAGAGAGAAAACAAGAGGCAAAAGTGAGAAAAAGAGACAGGAAGAAATAAACAGTCAAACAAAAGAGATCAAGAGAGGAAATGAGAGAGGGAAAGAACAAGGACTATATTGAGAAAGGCGTTTTTATCGAATTACGGCAAAGACAACTAAAGCCACGAAATCAGTGTATCTTGTCTGAAAATTAAGTGTGTTCTACGGCTAGTTTGTATATTTTGCTGAATGAAAAGTCTGTTTCCAAAAGGGGAGGAACCAAGCAACCCTCGTCTGAGACTGGCTAACTCGATTATAATGTGAGAAGAGAGAGAGAGAAAGAAGAAAGCAGAGAATGTGATAAAGAGAATGACGCGGAAAAGAAAAAAAACAGAGAGAGAAAGACAGAAAGAAAGGCAGAGAGGAAGAAATGGAAATGAAAAGAAAGCAAAGAATGCGCAATAAAGAGACAAAGAGAGAGAGAGGGGAAAAGAAAAAGATAAAGAAAGAACGAAACAGGCAGAAAGAAAGACAGAGCGAGAAAGAAAAAGAGGGAGTGAGAGAACGAGAGATAAAAGCGAATGAAAGAGAGCGAAAGATAAACAATGAAACGAAAGAAATCAATGAAGTAAAAGAAAGAGGTCAACAGAGGTAGTCAGAGTGAGAAAAAGAGCGAGCGAGAGACCGAAATAGAAAGGAAGCAGAAACTGTAATAAAGATAGAAAGAGAAAAAAAGATGGAGAAAGAGATAAACAGACGAAGAGAAAGGTAGATAGAAAGAAACACAGAACGAGGAAGAAAGACAAAAAGAAGTGAAATTAATAGAAGGAAAGACAAAAAGAAGTGAAATTAATAGAAGGAAAGACAAGGAAATAAAGAGAGAGGAGATAACAGAAATAAAGAGAGAGAAAGAGATAACATAAATAAAGAGAAAATCACTCAGAGAGAGAGAGAGAGAGAGAGAGAGGAGATTGAAAGAGATAAACAGAAGAAAAGAGGGACAAAAGAAGATAAACGTGATAGAAAAGAAAAGGAGAGAGAGAGAGAGAGAGAGACAAAAAGAAAGAGAGAAATTATAGGAAGACAGAGAAAGAAATAGGGATAACTAAATGGAAAGAGAAAAAGATAGAGAGAGAGAGAGAACGAGAGATAAAAGTGAATGAGAGAGAGAGAGAGAACGAGAGATAAAAGTGAATGAACGAGGGAGAAAGATAAAGATCGAAACGAAAGGAATCGATGAAGTAAAAGAAAGAGAACGTAGAGGAAGTGAGTGAACAAAAGAGCGAGCGAGCGAGAAACTGAGATAGAAAGAAAGCACAAAGGGTGATAAAGAAAGAAAGAGAGACAGAAAGCGAAAAAAAGATTTAGAAAGAGATAAACAGACGAAGAGAAAGGCGGATAGAAAAAAACACAGAACGAGGAAGAAAGACAAAGAGAAGTGATATTGATAGAAGGAAAGACAGAAAAAGAAATGGAGAGAAGGAGATAACAGAAATGATGAGAAAAGGAGTCAGAGAGAGGGAGAGAGAAACACACACGCAAGAGATGAAAAAATAGATAAACAGAGAAGGAAACAGAGAGAAAAGGAGGAAAACGTGATGCAAATGAAACAGAGAAAGAGAGGAGAAAGAGAGAAATTATAGGAAGACAGAGAAAGAAATAAGGAGAACGAGTCAAAGAGATGAGAGAGAGATGAAATGCGCTTTCCTGTATTTTCAGACGTAGTGCTAAGCAGAGAGCCCAGTAATTGTAGACGCAATCATAATAGCGCATAATTTTACACAATTTCCGTCCGCAGCTCATCACCAAGCATTCACTGCTCGAAATGAAAGCATGCAGCATTCATTACGAGGCTCTTTTCGGGGCCACTTTCAAAACGGAAGCATTAGTTAGCACAATGAGTTTAATTTCGAAACCCCGAATCAAAAGCACTATGGGCGCATATTCGCTCTAAAGGAGACGAACAAAGGGACCGGAACACACACACACAAACACGCACTTTTCCATCCCACTAACTCTCCTCAATAACCACAAACTGTTCTTTGCAAATTCTGCAGCACAGACAGCAGCGCACCCTGACGACGAATTTAGGAAGTTCGCTTAACTTATGAAAATCGAGACAAAATTCCAATTATATTTCTACAGAGAGGAGATGCCTAAGCCACAAAAAATTGACCATTCTTATTTATTTTCCTACACCTACGCCTTTCTCTCTCTTATTAAACTACCATCAGTCTTCACCTCAGAGGTTAGGTTTCCCTCGCTAAACAAACGAGTCCGTAGAATTTCCTCTCCGAAATATCCGTGACAGATGGAAAGAAAGATTTGTTTAGTCAAGATGAAAGATCAAAGCCTCCAAGGAAATTATATGAAAATCATTATTTTCTGTCCAAGTTAGAAAAGGGAAGAGAGGGAGAAAAAAAACAAAATTCAACATCCTTCTAAAGACATGGACCATTTTTCCAGTAGAGCCATCGCTGCTGCTGATGTTCCTTGGTGTTGGAGAGGTAGAAGAGGAAGCACGTGTCTCAGAAACCACTGCTAACTATAAAAGGAAAAGGACAGACGGCCCACACAGAGCCGAAAAGACTCGCATTAAAATCCCATCAGCTTCTTGAGAGATGGCATCGTTAACGTTTGAAACAGATAATTGGCCAGTCATCTTTCGGCAGCGCCATTTTTCTATTTTCTTTTGTTCGCGGCCCATAAAAAGGAACGCTGTGATCATTCTCAATTCGTTTTCCAAGTAGTATGACCCTACCTCCGTTTTCTTTTTCTTTTTCTCAAGACGTCTTATATTCTTGGGGCATTACTTCGGTATTTCTCCTCTGATGGGAGTAGGGGGGGGGGGGGGCAGCTCAACGCTGAGGATGCTGAAGAGCGAATTCGTATATCTAACCTCCCCTACTCTACCCCCAAAGTCCCTCTTACCCTTTTGTTATCTTCCCTTTACTTCTCCCCCCACCCAAGAATCGTTAGTTGGAAAAACTTTTTCCTCTTCTTCTCTCTCTCCCTTTATCGAGATAAATGAACTTTGATTTTGATGGTCTTTCACGCCGTGTTTGGACCCGAATTACGTATACAGCGTCTCATTTGGGAGATTTTTTTTCAAATTATCAACTTTTATTTCCCTATTTCTTTGTACAGATGGCAGTGACATCAAATACAAAAGGAGATTACATTATATACGCCTTTTATTACAATATTTAATGTACTCCGAATATGTTTGTCACTTTTGAGTAGCTGCCCTTTCCTATTCGTCTTACCCTACAATTTGATAATTATTCAAATTATTAGTCAAATAGCAAATACCCAGTCTAGAATGTTTCGATTTCGATACTAATATACCCCTCAAGGTGTATATAACCACCATCCGTCTAACACAGGGTGGAAAAGGCCCCTTAACACACATGCACACAATTTCTAATATATGCTAAGGTAATTAATAATCTCCAAATTTGTATGTCCTTTACATTACAATTTAACTTTTGAAACAAACCAATCAGGACTGTCACTTCTGAGTAGCTGCCCTTTCCTATTCGACTACCCTGCAATTTTATAATTCAAATTTCTCATCGTTTACTAAAAAAAAATTGCAGATACTTCTCTTCAGAATATCATAACTCCTTACATTTTTGAAACGACCCAATTAGGACTGTCACTTTTGAGTAGCTGCCCTTTCCTATTCGTCTACCCTGCAATTTTATAATTATTCAAATTCTTACTTCGTATACTTCTTTCAAGTGGCCATTTCTTCCCACCTGACCACTCATCGAAATCCTCCCCATCTTTGCATAAAATATTCTAATTTCAAACGATTTATCCCATCTATTTAATATTCATATCGCGGTATTAAGAGAAATAAAACCATCCAACCATTTTAAACCACGTGTGGATAGTGTAATTATTCTGTAAGTCACGTTAAGGAGGGGAGTGTTTGATGATTGATCTTACTAATATACACAAAGCAATAAAAAAATATATAATAGAAGCGCTTCGTTTTTTTAAATTTTTTTCTTTTAAAATTGCGAGGGAAATTTCAGGCGAACTTTTGGACAACCTATAATTTGGTTTAGCCATAACACACCATAAACTTACTCCGGATTTATTAGCGCACTGATTAATAGATCAATCATGGCCATAGTTGGAAAACAAGCCGATAAAATGAACCAAATGAGTAATATTATCCAATAAAAAAAAAAAAATCGTATAAAATTTTACTGTTAATATATAAAATGGACCTAAAAGTAATTTATCTTAATTCTACACTTTGGGGTAAATTGGTTTTCATTAAAAATATAAATTATTTGTATTTCTGCTTTTTTTTTTTTAACTTTCCACGCGGTACCAAACGATCAAATTTCTTTCATTCATGCTACAGACATTGTTATTAGTCGCTTGGTTGAGCACGTGCGTCAACTTTTTTTTTTTTTTTTTTTTTTCGTTTGGTGCCCGGATGTTGTTTGCAGACGACAAAGCGTTTACCGGCATGAAATTTTACATAAATATCGAAACTTTTTAACAGCAAATTTTGTTTCCTGTTTGAATCGATTTTGAAAACTCTATAAAGTAGCGTAATTCACCAATCGGGGACATTTAATTTAACCAAGATGATGAAATATCTTTTGGAGAATATTATACAAACAGAATATTTGATCTAAAAGGGGATTAAATGAAGACATTTAATATTAAAAGCGAAAATCCTTTGGGAGATTACTTTTAATATATTTCATTTGAAGCTTTTCTTCTAAATCCGGGAATGTTATTGTGTTTCTCAATTACTTATTTACATTTATCTTTTTATTTTTCTCTAGTACTTAAAATTGTTTGGGGTTTGAAAGATTCAAAAATATTTCTTGACTATTAGCGTTAAGGATACGTTTAGAGATGACTTCTTCCAGTTCAATTATACATTTTTATTTTTAATCCTAGCGAATAAATGTATATGTAATCTCTCGAGTGTTCTGCGTTTAATTTTATGTCTTCCATCCATTTAAAATGGTGCATCATTTAAATTTATAATAAGAAATGGAAAAAGAAGCCACGATGAGTACCTACGAATTCTAATAACAATTTTCAAATGTTGCCAACACAGAAACAGAATTAATTTGTGTCTTTTTGTTTGGATGGATTTTACTAAATCGATTCTTAAATTTCTAACGTGTGCGCTAGTAATGTTGCTAGTAAAATTAGCTTGTACAACAGAAAGGGAAAACTAGAGAAGATTCAATTAATTTTTGTAGATGATTCTAACCCACGTGATCTATTTTGAAGTCTACCAAGGGATGGTGTATTCAGTCTTTTGTGTAGATACACTGCTCGACAAAATTAACAGAACACGTAGAAAACGTGGTGCAGCTAGCGATGAAGGTGGACAAAATCCCATTCTTCCACCAGCGTAAATCTTACCTCACCAATTGACCAAGGAGTTGGCTGTCGACGTGCAATGCGACGCCCAAGGGTGTCCCACACGTTGTGTGGACACCCTTGTGGGCCAAAGAAATCTGGGCCAAACGCACCCCTAAAAAGTCATACATAGAGTTGAGGATCTGTTCTCGGTACCTCAGACCAAGATCTGAGGATCTGTTCTCAGACCTTGGCCAGATCTTCTTGTAATGGTTCCTATCTCCTGAAACTGGTTCCGTAGTGCTGGGACGACACTGCGTGACACTTTAAACCAAGTTCCCTCAGCCTGAAATGCCCGGCTTCAAGTCGTCCAACGGTCAGCCATCTCAAGAATCATCTAAATGACGATAACTTGCCATCCTGGGTACTGGAGATGTGGCTGTCCCACTGATTTGCATAATTTGCATAATATGCTGCTCTGTCAGGTGGTAGATCGATTTCTACTGTATACTCGGAATTTGCATGCCTATTATATCAAACAGTCGCCTTGGGAGTTCTTCACGTGGCGTGCTTGAACCAGCACGATTCCACAAAATTGGGTTTCCTGTTAACAGTTTGGTGCGATATCTGATAGTTGTAAATCCCTCGAGACCCTATATGACTGTATTTTCTGTTTTGCGCTATGAAAAATCCGAATATTTTGAAGGGATCTATGCAGTCCTTCTCCAAGACCAACTACTTCGGACACAATGCAATAAAAAGTCATAAATGTTTTCATCAGACGGAATTCGAACACAAACTCGTTTGCAGGATGAAAAACCTGGGTTTCCGGAAAGAAAAACGACACAACCCTTATTCGAGTCCGACTACTGGTTGGGTGTTTTCCACAATGGCTGAGTTAGTCGGTCTAAGGCGAGGGTGGCATGGTTTTTTCTTCCGGAAACTCCGGTTTTTTGTCCTGCAAACAGCAAATCGACCGCAGAACACACGCAATTTATAAACATATTATATACGGAGCAATATGGCTAAGTTTTTGGCAAACAATCACAATAAACTTAAGAAAAATATTAAGCGAATACACATTTATCAAATAGAGGTTCAAATAATAGAAAACACTGGTTTTTATACATGCCATCCAACGATATCCTTGCTCAGTTTCTTTGTTTCTCGATAAGGGAAAAGTCAGAACCGACAAACGTGTCGTCTTTGAACTCTCCTTCACCCGCTGTATTTTTCATTTTGAAAAATAATCGCCTTTTTAAGAGGTCAGAGCCTGCTCGCGATCAACACATCCCCGTATCCAATTCTTCTCTTTATTTTTTGATAATGCAATCAATTACGAAACCAGCAACGAAAGAAAATATAACCTGTTACCTCACAGACAACAAAAATCAAGGAAGATTCGTAATAGGAGAATAAAAAATGTTTTTATTGCAAACAGAAGGAGAAATGCGCAAGAAAGTGCAACCATTATTGTAGAGTGACGTCACTTATCAGATCAGGCAATCATTTCGGCATTGTTAAGTGACGTCACAATAGAAATCAACAAATGTAATGAACTGTTTTGCAAATAGAACGTGAAATGCAACAGATCAGGAAAACAATTTGGTATTGTTCAGTGACGTCAGAATAAAAAATGTGTTTATTGCAAATATAACTTGAAATGCAACAATAAGTTTCAATCATTATTGTAGAGTGACGTCACTTATCAGATCAGGCAATCATTTCTGCATTGTTTAGTGACGTCACAATAGAAATCAACAAATGTAATGAACTGTTTTGCAAATAGAACGTGAAATGCAACAAGACTTGGCAACCATTGTTGTAAAGTGACGTCACTTATCAGATCAGGAAACCAATTCGGTATTGTTCAGTGACGTCACAATAAAAAATGTGTTTATTGCAAATATAACTTGAAATGCAACAATAAGTTTCAACCATTATTGTAGAGTGACGTCACTTTTCAAATCAGGCAACTATTTCGGTATTCTTCAGTGACGTCACAATAAAAATGTTTTTATTCCAAATAGAACGTGAAATGCAACAAGACTTGGCAACCATTGTTGTACAGTGACGTCACTTATCAGATAAGTCAACTATTTCAGTATTGTTCAGTGACATCACAATAAAAAATGTTTTTATTCCACTTAGAACGTGAAATGCAACAATAAAGTTGCAACCATTATTGTGGAGTGACGTCACTTATCAGATCAGGCAATCATTTCGGCATTGTTTAGTGACGTCACAACAGAAATCAACAAATATAATGAATTCTTTTGCAAATAGAATGTGAAATGCAACAAGACTTAGCAACCATTGTTATAGAGTGACGTCACTTATCATATCAGCCAACCATTTCGGTATTGTTCAGTAACGTCAGAATAAAAAATGTGTTTCTTGCAAATATAACTTGAAATGCAACAATAAGTTTCAACCATTATTGTAGAGTGACGTCACTTATCAGATCAGGCAATCATTTCTGCATTGTTTAGTGACGTCACAATAGAAATCAACAAATGTAATGAACTGTTTTGCAAATAGAACGTGAAATGCAACAAGACTTGGCAACCATTGTTGTAGTGGACGTCACTTATCAGATTATTATTATTATTATTATCTGTTTATTTCCATAAGGAAACCACCCCGGGACGGCAAAGTGCCAGGAGGGTGCTAAGTACATATCAGGGTACGAGATACTACGTGCAGTGGGTTACATATACTGAACACGTAGTCTCGTCCCGAAATATTATATACACATTTTATGTTTAATACATACATACAGTATTTACACATTTATGATTGTGTACAAACATTATACAGCTCATATATTTACAATTCATTAATAATTCCACATATAACTTACATATTAACACAACTGTTACAGAAGGTATATTTTTACAGTCAACAGATTATTATTGTTCTTAAAGCAGAAAGCTTCACTTTTATTCACAATTCTTTAGTACTTTGCAGCCGATTCATATTTCAGTAAGTCTGTACGAATCCTGGAAGATCTCTTTCCGGTATGTTGCATCCTCACAGATCAGGAAACCAATTCGGTATTGTTCAGTGACGTCACAATAAAAAATGTGTTTATTGCAAATATAACTTGAAATGCAACAATAAAGTTGTACAGTGACGTCACTTATCAGATCAGCCAACCATTTCGGTATAGTTCAGTGACGTCACAATTAAAATGTGTTTATTGCAAACAGAACTTGAAATGCAACAATAAGTGCAACCATTATTGTAGAGTGACGTCACTTATAGGCAACCATTTCGGTATTGTTCAGTGACGTCACATCAGAAATCAACAAATGTAATGAATTCTTGTCGAATATAACACGATTCCAAGCTGTGTTCGATAGAGATTTCACATTACCTTTTGCGTAATTTAACTACGCATTCCTCTTCTGAGAAATGTCGTCCCTCCCTCCCTCCTCCGAATCCCCTTAAAATTAACGAGAAGTTAGAGATGGTGAGGAGAATTGTAGCAGAAGGAAGTAAAGCATTAAGCCCATAGAAATGCTCGCGGTGGATGGCAGAAGCAAACCCGAAACCTGAGTCGTCTGGCTGATGGAATTATAATGACTCATAAAGCAAGCAAAGCCTTCACCTGCCTCCAACTAGTTACCTAAACTCTAAGTGCAACACTGTACGTGTACGTGTGTGTGTGTACTCTCCGTCTGTTTATCGGACTATCATACAACATCTATCCATCCATCTGTTTTCTCAGTTAGCACGTTGCGGGCTGAATTGCTAATCAATACGGTAAAATACAACTTTAACAGGTTCGCTGAACAGACGTAATTGTCTTTTGATGGGTATTGTATAAACACACACGCACACGCGCGCCTGCTAATAGTGATACGGACGGGTGGGTGTGTTTGAGTTGTAGGGGGGAAGTAAGAACCATACTTTCCAAACAGCAAAGTAAAAAATTCAGCTCATTAAATATGCAAAATCTAATTTAGCGTCGTCTGACTTAGAAGTCGTCTGCGATCTGAAAAATGTTATCTGCTGCCACCAGACGGCAGGAGGATCATACACGGTCCTAAATCGAAGTTATATACGCAGTTTGTTCTTTTTACTACTGATAATTCGTTTTGTTGTGTCTGTGGGGTTGTAAGCTCGGCGTATGACGTAACAATGAAAATATTTTGTCGTTTGGTACGGTAATATTGTCTTTTTTTTTTTAAACTACAACTGGCGATTTTTTAAAACTTACCAATACGTTAAAAGAGTCATCAAAAATACGATTGCTTTATCGTCTGCCATAGCTTTCGTCTTTTGGTGTTTCTCCAGGTTTCTGAAGAGGTAAATGCAGTTTGCATAGCTTTACAACCCACTCGCGTTCCTCGAATTCTTACCGTAAATACCTAAAATTCTTACGGTAATTATTTTAGTGGTCAGCAGTATTCTCCCCATCATTCTTTCTGGTGAAGTGGATATCGCGAACTTCCATTACCGCGTTTGCAGATAACAGTAAACCCGATTTAGAGGTAAGTTGCGTAAAGGTAATACGTTCCGTTAATTTTCTGAAGACCTTCATCAGAGACGTTGAAAACGCAAGTTTGCTTCCTATGTGTAATCATAGTACTATTAACTATTATTTAAAACACGCATGCTCAAATATATTTGAGTACAGTAGGCTTTTCAGACATTGCATTCAATGGCTCCGGTGGTCTTCTGACAGAAGGACATTAGATGAATCTTCAACAATCTCGATTCAAAGACGTCTGGAGTTCCCGATGGCATTTCTCCACTCGTTCTCGAAGCCTAGAATTCTAGACCTTCCTCCTGTTTTGTCTCATCTTCTTACATCCTCTTATGGTACTGGTGGTTTTCTTCTGTTTGAAGTGAACCACCCAGTGAATAAAAAAAGGGTGACAAATTCTTCCCTTACAGTTATGGTCCCTTTGCGTTTACCTCTATTTCTAAAGTAATGGAAGAATTCAGCAACCACCAAACAAACTGGAAACCATCCATCTGATGGATGATCGTCAATATGGATTCCGTCAGTATTCGATCCATTGGTAATGTATTGACTCATGTTACTCATCTGTGGACAAATTCGATGGGAAATCTTAGATGTGTCAAGACCAATTACTTTTGACATTTCAAAGGCTTTTGTCGTGCTTCGCATAAAGGTCTACTAAACAAACTTCCAACTGATGGATTGAGGATTGTTTTTTTTGCGAATGGATCCAGTTTCCTTTGTCATTAGTCATTGTAGATGGCTCTGTATTCTGATTTTGCCACTAATGCTGGGTTCACTTATTTCTTCCACTCTTTTTCTCCCTATATTAATGATCATCTTCCATCGGTTGGAAATCCTACCCATATCTGATGAGAGAGAGAGAGAGAGAGAGAGATTGTCGCATGGAGCGAAGAAAACTTCGTTAATTTCAATCCTTCTAAAACTGTGTCAGCTTTTTTCTCTCAAAAAGAGTCAGCTGGCCCCATATTTATCTTAACTGGGGTTTACTCTGGCTTCTCATTTCTTCTAAATATCGTTTCATTTGCATAAAAAAAAAAAAAACCTGAACTTTCTACTTTTGTCTGATTACTTATTCCTCTAAATAGCTAATGAGTATAAAATATCAAATCCCTACCAATGAATGTTGTTCCCACATCTGGGATGGCGCCCACAAAACTTCTCATAAGCATTCACATTAATTAATAATTAATGAAACTGAAACTCTGTCCACTCACTATCGCACAGATATTTCTTTAAAACTTCCTTCAAACTAAGTCCTGAAAATTACAATACATATATTTATTTATTTATATTTTTCTTTCTCTGTTTCGTTTTCTCTCTCTCTCTCTCCTTCCCTCTCCTACTCTTTCTCTTCTTCGCTATCTCATTTTTTCTCTCTTTCTATCACTCCTCTTCTCTCTCTCTCTCTCTCTCTCTCCTTCTGCTCTGCTCTCTTTCTCTCTCTCTCTCTCTCTCTCTCTCTCTCTCTCTCTCTGCTCTCTTTCTCTATCTCTCTCTCCTTCTCTCTCTCTCTTTGCTCTATTTCTTTCTGCTCTCTGCTGTTTTTCTTTCTCTCTCATTTTTTCTTTTTCTCTCTCTCTCTCTGCTCTCTTTCTTTCTCTCTCCTTCTGTCTCTGCTCTCTTTCTATCTCTGTTTCCTGCTGTTTTTATTTACCTCTCCTTTTCTCCTCTCTTTCTCCTTCTCTCTCCTCTCTTGCTCTGTGTCATCTCTTTTTTCTCTTTATCCTTCTCTCTTTCTTACTCTTTATCTCTGTTTCCTTTTCTCGCTCTGTCTCTTCGTTTCTGTCTGTCTCTCTTTCCTTCTTTCTCTCCTCTGTTTCTTTTTTGTTTCCTTCTCTCTCTCTCTCTCTCTCTGTTTCCTTCTCTCTCTCTCTCTCTTTTCATTTCTCTCTCTCTCTCTTTGTGACAATTTTAAGATCTTGCCGCATATTTAATCCGGTATAAGTGAGTACTTAATCCTCGCGTCTCTATCCACTGGGTCTATCACTCACTCACTTCGAACACCCCCGTCTTCGACCTTCCCTTACGGCAAAGAAATGTCGGAAGAGGGCAAAGGGAGGCCGCACCGAATCTAAAACGTTTTTATCACGGGGGCAGACTGGCGGCTTAAAAGAGTCCCGCCAGTTGCCCCGTTGTGTTGGGATCGGCATCGGGCCGGTTATTGCCCGGAGGAAATCCACCTGCTTAGCCCCTTCCGACAGGGCACGGCGCAATGAAATAACACCCCCCAGCAGCTGCGTACTGATCTGTGACACTCGAAGAAGTTATGGACACGATAATCTGCGCGTGACGTATGTGGCCGAGCTGGAAGGCGCCAATATTTCTCGTGCAATCCGTCTCTCCCCGAGAGGCTTCTTCCGATTTAGCCGCTCCTCGCGACCGTCATTGTCACAGCGAAACGCCGACTAGAGGAGCAAAGCGGTCTTTACCTGGCTCAGAGTGTGACAGCACCCCTCATTGTGGATGCACCACTCGCGAGACAGCTCATTCATCAACGTGATCCACGCGGGCCCACAAGGCCCCGCTGCCGAGGAAATAGGCTTAATTACCATATTATGAACATCGAGACAATGAACTCGTCAAACACGAAGCGACGCCTGTCGGAGCGCCTCGCGGCAGGAGTTGTAATCACGGGGACGGACGGACGGCGGATCAGACGACTCCGACCGGACATTCGCAGAAGACAAAACGGGACAGAAGAGTGAAAAGGCGGATTATAAGAATGAGGAAGGAAAGATCTTAGTTTGGGGTGGGGTGGGGGGCGGGAAAAGAAACGCGAAAGAGACGGGCGCGTGCGTGAGAGGCTGGGGGAAGGCTGGAGATGGGGAGGGGGCGAACCGTTGGGAACAAGTTGAAGGATTGGGCCGCTCGATACAGCACGCCGAGGGTAGTCATCAATCACGCACCTGTCAGGGCAGCGCGGAGACACAAAAGAGTGAGGCTACCTGATATGTGATCAATGAAAATGTCGGGGGGAGGGGGACAGGTGGGGGGAGGGAGTTGTTGGAAAAAAGCGCTCTTCTCTCTGCGGTCGGGTATTAGGACAGCGGCTGTCTGCGAAGTAGTGACCAGGGTAGAACACGGAGCGAAACTCGCCCGACTGACATCGCAGCGCGAATGCGGGAAGATTAATATTGTGTCAGTACGCTTTTGCAGTTTTCCGTAGCGGGCGTACGGCTTCGGGGCCGCAGCGTTTGGCGTTCACGTGTGGAGGCAACCTGGAAGCAATTACCGCGAATGAAAATCATTAAAGACACACTCGCTTTAATTTACGGCCGCGTTAAAAACGTATTGAAGAAGAGAGAGAGAGAGAGAGAGAGAGAGAGAGAATAACCGAAGATACCTGCCAGTCGGTGATTACTGCTTCGCTCTTCGAAATGGTTTGCCTAAATAATCGCCCGCCCGCCCGCGTGAACGTGTGTGTGTGTATTCGCTGGGGTTTTCGGCGAAATCAAATGCTACGAATTGTTCCCGTCCATCGAGTACGGTTAGGGCAATGCGCGGTTCAATAGATTCGCGCTCGTGTGGCAGCCGAGGAAGGCAACAATGAAAATTAGCTTCACTTTTCAAGCAGACTTCGGCTGCTCTAAATGGGATTTCAATGACCCGGATGAACCCACCTCTCGCGACTTGTGATTGTTGGAGGGTGCTCCACTTCTTCCCCACCCCTCCCTCTCTCTCTCTCTCTCTCTCTCTCTCTTTTATTCACTCTTTCTTTCTACTTCATTTTTCTCCTTGCATGCGCTCCTCTCTCTCTTTATTCTTTTCCTCTTCTCTTCTTTTTCTCCTATTTTTCTATCTTTCACACTGTTTCTCTCGTTCACTATACCTTCATCTCTCCTCCTCTTCTTCTTTTCTCTTCTCTCTCTCTCTCTCTCTCTCTCTGGGTATCTGTTTCTTTTCCTCTGTCACTGTCTTTCTTTCTCTCCATCGCTCTTTCCATTTCCCCCCCTCTTTCCGTCGTTTTACTCTTTTCACCCTATATTTTCTCTCTGTTTCTTCGTTCTTTCATTCTTCCTCCCACTGTCTTTCTGTAATTTTTTTGTCGATATCTCTTTTCCTTTCGCTCTCTCTTTCCTTTTTCTTTCTTTTTTTCCTTTCCATTTGTTTTTTTTTATTGTCCTTCACCATCTGTTGTTTTTATTTTCTGTATCTTTTCTTTTTCTCTTGCTTTCTCTGTCTACTTTTCTTTCTTTTTCTCTCTACCCTTCATCGTTTTTCTCGTTTCTCATTTTCTCTTCTCTCTCTCTTTATTTTTCTCTTCCTTCCTATCTCTTTTCGTTATTTCTCTATGGTTCTCACTCCTCTCTCTTTCTGCTTCCTTCTTTCTCCCTTTCCTTTTCTCTTCTCTCTTCTTTCTCTCTCTCTTCTTCTTCTTCTATCTTTTTCTCCTCTCGTTATTTCACTATGACCTTCACCCTCACTCTTTCTTTCTTCTTCCTCTTTTCACTCCGTCCTCTTCTCTTCTTCCATCTTTTATTCTCATTCTTCTCTCTCTCTCTCTTTCTCCTTTCGTTATTTCTCTATGATCTTCACTCTCTCTCTCTCTCTCTCTCTCTCTCTCTCTCTCTCTCTCTCTCTCTCTCTCTCTTCTTTCTTCTCTCGCTCTCTCACTTCCATTATCTTTTTGTTTCTCCCTCATTTTTGACATGTTTTTCTTTACTCTTTCTCTATCTTTTTCTTTTCCCCTCTTTCTTTCTTTCGTTTTTCTCTCTGGCCTTCACCTTCTCTCTTGGTTCTCAATCTCTCTCTTTCGGTCCATATTTTCTCACTCGCTGTCCACCGATCTGTTCATCATTGGCTGTTCTTACAGCTGCACTGAGGCAGCTGAGGTCATGAGGCGTCAGTATACGACAAAGGCCGCAGCACGAGCTACGACACATTTGCACGCGGTGCTGCACGAAAGATAATTCCACCCAATTATCCCAATATCCACCTTTGCGTCGAAGACAAAGAAAGTCATTTTAATCTCAATGCCAAATAACTTTAAAAAATTTAAGATTGTTTAGAGAGGAAATTGCACATTAAAAAAAAAAAAATTTTTTTTTCTTTCGATATATGCCAACCATCCTGGTCCTAATAAATCAGCGAACTTCCTACCAAGGTTCAGGTGGCACAGCGCTTATCCCTTCGTTTCTTAACAAAAGAATTTATATTACCCCAAAAAAAAAAATTGCAGAAAAGAAAACAAGCATCTTGTAGACGACCCTCGAAGAACAAAGAAAATTATAAAAGTAAACAAGCAGCCGACCCGTGTTTTCACAGACCCATCTCCATATTTATAACTCGTGTTAAAATAGCTGTGCTAAGCGTGACTGATTACCCCTGGGGCCCAGAGTTCCCACCTACCGGCACAAGTTCGCGCGAAGCTTTTTTAGCATCGATAGTTGAATTTCCTAACTTTCGATTACCAGCTTAAAGGGGAAGGGGAAACTTTCCTCTTATTAGGAAACTCGAAGAAAAACACGCTCATCTCAAACGACAGATCAGTCCCCGGGGTCGAAGGAAATTAATATTTATGCGCCGAACATTCACCTGTTTATATTTCCGCACAACCAAAAGATGTCCACGTTAGGCCTAATACCTTCTCCTTCTCATAATTTCCGCGTCTGACGCGTATTCGATTCCGGCGTTTCTTTCTTCTCTTATACTCCTGAGAAATTTCACGAGCTCCCAAATTCCACCTCATCAACGTTATTTTTAGCCTTACTTGACTCTCGGTTACCATTAGAGGTCTCTGATGAGAATTTTGTACCTCGCTTCAATTTAATTCATTAAACCATGGTGGTCCCACCCCTTTTTTAATGTTTACCTAACGGGGGTCGCTAATTGTCACCGGAGATTAAGTTTTCGTGTTTATTCGTGTCGTTTGGTTAGTCGAAGTTGTTTCCAGATGACCCCCCCGCCCAAACGCCTCAGTATTACGCGCGTCAGAGATGCCCACATGTGAATTTGAAGTCGCGAAGAAATTATGGTCAAGAGTTTGGAAAATATCTTTTGAAAAGCAAAACGCTGCTACCAGTGGGGTGCGCGCTTTAATTATTTAGTTAATCAGTGATAATAATTAATTCCTAGCGTATTGAGAGATGTTAAATGAAATTTTAGATAAATGCTACATTCTTTACATTCTAAAATTTACAAAATGCTAATCTACGTTCCGGTGACACTTTAATGTCTTCATCAGAAGACGTTAAAGGTTTTGCAAAAATGTCATATTGTTATGTAGGTTGGTTATCAGAAGTTTAACATTTCCGGACTCTGCTTTTCCGAATAAATCGATTAGTAAAGCTTTTGATAAATCAACAATAAAATGTTTTGATAAATCAACAATAAAAACTTTCGATAAATCAACAATAAAATCTTATGATGAAGAGGCGAAATTTTCGAATGAACAAACAGTCAAAGCTTCCTAATAGCCTAACAAGTTTTGAATAAACTTCCAATACACAAGCAATCAAAACTTCGAAAAAAAAAAAAAAAAAAAAAAGAAGCAATCGAAAATTCTGAATAAACGACGAAAACTTCCGAAAAAACGAACATTCAAAAACTTCATAATAACATGCAAAAACATCCAAAGCTTAGGAGTAAACGAATAATCAAAACTTATGAATAAAAACGCTCAAAACATACAAATAAACACTTCAGAATAAATGAATAAAAAATATTTAATAAAAAAATTCACTGAAAGAATAGTCAAAAATTAAGAGTGAAAGAAGTCAAAACCCAGAACTTCGGAAAAAGGAACAATCAAAACTTGAAAATAAAATCGAAATCGCCAATAAATCAACAACGAAAATTTCGAATAAATCAACAATCAAAACTTCCAATAAATCAACAATGAGAACTTTGAATAAAACAAAAATCACAACCGAAAAAATCAACAAACTTTGAATAAATCAACGATGAAAATCTGAATAAATAAAATATCAAAACTTCGCAAAAAATCAACAAATTTCGAATAAATCGACAATGAAAAATTCCAATAAGTCAACAATCCAAGTCTCTAATAAGTCAACAATGAAAACTTTGAATAAATCAAAAATCAAAACTGCGAAAAAATCAACAAACTTCAAAATTAAATCAAAATTAAAAACTTTTAAAAAATTAACAATCGAAACTTTCCAATAAGCGAACACATTTGAACAATCAACGCTCCCCAAGAAACCCAAAACTTTCAACCAAAGTAACAATCAAAACTTATGAATAAACACACAATCAAAGCTTCCAAATAAACAAAGGAGCAACGCTTCAGAATACATCAGCAACAAAAACTTCAAAATAAATAATCAATGCTTTCCGATAAAATAACAATTTCGAACGAGCAATACAATCAAAACAAACAATCAAATAAACAAACAAACAATCAATCAAATAAACAATCAAACAATCAAAACAAACAATCAAATAAACAAACAAACAATCAAAACAAACAATCAATACTCTTTCAAATAAACCAACAATCGGTACTCCTTCAAATAAACAAACGATCAAAACGTCCAAATAAATCAACATATTTCTGATTTATTGGAAAGATAATATTGATTTTCGTCTTTCAAAGCTTGAGTCAGCTTCCTTTTTTTTTGCCTCTGGAAGTATTCTATACCGCCATCTAGCGGATTTATTCTGAATAAATACTGTGGATGGCAGCGTAGGGTATTTCAGAGGCAAAGAATTTAAACAATTTTTCTGTTTATACCCCAGGACGTCTATTTAAGAGCAGAAGAGCTCACAAGAGAGGGGAAAAAAGTACAAGAACATCACCGTATTTAGCATTTGTCATAGGCTTAAACTACGATCAAGTGAAACGCGGGTATTAATGCACCCTTGCCTTTAACCATTCATTATTTCTGATGATTATCATTTCTATTATTTAAGCGCTTATAACTATACCGTTATAACGACTTTATTAGTGATTAATAATTTAATTAACTTAATAATTATTCTTTAATAAAAGTAACTATCATTAAATTTGGCTTCCGTGTTCGCGGTCATTCCTACATGTCGCCAGATGGCGCTCGTCAGTTCATTACGTAAAAATGTGTGTACGTTTGTTATTCAAAACTCTCGATGACTATCGTATGTGTAATAGTTCATGACTTGTAGCCGAAGTCAGTTTTTTTTCTTTCTTTCTTTCTTTTCTATTCAAGCTGGATAAAGGTATTCGGTGAATTCGCGCTAATGTACTAACAAGACATGGAGGGTATTAAAGGCATTGCAGCGTCCCTCATTAACTGTTGCACTTCTCATTCCCACACCATTCGTTAAGTTCAGACGAAGCCAAATGAGTTCGCTGCTTTCTATCAGACGATCATGACACATACCGCTATGTACGTTTCAACCAGTGCGCGCGCGTGCTTGCTTTTCATTGTTGTAATGCCCGGCATTCGCGGAACAGCTTTTATTTCTAGTTCTTTTCTGACATCACGTGACCACGTGAATAGTTGAGGTTTGAACAGCTGCATCTAGAAGAGGAGTGGGGGAGGGGGAAGAGAAAGACACAGAGAGAAAGAGAAAGCACCGGGCCGAAGATACATTTTTAATGCACTGCAAGAGGATAAAAAAAAAGGAGGGGGAGGGGGGCATAAAAAGAAAAAGGGAAAGCAGAATATGTTATTGGTGTTCAGCTTTACGTAGAGATAAGTGCAACAAGACACGGGAATTTTATGGATTAAGGTAATTTACTGAAGAAAATTCCGCATTCTTTTTTCTTTTCGTTTCTGCAAACAAAGGAAAGTTTCAATAGAGGAGGAAATGGTAATAAGACAATCATTAAACGCACTAATATGCCGTATTTAAATTAGCGTCATTTATTTTATTCATTTTGCCAATTATCTTGGATTGCGCGCAGTGAAAGCAATCGTGTTATTCCGCATTTAAAGAAGGTCGTGCGCATTTATACACTGCCATGCCAAATTATTGGAATCGTAGTAGGGATCTGTTGAAATAATCATCCGGGAGAAATCGCGGCTCATCGCTGAAGCCAGTCGGCGGCTCTTAAGGAGGGGGGGAAGATCGCGGGTCAGAGGTCGGATAACTTTATTTTACTCCGACAGTCGTCATGGAGGTCAAAGGTGCGCGGGTTTTTTATTATAATTTTGCGAAAGATAACCTTACTTTTCCCAGAGTCCTTTTGGAAATCGGAATGCGCATGTGCAGTGTATGTATCCCGCGTGTATACTACGCTTGAGAATAAATTGTCCCAAGCACGCTGCTCTCATAACGGTGGATTTCGCATCGCATTAGAAGTGATGTGAGAAGAAAATCTTTCTTTTCTTTTAATTTCTTTTTCTTTCTATTTCTTTCAATTTCTCCTTTTTAATAAATCCCTCTCTTTCCATTTCCTTCCTTTTCTCTCTCTCTCTCTCTCTTTTTCAATTTATTTCCCGTTCTGTCATTCTTTTTACAAGGCACTCCCTCTGTCATTCTTTCAGTTCCCCTCTTTATCACTCTATATATTTTTTTTGTTTTTCTTTCTCTCTGTCACTTTCTCTTTGTTCATCTTTCTATTTTTTCTCACCCTTTCTCTCTTCATCCCTCAGCTTTCTTGTTATCCTTCCTTCTTTTTTACTCTGTCTTTCTTTCTTGATATAAATCCTTCCCCCTCACTCTTACTCTGTTTTCTTTCTGTCTCTTTATAAATCTCTTTTTTTCTTTCTATGAATATTTCTTTCTTTCTTTCTTTCTCTCTTTTTCTCTCTATGAATCTTTATTTCTCTCTCTCACGCTCTTTATCTTTCTTTTCTCACACTCTTTCTCTTTTTATTCTCTTTCTTCCTTTCTTTCTCTTTCTTTTTATTCTCTTTCTTCCTTTCTTTCTCTTTCTTTTTCTCTCTATCTTCTATAAATCATTATCTTCCTCTCTCTTTTTCTCTATGAATCTTTCTTTCTCTCTCGCACGCTTTCTCTTTTTCTCTTTTCACTCTTTCCTTCCCTTTCTTTTCATCTCTTTCTTTCTATAAATCATTCTTTCCCTCTCTTTCTCTCTCTTCATATAAATCTTTCTCTCTCTCGTTATATTTCTATCTGTTTTTCTTCCTCTCTCTCTCTCATTTTCGCTTTCTCTTCTTCTTCATTCTTTCTCTGCCTCATTCTTTCGTCTTCTCTCTTTTTCTCTATCCCTCTATTTTTTCTCTCTGTGTCTTTCTTTATTTACGTTTCTCCTCTTCTTTTTTTTATTAAATTTTCTTCTATATTTTCTCTCTCTTAATCTCCGTCTTTCTGTTCATCCTGTCTTCTTCTCTCCTTTTCTCCTTCTATATATTCATTCACGATTATATTTTTCTTTCGTTCCCTTTTTTCTCTCTTTCTCACTTTCTCACACTTTTTGTTTCTCTCTCTCACACACACACTTTCTATTTCTCTCTATCTCTCTCACTTTCTCGCAATTAATTTCTTTCTCTCTCTCACACACATGCACTTTCTTTCTCTCTCTCTATTCTTCTGCTGTCTCTATTTTCTCCGTCTGCACACATCTTTCCCCTTTTCTACACTGGCTCTTTTTCTCTCTTTCTCTCTAAAGAAGATTACGACGAGAAATACCATCGCATTCTCCTAGAGAGGATCACGTGAACAACTTTTAAATCTCTTCCCTAATTTCGTATAAACTGAGCCAGATTACCTTAACGATGTAAACATTTGTTCGCTTTGTGATTATCCCTTCATCACGTTTATCACATTTTATAATGTAATATTTATTTATTTATCCTTCAATCCATCGTTCTCCCACTCTGCATTCTTTCTTCATCTATCACTCCTGCTTTCTATCTACCTATCCATCTCTGTCTCTCTCTCTCTCTCTCTCTCTCTTCCTTCTCAACTCAATCAGTTTCTCTCCACACGCTCATTTCACCTAACACTCCCACTCCGATAAAGCATATACTCGAGTAGTCATGTCAGGCATTTCCTTCCCCGATAATATCAGCGGTGACGTGTGTCAGTCCTGTGGTCTCAGCTAATGACAATTTCAAACTTAATCAGTCAACCAGAGTAAATATCCAGATAGCCACTCACTCGAGTTAACATAAGATACGAGAAAGAAAGAAAGAAAGAAAAAGAAACTTTTTATTTCCGTTCTAATAAAGTCCATCATGCTATTGACATCTATCACGCAAAGGTGTACGGAGTTCATGTCGATCGGCGAACTAGGTTGGCTGCGCAAAATATCCTTAAATATCTATCATCAAGCCACTTAAAGCTATGCTGGTCTCTGCTGCTGATATGAAGTGTCATTAGAACGGCGTAAACGAGTGTTTTTTGGCCCATTTTTTTCCCCAACACCGAAATCAGTTGTTTGCGAATGATATATGAGAGACGCACAATCCTTAAGTCGACCCCAGCTTTCATTAAACCCCCGTGTACGGTAATGTTCTCTTAAAAGAAAAATAAAATCAGACGTTAACGTACTTGAGGACTAAAATTCACTCGGAAAAACCATTCGGTGAGTTACGTGGTCACCTGGCTATCGAGAACCCCCACCCAATCTAGGTATCCTTGGACGCTTTTTCTCTTCATTCTGCTTAATTACACACCACAAGGTGTGCTGTTCCTTGAAAATTTTAAAGGAACTTTTCAATTTCCGAAATGTATGAAAGTTCGATGTGGCAAGATCAGGCCACTATGATAAATGTGGCTGGGCTAGTATTTTTTTTTAATGATGATTATTCGCTTTAGCAATTAATAACAATTTTCTGCAAAGTAAACCAGACGCTGTTTTAATAAAACATCGTCTGCTACTACAAAATAAACCGAGTCCAACAGATGCGTATTTCGCAACAGCGTTAACTTGTTTCTTAAGGGTCACAGATGAAAATAGAGCAGAAAAAATAGCGTCCTCTAAATACAGTTGGACTTTACCAGGCAGCTTTATTAAGATTAAGATCGAATTTTGCACGCGATTTTTTCTCTGATAAGAAAAAAGGGCATCCTACAGTAAACTTACAGCACGATGATCATCCCCACTCTCTAGAAGTGCTTGGAGTAAACTAAACACAAATACGTAAGCGTTCATGTATGCCTGTGTGGGTGCGCGTTAAGGGATGTATATTATGTGCAAAAGTATTGGGACACTTTTATTCAGTAGGTGTTTATTTTTTTCGTTAACTCTTTGCCTAATATTTTTAAAATGTTGATAAATGGGCATCACGATTTCTTGATCCATCTTACTTTACCTTTCTTAACAGATGTGACCTTATAGTCCAGGCATCATGGCAGCTTCTGTTCGTATGTTAAAGCATTCTCGGTGGGGGGGGGAGGTGAATGCAACTTCATCCCCCTTGAAATCAATTATACACGATGGAGCAGGTGGCATGATGTAAAGCAACTTTTACAGGGGTAACAAACTGTTATTAGTCAGCAAATGCATTAAATATTAACCCGCCTCTTAACACCCCTCTAAAAACATTTTTACACATCCGGGTAATAAATTTAAATCAATCTTCCTTAAATCGGTTGGCTTATAGCAGATAATTATTGTCGTGCGTGACCCTTTGTTAAACGTCTTCGAGACTCAGCTCCTTTTTTCCACTTATCACTTTAACATCTAAAAAAAAAGGGGACAATTATAATTTGGAGAAAAAAGGCCGAACTCGATTTAAAAGGTTCTTTTCAACCCTACAAGAGTCCTTCTTACCTCGTCAACCCAGATTGTTCCACCTGGTGGAGTCAAACATGCGATTTCAGATTATCAGTGATCTAACGGCTGAAAAAAAAATATATAAAAATAAAGAAAAAAATTCACAGTTTTATTGATGGGCTCGAGGGCATTTGGAGAAGGGAGGGCTATGATAGATGACTCAGTTATAATCCGCAGAGGACGCTATTTATCATCGGTCGTTGTGATTTGGGCGAGATCGCGGTAATCTCTTCAGTCCAGGGTATCTATCACTGCTCTTGTCTGCGGTACTTTGGGAACGGGAAAAGTAAACAGTAATCCAAGTCCTCTTCAGCGATGGGCTACGTGAGACAGCGTTCCGAAGAGGTTTTCTTTACCGAAAGTTAATTTCCTGGAGAGAAATTTAATTTAGACCTGGTCTTGCTTGTTGAGAGATATTTGTTTCCTGCACCGTTCTGTTGGGCAACCGTATTACGTTGTGATAAGGATTTTCCAGCAGGGGGGGGGGAGAGGGATGTGTAGGGATGAAGACATTACTCTTTCCCTCGCTCTTTCTATCAGGAACTAGTAGAACTTTTTTTTTATTGTTTTCCGAGTGTTTAAGTTCATAGACGTCTGCTTTTATTGTTCTTGTGTTAACTAGAAAGGAGTTCAAAGTTTTTTTTTCTTTTCTGGGAAAATCGAGTCATTGTTCTTCGGGAGAAAAGAGATTCGCTTTGAAAATAACAGTTAATTTTTTTCTCTTTCTGGAGAAGCTGGTATTTGTTATCTTTGTGACAGGAATTTTTCAATTTTTTTTTTTTTTTTTTTTAATTGAGAATTCTTGTTCCCATAGCAACAGCGAAAACGTTTTGGCTGTTGCTATGAGAACAAGAATTCTCAAGATGCGGTTATCGCGACACAACGGTTCACTGCTGCCATGGAAACCAGTTTTTGCTTTTTTACGGGAGAACGGAACGCGTTCATTGTTGCCATGGAAACGAAAATTCTCAAAAAAAAACATGTGCGTTGTGTTTATCGCGACAGAACAGTTCTCTGTTGCTGTGGAAACGTAATTCTCGAGATTCGTGTTGAAGTTTATCGCGAGATCATCGTTGTCATGGGAACATAAATCCTCAAAAATGCGCGTTGCATTTATCGCGACAAAACAGTTCTCTGTTGCTATGGAAACGCGATTCTCAAGGTACGTGTTGTGGTTTATCGCGAGATCATTGTTGTAATGGAAACGGATTCTATGGTAGTTTCGTTTTTCAACACGCGTGATTATTGTTACCATTGGAACAGTATTTCTTAAGAGGGGTGTGTGTGTGTGTTGTTTCTCTCAACATAATAGTTCGTTGCTGCCACGGAAACCGGATTCTCAAGATACGTATTGCGTTTTGGAGAGACTGATGCTCATCGTTGCTATGGAAATGAATTTCTCAGATCAAAACAATGGTTCATCAGGTTTGTGTTGTGGTTTATTGCAAGATCATTGTTGTGAGAGAAACTGATTCCAACGTCGTTTTTTTTTTTTTCGTGATTATTGTTACCATGGGAACAATATTTCTTTGTTTATCTCAACAGCAATAGTTCTCTGCTGTCATGTAAACCATGATTCTTAAGACACGTGTTGTTGTTTTTTTTGCGAGACAGATGCTTATTCTCGATATGGAAAAGAATTCCAAAAGATAGTTTTGTTTTTCTAAATGTGCGATTATCGTTACCATGGAAACAAGATTTCTTAAGATGAGTGTTGTTTAGATCAACGCAACAGTTCGTTACTGCCACGGAAACCGCGATTCTCAAGATTCGCGTTGTGTTTTCACGAGACAGCCGCTCAGTGTTGCTATGGAAACACTGATTTTTAAGATTCGTGTTGCGTTCATGGTGAGACAATAATTCGCTGTTGCCATGGGAAAGAATTTCGTATATATCAGTTTCGTTTCTCGAAACAAGCGATCACTATTGCCATGGAAACCGTGATTCTCAAGATGGGTGTTGTTTTTCGAGGTAATGGTTGCTATGGAAACGAATTTTCAATGTAATAGTTTCGTGTTCTGATAGAAGCATTCTAATGTTGCCAAGGGAAGAAGGAGTCTCAAAATCCAAAAGTTCGCTTTTGTCATGGAAACGAATTCTGAAGATAGAAGGTTTTTAGAGGTATTCATCATTGCCATGGAAACAGAGGCATCCGGATGCATGCTATATTTATTGCGAGATGGGCTTCATTGTTGAAGGTTTTCATCAAGACAATAGTGCATTGTGACCATTCTCAGGATAAATGTTGTGTTCATCGCGAAAAAATATTTTTCTGTTGCCATGGAAATAATTTCGAAATATTTTCAAACTGATTGTGTTATTTAGGGGATCGAATGGCCACTGAGCGATTTTTCTTTTTTTTTGTTTTTTAACAGAGAAAGTTCATTGTTGTGATAGAAACCAGGATTATCAACATACTTGTTGTGCTAATAACCAGACGCGAGACAAGAGCCCATTGTCATGGAAAACGAACTTCAAAAGATACAAGTTTTGTTTTTCGAGACAGGAGTTCATCGTCTCCATGGAAACAGAAATTTAAAAAGGCGCACGCTAAATACGCCATTTTGTTTTCATAATTTGCTAATCCGAGCAGTCTCGCTAAAATATTTTCTTTCGCGAGGCTTAAGCGTCTAAAAATGTCCACTCTGAAAACCACGCAATAGAAGTTCTTCCTGTTTGACAACTTCGCATTTCCGTTCTCCAACGCCTGGACCATTTCATCAACTCAGTCTTTTATATCTTTGTGTTAAAGCAGCATTCTTCGAAAATAATATCTTGAATTCTTTATAAAGAATAGTCAAGAAATGGACATTCTATAACCAAAAATAAAGCAGTGTCCTAAGTCGCATTGTGACGTAAATTTCATTGTTAACGAGGAGTTCGTCTGCTAAATGAAACTAACAATAAAGAATAGTCGAGAAATGGACAATCTATATTTAGCAATAAAGCAGTCTCCTAAGTCGCATTGTGACGTAAATTTAATTGTTAACGACGAGTTCGTCTGCTGAATGAAACACGCTTAGAAATAGACATTCTAGAGCATTAAAGAAATTCAAAATGAGAGCACATTAAAGCGACATCTACTAACAATTTTCCCTTTTTCTCCTTTGCGAAAAATATATTAGCTTCAGAAAAAATGATTTTTTTTGTGCTATTTATCCTTATATGAAGTTAATAATAATAAACACTTAACCATACTGGAGTATTTTCATTTTTATTACTATTTTTTTCCCCCGGTTATAAGCCAGAATAGAAGTTACGCAAAATTAACCTCATGTCCTTATGAAAAGTGAATTACATGTTAGGAGGTTCAGCTACATTAGCCAAATAACAAGCATGTATCTTAGGGTTAAGTTGAGCTGTAAAATTGCCATAATAGCTTAATCCATCACCTCAACTGGCTGCATGTCAGGACAGTATACTTACGGATGGCTTCCACCTAGTGGTTAATTTGATTAATCCGACATGTTTAGTGTATGTGTGTGTGAAAGGACGAAAGAAAGAGGCCGTAGTTACGGCGTTATATTTCAGATGACGTCATTTATCACCGCCCTCTCATCGGACACTGGCAATGATCCGTCTAATAGCGAATCCGTCTCTGAATCTCATTTGGCGATGAGCATTTCGACACGGCAACCATTGTCTGGCCTGATATATTCTTCATTACTTGGATGGTGTTGACTATAAATAAGAAAGCGTATTTGACGCGTCTTTTGAGCGCACTTGGAAGCTGCGAAGGAGAAAAGTATCAGCCGAGAAAATCGTTAGTAGATGGCGCTTTCATTTGCTCTCATTTTGAATTTCTTTAATGCTTTAGAATGTCTAAAGCGTGTTTCATTTATCAGACGAACTCATCGTTAACAATGAAATTTACGTCACAATGCGACTTAGGAGACTGCTTTATTTCTAATTGTAGATTGTCCATTTCTTAACTATTCTTTATTGTTAGTTTCATTTAGCAGACGAACTCACCGTTAACAATGAAATTTACGTTACAATGTGACTATGGAAAACCCTTTATTTCTAATTGTAGATTGTGCATCTCTTGATATTCTTTATTGTTAGTTTCCTTTAGCAGACGAACTCATCGTTAACAATTAAATTTACGTCACAATGCGACTTAGTAAACTGCTTTATTTCTAATTGTAGATTGTCCATTTCTTGACTATTATTTATTGTTACTTTTTAAATAAATTTTCTGTTTATACTCCGGGACGATCAAACGGTCAGAGGAGTTCACAAGATAGACAGAATACAAAAAACAGCACCGTATTTAGCAGTCACGAACTTGAACCCCGGTCACTCGAGACACGTGTACTTATGCACCCGCGCGCCTGACCACTAGGCTACGGCGGCAGCTGAATTTATTTTTTGCAATGAAACTACGTCACAATGGTATAATTTAATAGAGGGTTAATAAACGTTTTTTTTATTATCGATTTCGTTTATAACAATGAAAAATATGGCGTAATGATATGATTTTTTTTTTCTGCTAACTTCACGTACCGAAAAGATTTTGAGTCACTGGTAGATGGCGCTTTAATATGCTCTCATTTTAAAATTTCTTTAATGCTTTTGAATGTTTATTTCTAAGCGTGTTTCATTTTGCAGACGAACTCTCTGCTAACAATGAAAGGATGAAACAACGTTAACAATGAAATTTACGTCACAATGCGACTTAGGAGACTGCTTTGTTTCTAATTGTAAATTGCCATTTCTTGATTCTTTATTGTTAGTTTCTGCTTTGTAGATTTTCCATTTTTTGATATTCGCTTTTGTTAGTTTCATTTAGCAGACGAACTAATCGTTAACAATGAAATTTAGGCCACAATGCGACTTAGGAAACTGCTTTATTTCTAATTGTAGAGTGTCCATTTCTTGACTGTTCTTTATTGTTAGTTTCATTTAGCAGCCGAATTTGTTTTTAACAATGAAATACGTCACAATGCTATGATTTCGTAGTAGGGTGAATAAACGTTTTTTATTATCAATTTCGTTTTTAACAATGAAAAATATGGCCTAATGATATGATTTTTGCACTTTTGAGTTTTTTTTTTCCTTCTGATATTTTTTCTGCTAGCTTCACGTAAGGAAAAGATTTTGGGTCACTAGTAAATGGCTTTACTTCTAAGCGTGCTTTATTTAGCAGACGGACTCATCGTTAACAATGAAATTTAAGTCACAATGCGACGTAAGAAACTGCTTTGTTTCTAATTGTAGATTGTCCATTTCTTGACTCTATTGTTAGTTTCATTAACAATGAAATTTACGTCACAATGCGACTTAGGAAACTGCATTATTTCTAATCGTAAATTGTCCATTTCTTCACTATTCTTTATCGTTTGTTTTATTTAGCAGACGAACTCATCGTTAACAATGAAATTTACGTCACAATGCGATTAGGAAACTGTTTTATTTCTAATTGTAGATTGTACATTTCTTGACTATTCTTTATTGTTAATTTCATTTAGCAGCCGAATTTATTTTTAACAATGCTACGATTTAGTAGTAGGTGAATAAATGTTTTTTATTACCGATTTTATTTTTTAACAGTGAAAAATATGGCGTAATGATATGATTTTTTCACTTTTCATCGTTTTTTTTTTCTCTTCTTGTGCTACTTTTTCTGTTAACTTCATGTAAGGAAAAGATTTTGGATGTCTAGTAGATGGCGCTTTAATTTGCTCTCATTTTGAATTTGTTTATTGCTTTAGAATGTTTACTTGTAAGCCTGCTTCATTTAACAGACGAACTCATCGTTAACAATTAAATTTACGTCACAATGCAGCTTAGTAGACTGCTTTATTTCTAATTGTAGATTGTCCATTTCTTGACTATTCTTTATTGTTAGTTTTATTTAGCAGCCGAATTTATTTTTAACAATGAAACTACGTCACAATGGCATGATTTAGTAGAATAAACGTTTTTTAATTATCAATTTCGTTTATAACAATGAAAAATATGAAGTAGTGATGTGATTTTGAGCTGTTTTATGTATTTTTTTCCTGCTAAGTTCATGTAAGGAAAAGATTTTGGGTCACTGGCAGATAATTATCGATGTCACGCTTAAGCATACAATTTCATAGTCTGCTCATATATCTTTCAGGAAAAATTATCATCTCATTCTCTACAATACATCAACAGGAACACGGATTAAAAATTACATCTCGAGACGAAACGTTAAAGAAAGAAAGGCCGTAATTATATGACTAAAACTGAACAAAAAAAATAATTAATGAATGCTTTGTTGTTTGTTCTAGATTATGACGTGGGTGATAGTTGAAACAGATTGTACGATGTCTGCGGAATCCAATACGCCTGGTAGAATCTCAGAACATGACTTACATATTAAAAAGTCTCCTGCACGATCAACGCAGGTAATATTAATGCTACCTCGTTGGTTTCTTGATTAACAATAAAAGCATGCGCATGCAAAAAAAAAAAAAAAAAAAAAAAATCAGAAAACGTTTAGGCTCAATTTAGCGATTTCCTTCATCAAAAGTACCTTAATATTTTTGATGAGCATTAATATCTTTTTTTTTTTTTTATCAATTTTAAACTAGATAATGATCGGTTTAGTCGAAGGAGGTGGTTAAATCCCCTGTAAATTTGTATAAAAAAATTTGTATTTATTGGCAGCCAGACTTATAGCGCGTTTTTAAGCTCGGACTTCTTGGAACCATGATGACATCCGCTGAGATTCAACATTGCAGACATCCATTTCATATATTAGGACGTTTATCATTTGAAGTCGTGGTATTTGAAACAAATCCAAATGCTTTTTCCTTGTTTGCTACCTGTTAGCCGCCAGGGAGCTTAGAGGTAGAAAGCTTCCTTTCTTTGACGATACAGAGAGATACACCAATTCTGGGATGACGTATCAAAAAGTCTGCTGGTGATCTTTCACGCCACCGTTTGGCACGTGACATAAGACTCTACTCTGCTCTAAGATTTCTTTAAATAACTGATGGGAGAAATGAATGACAAAGTGTTGCAGGAAATGGAATAATAGGAAGTTTGTTGGACTGCAGGGGGAATAAGTGTATTCTTAATTAAGTGAAACATAGAGGGCGCTGCTGTTGCCGTTCGGGATATGGGAGTTCGTTAGTACATGATCTTGGAGAATGTCCTTAACAATATGCAAGATAAGTAAACTTGGGGGAAAAAAAAATGTGTTCATGCACCTGGGTTCGAAACTGTCTGAGACTGCATTCGACCCCATACTATTCCAGGAGCGACAAGTTATGGAGAACATACGCAGGGTTATCCTTTTATCGCGCAAATTTTGGCCAGCGTTTTGTACAAAGGCTGCCATGGTAACCTTAGAGCATATGACGTCACTGATTATTTAGTGAGATATTAGACCTACGGCAGAAGACAGTTTCATTGCGAGTGTAGTGCTATTTGAGAAGCGCGCTACTTATAAGTGCGGTGCGTAACTTGGATTTTTCCTTAGAACCAGAAATAATGAAAACTGCAGTCGCTCATCTGACGAGCAGACTTTTCGTAAGGTTGCATCGAACATACTAAAAAAAAGAGTCTACATGAGGAAGGTGGTCACTTCCAGCACGTTCTGCACATTTTAATTAAATTCTGTATTCGTTTTCAATAAAAATTTGTTGTTTTGCTAACTGGATTTCATTTTAATTGGATAATCCTTAATGAAAAGAATTAAATTTTGCAATATGCAGTTGGAGATATGCAAAATGAATAATCGCAGAACACTCTCTTGAACAAGTATAAACACAGTTAACGGATTCTTAAAAATGAGGCGGTGGCGGTGGCTGTAGTTTTCGTGCCGTTAACAACATGGATATGTCCAATGCCAAGGCAGTCTACCCAGTACCTGCCATGTCTCAAACAAACAAAGCTATTAACGAAACAACTGTGCCAACTGTGCAGACTAGTCTCCTTGAAACTCTGCTGGGGATTGCCAAGTGCATCAGTAGTGTTGTGCGGTGCGTAAAATGGGTTTATATCATTCTGATGTACACTTAACGGAACTTGCCATGGTGTCTGGAAAGGATTCAGGCCTTTACATCGTCTTATTCTACTTCTAACTGCTCCCAAGCCTTCTTATATACTCCGAAGCCTAGTGCTGCCATCTATCTGCTACCCGACCTCTAGAATGAATTATTTCCAACACTGCAATACTTGTTGATGGATAGTGTATACTGAGGAGCCCCACCCTCTTTAATTATTACTGGAATTTCGATTCCAGGATTAAGTTCGCCCCCTCCCCTTCCCCCGTCTCCTAAAATTCGCCTATTATTCCTTTTTTACCAATTCTTTTCTCGTCCTATTTTTTATTTTATTCTTTCTTTCTGAGAAAGAAATAATTCTTGGTGTCCGCCTTTAAGAAAAGAGCTTTCCGTATCAGAGGTGTGCCGGGTGGCAGAACAGAGTGGTGGCAAGATATCATGATTTATAGAACTCTTCACATTACTCTTAGAGCAAAATGGTTTTAGATTGATTTCCTTGTTTCTGTGGGCGTCTCACGTTCCACTGAACAACCGCTGAAACAGCGAAAAGAGGATAAGTAGCACTTTCTTTGCTTCAAAATCATATTTCTGTTGGCTTCAGGTGCAGGGGTACAATGTACCCGGAACTATTTTATGTGTGGTAACTCGGTTTAGATTAGTTAAGTAGCTTCATTAGGTATTCTGTGGCAAGATGGATTGGAATTGATTTTCTCCATCTCTGAAGACATCAGATGGAAAATGTTCTTTCCATGTACAGAAGAAAGCAGTGCGGGTGACTCGCAAACTAACAGAACGCGGAGAGAAAATCACGGATAAATGGGAAATTCCGGATAAATGGGAAATCTCGGATAAATGGGAAATCCAGCTGAAAGCTAAATGTGTCCAATTCTCTTCAATGTTTGCCAAAGCAAGAACATTTCTAATAATGCTGCTTTCTCGTCCATCTCGCAAAATCTCGTAGTACACGAGAAATTTAGAGATATCCGGTTGAATACAATTTCAACATACGTGTTGAAATTAACCCTGTTGGATATTTATGACGTGGACTTGTGACGTAGAATTAATTGTTTATTATATTTGATGGTTATTTTATTATTTTTTATTATAAGCATACTCCTGGAGCGTTATTTAATAAGGGTCATTACGTTTACAATAATTAACCATGAAATACGTATTTAGTGACGTCGTGTAGGATTAAACACGCGATATGCCCAACACTCTACCAGCACGCTTATTAGCTGGATAAAGACAGCATATATAATCGTTCTCTCTCTTTCTGTCCTGTTTATCCCCACACTGGATGGAAAAGAACTGAGTTCGGGTCCCGTCGATGAAGTGAGGTGTTTCTATGGACCTTTTTCGCAACGTGGCTGAGTTAGTCGGTCTCAGGCGAGAGTAGCAAGGGTTTTTTATCCCGGAAATTGTGTTTTTTTTGTCCAGCAAAAGAAAATTGACTTCAGAACACACGCAATTTACAGACAGTACACACGGCGCAATATGGACTTAGTCGCTAATGCTCCTTAAACTCTACAACAACAACAACAATCTCCTGTTTATTTTATTTTATTTTTTTATTATAAGTATACTCCTAGACACGAGAGCCATTATGTCTACAATAATTAATGTTAACCATGGAATACGTATTTAGTGACCTCGTGCAGGATCCAACACACGATACGCCCCACGCTCTCTACCAGCACGGCTAAAGGCAACATATGTAATCTCTCACTCAATTATTTATATACATTTCACTGTTGTTATAATGATTCATAACAACAATTTAAATGACAGTTCTGTATAGTACAATATACACAGGAGATGAGAAGCGCATGCGCATAAAATGAACTCTATTATTATTATTTTTTATTTTATTTTTTATTTTTTATTTTTTTTTTTTTTTTGCCTATCTTAAACGAGTTTAGCTGATAAACATGGTAAATAAAAAAAAAAAACGAATGTGAAATAAATACAATGAATTTAGTGACATCGTGTAGGATCAAGTACGCGATATGCTCAACACTCTACCAGCACGCTTATCATTTGGTTAAAGGCGACATATATAATCTCTCTCTCTCTCTCTCTCTCTCTCTCTCTCTCTCTTGTTTAAGCTTTTTATTTAATTAAAAATGTATATGCATTCAACCCTTGTTATTATGATATTAGCATACTCCGGGACCGTCTCATAATCAGAGTCAGTACGTCTACAATAATTAATGATAACCATGGAATGCGTATTTAGTGACGTCGTGTAGGATCAAACACGCGATATGCCCAACGCTCTGCCAGCACGTTTATCATTTGGCTAAGCGCAACATATATAACTCTCTCTCTCTCTCTCTTCTGTTAAAATTTAGTAAATCCTGTTTACAATGAACCTCGTTTAATGAAGCCAATGTTATAAAGCACGCTGTTTTTTTTTCCCTTTTCTTTCTTTCCTGCTACAGGTATATTGTTTACTACAATGAATTTTTGTTGTTGTTTACGGTGGACGTAGAAATATTGTTTCCTTAAGTACCAATTTTAACTGTTGATTGTGAAGTGTCCGCTTGCCAAATAGTTCATCTTATCTTAAGAGAAAAACGGGTTCGGCCATTTTATGGAATGGTGTCGATACGCCGCCGACAGTGTTACGTGCGAACGTAGTGTTAGATTCATAGAGCGACCTTTCCGATTACATAACGTTCGCTATAAGAGAGAGACACCGCTAGTTTTTCCCCGGTGGGTCGTATTCCTCCCTCGCAATAAAGATGGATGCTTTATTACACGGACTGCGATCTAATCCGATTTATTTTTTATTGTTTTCGTTAAGATTATCAGCACCGAGGATAGACGAGTTGAGGATGAGATTTTTCCAAATACGGTATATATTTTCTACGTGTGTTGGGGTGGGGGAGGAGGGGCGCTGGGGGGTTTAAGGCATTCGGTGTTTCTTCTCTTATTACATCCCTCGTGAATTCTATGGAGAGGAGCGATAAAATTCGTCTATAACTACAAAGGAGATTTTAAATTACTTATTTACGAAAGGGGGCGCCACCAGTCCGATGATTATTATGGCGAGTTCTGCCTGCGAGTGCTGGAAATAAAGGTGCAAAGTGATGGCTGGTCATTTGAACAATGGGCACATAGCAACAGAGAGAGAGAGAGAGAGAGAGAGAGAGAGAGAGAGAGATAAACGGAAAGGGAGAGAAGGAAAGACAGGCGAACAGAAACATAAGAAAGTGGGAAAGAAACATAGAGATAGAAAGAGTAAATGAGAGACAGAGAGAAAGAAAGAAAAAAGGAAAGCGAGAAAGTAAGACAATGACAGAGGGAGAGAGAAAGAAAGGGAGGATGAGAGAGAAGAAAATGCTAAGAGAGAGAGAAAGTGAAAAAGAAACAAAGAGAGACAGAAAGAGTAAATGAGGTAGAAATAAAGAAAAAACGAAAAAGAGAAACAGAAAGTAAGACAGTGAGAAACTGAAAGACAAAGAAAATGAGGGAGAGAAAGAAAGAAAGAATAGAAGAGAAAGAAAGGGAGACAGAGGAAGGAAGGAAGGAAGGAAAGAGAGAAATAGAAAAAGTAAGACGGTGAGAGAGCGAAAGAGAAATTGAGCGAGAAAGAAAGATAAATAGAGAGTAAGACAGTGAGAGTGCGAGAGAAAAAGAAACTGAGAGAGAGAGAGAGAGAGAGAGCGAAAGAGAGAGAAACTGAGCGACAGAGAGAAAGAAACTAAGAGAGAGAGAGAGAGAGAGAGAGAGAGAGAGAGAGAGAGAGAGAGAGAGAGAGAGAAGAAAAAGAAAGAAAATTAGGAAGTAAGACAGTGAGAGAGAAAGAGATAGAACATAAAAGAGACACGGAGAGAGAGAGAGAGAGAGAGAGAGAGAGAGAGAGAGAGAGAGAGAGAGAAGGAAAAGAAAGAAAAAGAAAGAAAATTAGGAAGTAAGACAGTGAGAGAGAAAGAGATAGAACATAAAAGAGACACGGAGAGAGAGAGAGAGAGAGAGAGAGAGAGAGAGAGCAAAAGAGAAAGAGACTGAGAGAGAGAGAAAAAGAAAGAAACTGAAAGAGAGAGAGACTGAAATAGAAAGTAAGACTGAGATGCGAAAGAGAAAGAAACTGAAAGAGAGAGAGAGCGAAAGAGAAAGAGACTGAGCGAGAGAGAAAGAAATTGAGAGAGAGAGAGAGAGAGAGAGAAAGAGAGAGAGAGAAAAGAAAAAGAAAGAAAAATAGAAAGTAAGACAGTGAGAGAGAGAAAGAGATAGAACATAAAAAAGACACGGAGAGAGAGAGAGAGACAGAAGGAACGCGAGAGAGAAAAGAAAAGGCAAATGGAAAGAGAAAAAACAGTGAGAAAGAGAGAGAGAGAGAGAATGAAACACAAACGGAGAGAAAGAGAATGAAAGATGGAGAGAGAGAGAGAGAGAAAGTAAGAAAGGGAAAAAAGACAATGAGATTGAGATGGAAAGGAAAGACAGACGGAGAAAGAGAAGACAGTAAAAATGAAAAGTGAGAAAAAAGACTGAGAAAGGGAGAGAGAAGGAAAGACAGACTGACAGAGGAGAGAGAGAATAAAATTTGTCATTAAAATTTGTGAAGTAGAATTATATGATTTGCAAAAAACTGGAATTGTGGCGCCATCTAACGGCCGAATGAATAAAAGGGACGCGTTTGAGAGATAAATAAAAGCAATTGGAATCTTTGAAATTAATGAATTTTTTAATGAAGAATTTTAGAAAAGAATCTACTGACGCTTTCGACTAAACTTCCTGCTTCTTTGCGCTTGCGTCATTCAATAATCTCGCGATCCTCAGGAGAACTGCGAAGAGGACTTGCCCTCCTTGCAAACACCCCACACTTCACTGCGAAACATTTCTGCGTCAAGAATTAAAGTTTAAGCGGATAAGTAATGGTAATCATAACTTCACCAGGGCCGGAGTCATCAATAATCGTATGGCCAAATTAAGTCGATATTCGAGAGCAACTTATGATAAATGGCTTAATCAGCACGGGGTTATCCTTTATTATTTCATCAAGATTAATATCGCGGGGGTTAACTTACAATGTTCCATTCAACAACGAAAACTGTCGCCAACCCATATCATTTATATTGATTGACAGCGCCCCCCCCTCACTATCGATGCATCTAATTGCGAAGGGACTCGAACCGATTTCTACTTCTAAAAGTACTGTCCAAGTAACTGCACTTCTTGGCTCGCTGAGATGATGGGATCGCGGTTCGGTTTATTTGTGCAAATACAATGTTAGCGCCACCTAGTGGCTTAACGTTTCCCTATTCCTGTTAATTCACGTTTGCGACTCTTATGACCTCGTCGAAGTGGAAAGCTAGTTGACAGTGGTGCCATCTATGGAGATATGTCGGAAGTTTGCAAAAAAAGTTCTACGCAATTGGTGTTCTTTCTTTGTCTTCGGGGATGAGTCCCGGGACAACTTAGTAGGATTTTTTGCCTTAGAGAGAAGTCGGTTGTGTGTTGCAATGGTAAGAAGGTAGAAAAAACAATTAAATTTAGATAAAGAAGAAATAAATAAAGAGGAAAAGAAGGGAATTGAGAAAGGAGAAAAGCAGAAAACAAGTTGTGTAAATTAAAATGAGGAGAGAGAAAATACGAAGTTCAGAAAGAGAAAAGGAAGAAATGTAAGTTAGCAGTGAGAGAGAAAAGGTAGAAATAAGGACTAGGAAGAAGTAGAGAAAAGGAAACAGTGGAGAAAGCAAAATAGAAAAAGAAAAGCAGAGAATATTAGTAACGTATAAAGCAGAGGTATGCAAAGGAAAACAGCGAAAAAGAAAAACGAGTGGAGAAGGAGAAAGCAGAAAGATGGAAAGTTGAAAAAGGGAGAGACAGAAAAGTCGAGTAAGGGGGAAAAGAAGGAATGTAAAAATTAAGTAGTGAAAGAAATAAAGGGTGGAAATAAAGAGACAAAGAAGAAAGAGAGAAAAAGAAAAATGGCTTTTAGAGTAATACTTAGAGAAACAAATGGGGGAAAAAAAGAAAGAAAAACAGGAAGAGAAATTAGAGGAGGAGAAAAAATTAGCGAAAACAGATGGAAAAATGCAAAAAAGAAGAATTGGGAGCAGAGCAGGACCAAGGTATTTCTGCACCCCGGGCAGAAATATTTTTCCTTTCTTGCCTCATTGTTCTTCTGTTTTTGGCGCCCCTTAAAGAATAGCGCCCGTTGTAAGGGCCCTACTGCCTTAATCCGGCACTAATTGGGAGAAAAAAAAATACGAAATAGAGAAATGAAAGATCTTAGCACGGGGAGATCCAACCATCACGTTCGGGGGGGAGGGGTAGTAACAGCGTAGAAATATAGGGGGGGGTTCCAATTATGGGGAATAACAGCGTGCGAAAATCTTCTTTGCACACAACGCACAAGTATGACAATTCGAGCTTACAAAAAGAGAAAAATAAAACGCTGTAATGCAAAAAGAGAGAGTGTAGAAAGAGAGAACGAAGAAAGAGCCTGGAGGAAGACCAGAGCGAAGAAAAATCTGATTGCAGGTGTGCTCCCCGCGCTAATCGCACGACATATGTTAAGAGGCGTGTTCTTCGCAACACATTAATTGCCCTTCTTAAATAAACCCACTTAACAGTTGCGGTTTCTTGAGCAGCGCGTGTTCCATGCGGGCAACTCACGGCACAATAGTTGCGGACGAAAACAAATGGCGGCACTGGCGAAGTTCGGGGGATGTTCGGCTAAGTGCTGGACGATGCTTGTCACCTTGTTCCCGCCAAATGGAAGTTCGTGGTTTGGCGAACAGTCAGTTGCCGTTAATGGGCGCGTGTCCGTCAGTCGCCGGTGACGAAGGGAGTGTCCTTGCGGTGGTTAACGTCAGCTACGGCACGCGCCTCGAAGGCACTCTTCTCTCTCTCGCGACGACGCTCACCAAAGTCCGCACTTTACAGGTTGCCGCAATTGTGGTACACGTGATGCACCGCGGGGACCCCCGCGTTTAATGAGACGAACGAAATTTCAGGTTTGGTCGCTGCTAATCGACCCTACCCCCGAACTTTGTCCCCTGCGGATTATCGTAGGGGAGTCCTCGATATTGGAATCGTAGATGGTTTTTTCTTTTCTCTTTCTTCTCACCTTTACGTCTTCCCAATTATTTTTGTATTTAACGAATCCGGCAACAGAGGGAGAAATTATTGAGTTTATTTAGCGGAGTTCGCGTTCCTCCAGAGTTGGCTGTCACCTAATTATCGATAAAGTAATTAGCCGTGGGCTTGGTGCTTTAAGATCTGTTGAGAGCTCGTGGATGGCAGCGAATGAGAGCAAAAAGTATCTATCGTTCCGATCGACTCCCGGCAATGGACATCAATCAGAGACAACTGTATCTCTTGCATCACACTCTTTTACGCTCTCTTTCTTCGAAGCCATTCGGGTGCAAATTATTCTCTTCGTGTCTTCTGATAAGTTCATTTCTTCACCACAGTCGCGGTTAAGACATTGAAATGTATCGATATTTTTGTTGTTTATTAAACTCAACAGAACTTCTTTTACTCTCTCTCGCCGGGAAAGTTATTACCCCACTTATGAAACATTTTCCGGGCTGAATGGACAAGGGACGATCCCAGTCTGTTCTGATTGGGACATTGACCACTGTAACATTGAATTTGTTGGTTCCAAAACAAAATGGTGACTCCCGGCAATAAAATTCGGTAATCCATACCCTAGTTGTACCACGCAAACGACAAGACCAGAAGGGCCCAACTAAGGCCACAAGGTATCGTTCTGTGGTGTCTGTAAATTGAATGTACGCTATAGTTGTTTTTTGGGATGAAAAACCGCGTATCCTTCTCCCGAGATCAAAGCAACATGAACATAGGGATCCACTTGGTTGTGATATCTGACTTGAGGAAGAAGAGTTGTGATATATGACCGAGATATGATCATCTGGGAGATCCCTGAACTGAGCCACTTTATGGCAAAAAAAAAACATTAAAAATTCCTCACATCATTTAACTGGATTCTAACTCAGGTCTTTTCCACCAGGTGTGGGTGGGACGGCGATTATACCAACTGTACTACACACAAAGACTCTCCAGAAACCAGCTCATTAAAAGCGAAAACCATAGATGTTGACCAATTGGAAACATTCATCCATCTATACCAATCGGTTGTGCTGTCCGCATGAAAGAATCCTACGAGAACATGAAACTTCTCTTAAGAAAAGTACAGTGCGGTATTCAGCCCTTACCCCAGACCGACTAACTCAGTCACGTGAGAAAAGGGCCAATAAAAGGTCCCTCTTTGGGGAAAGACAGAAATATTAGGTCTGTCACAGAAATATTTTTAATAGATTTTGTCGAATTCAGAACATTACAGAGATAATTTACCACTTTGCATTACAACCGGGTTGCAAAGGAAAAGATTAACACCTCTTGTTGCCCTATATGATTTAAAAGTAATGGTACACACAGGGCCGGAACGATTAGGACTGTCAACCTGTCTCGAGTGCAACAATTATGGAATTTAATGATTAGGAGCGGCGGGTGCTCACTCAGTTTTGAATAGCAGGCACTCATATCTGCTTTAAGTACACACTATCAAAGACAAACTGCCCTTGGAACACACACACTGGACGTTGGTGCTGTTGTAGTAGGGTTTTAAGATCATCAGCGACTAAGGCCATATTGTATATATTGTCTGTAAATTGCGTGTGTTCTTTGGTCAATTTTCTGTTTGCTGGATGAAACACCCGAAGGAGGAAAAACCATACTATCCTCGCCTGAGACCGACTAACTCAGCTACGTTGTGAAATGGCCCATAAAAATTCCTACCGTCATCAACCGGACTCGAACTCAGGTCTTTTTCCACCAACACACACTGGATGAAAATCAAAAGAAAGGTTCCAGCATTAAAACCTCACTGTCCAAGAAATTATTTTAGAAAACTCCACCTGGATAATTGACCTTAGATGGATGATAGTGCTTCCAGAGGATTCTTCCCCTCCCCTTTATCCCTTTTGATATCTCTGAACAATTTTCCATTATGGTTACTCGCACACCCACCATTTCAGATGAATTATAAGTGTGTACGTTGTATTTCGTATTGGATTCGTCGATCTAATGGATAATGTGGTTTGCCACGATGACCTGGTGACCTCGCTCGCAAAACGCACTTAAATCCACCGAATAAGACGGTGTCATATATTTCTCGGGGGACGTGTTTGTACCGTTTCTACGCTACTAACTCCCCCACCTCCACCAGGGATATATATGGATATTTTTCGTAATCTTTCTTCATTGTTTTCAGGTTTCTACAGCTGTCAAGAGTGGCTGTATACTCTACCAAGTTGGGCCCATCCCCCTCTTCGTACATCAGTCACGTCCGGCCCTTCCATTAGCTGTTCAACAGAAACACGAACAACGGGTATCAGGCGCGTGTGTCATAAATATAGTACACCTTCACCTTACACTAAGTCTTGTGGTGATAAAACGAATCCTGGTGGTGTTCCCAACCCCAATGGACAATCCCTTAGATATATGCTACAGAGTTAGCCCGCACCTTTATGTTGACAGTTCCACTTTAATACGGATGTAGGTGGCAGATGGATCGATAGATGAATATGTGCGCGCGCGCGCGCGCGTTCCTAGATCTGTCACGTTGGCAAGCGCCAAATGATTTTTAAGAGTGCTTCCAGTAATTTGTCAACTTGGCGTGGGTACAATTACTGTACGCTTACAAAATGTACTCGGATCAACGCATTGTTTCAAGGGCCGGACATATTAAAGTTTATATAAAGCTCGAAAGGACAGCTTATTACAGCCGTAGGCGCCGACAAACAAATGATTCTGAACGAATAGTGCAAAGGTCATCGATCTTCATCAACATGTAGCGCCATCTCGCGTTGTCATTATGAATTAGAGAACTGTAAAGTAAGAAAACGATATTTGGAGTCTCTTTTGTCGGATAAAATGGTGGTCTGCAGGTAATTAATGGGAATATTGGGCGAGGGACGGCATAATTAAGGGTTGCTGGGGGCTTACAGTTTTTTTTTTTTTTTTGTAAGAATTTAAACTCCTCTTTGTCTTATAACTTCGAATTAACAGCTTCTGTTCGATTTATATAGTCATCGTATAAAAATTTAATTCCGAATGGAAACGTAAAATACGGGAAAACGTTGTTCGCGGGAAGTTAAAAAATAGCGCTTTTTTTTCTCATATGTTCCCTTTTAAGTTGATATTAGTAAATCCGTCTCGCTATTTAGGATTCTTTGCCGTAAAGAAAGCGCTTAGACGCATTTAGAGATGTGGGCCTAATCAATGAAATAATTATTCCAAAGACTATAGAAAATCATCATTTGAATCCAACGCAAACAATTATTCATTGACCTATTTCCTATTTAACCCCCTGTACGTTTCCCCCACTTCCCCCCCAACAGTGACCAATACAGAAGAATGGCTCGTGACACGAAACATACATTAGGATGAATAATTACAACCCTACACGAACGACATTGTAATTAATTAAGGGGAAAGAGAAAAACCCATGATGCGATGGAAGGGGGAGTGGGTTTGGAGGGGGGGTTGTTTCCCTTTTAGCATCCTGGAAATGACGGAAGCTACCGGCAACTATCATACTAGGCAGAGTGGCTTAGGTGAGTTAATTTGGTTAATTAGCATCGCCCGATAGGACCACTGATGAATATTAACGCCGTGTCCTTGTGTCACATGATATGCTGTCTGCCGTGTGAAGTGTCGACAATGCTAACTCTGACACCCGTAGGACGGATGACATCGGCATTGAACAATGGGAGATTAGCGGGAGGGAGAAAAAAAAAAAAAAAGGAAAGAAATTAAAGTTAATGCACTCCCACTTTAATCAATTCGGCTTTGCTTTGGAAGGCTATGTTGTGTTTATATAACTAATGTTATATTCATCTTCTTATTTGAGGGAATATTAGCGATAATTTTCTGGGGGGGGGTCGACTAACCTTCCCTCAGGTGATGCCTATGGTGGTTAGCAAAGAAAGTTATTCAATTTTTTTATTATTATTTTTTTGTTTATTTTCTAAACTGAAGCAGTGCTGTTATTAATTTAGGTTGGTCGCTTAAGTAGATAAGAATGAAAGAATGTACACTGTTCCTTCAAAGTACGGCAATATAGAGATGGGCTAACGATCATGGGGAAGGCGTTTGCTGTGGCCCTTTCCAGGGACCTCAAATGCCTTCAGAATCTGTTTCATATACACTGCACGGAAAAATTAACAGAACAAAATGTTTTCATTATTTTTTTTTTTTTATTGTGAACAGGGTTGCTGAAGGCGAATATTTGATATAATACATCCTGGCATGCAAAGTCCCAGTTTCCATCAATCTACCATCTTACAGAGGCAGAACATTATGCAAATTATTCATGTCTATAAAAACACGGGTTGTGACCACATCCTTTATCCCCGTTTTTTGGCTTGTTCAGTGGGAGAGCCACATCTTCATCTCAAAGAATCATCTAAACGATGATGGCTTGCCATCGTCATTTAGATGATTCTTTGAGATGGCTGGCCATTGGACTGCTTGAAATCGGACAGTCTCAGGCGGAAGTGGCACGTTGGCTTAATTTGTCACGCAGTATCGTCTCGACCTTCTGGAAGCAGTTTCAGGACACAGGAACCATTACAAGAAGAGCTGGCCAAGGTCGCCCGAGGACTACGTCAAACGGAACAGATCGCTATCCGGCTCTAATAGCAAGACGGAACCTTACGATGTCATCAGCTGTCTCTTGAGGTTGCTGTGGCCACATGTGAAAACATTTCCAACCAGACTGTGTTAAGAAGACTCAATTCAAGTGGACTCTACGCAAGGAAGCCAGTGGGTTGTGTCCCATTTGCTTCAAACCACCACAGAGCTCGTCGCAACTGGTGCCATAAACACGTGTCTTGGAGCCCTGGCAAATAGGGTACAGTTCTGTTGTCTGGTGAGTCCCGTTTAGCCTACAAACAGATTCTAGACATTATTTTAACTGGAGACAACGAGGAATGTGTTACCATCCCTTCATCAGAGAAAGGGACACTTATGGTGCTCGCGTGGGGCAGAATAATGATCAACCGCCGCATCCCTTCATGGTTTTGATAGGGGTACCATAACTGCTCAGAGGTATCGAGGATCGGATTGGTACAGGTCTTCTTTTCATTCACGACAATGCCACTGCACATAGAACTCAAGTGATGGAGGAATATCTTGAAACTGAAGATATTCAACGGCTTCCGTGGCCAGCACGATCACTAGACTTAAATGTGGGACATTGCATGATGACAGCCAACTCTTTAGTCACCTGATGAGCTAAGGTCTGCGCTGGTGGAAGAATGGGATTTGTTGCCACAGAATCTTTTAGACACTCTTATATCGAACATGGTTGTCAGGCCTGTTTTGACTATGGAGGGGATCATATGCCGTACTGATGCCATGTGACCATATTTTCTAGCATGCTGCATACTTTTGTGACTTTTTGGCAGTTCTTGTACAACCCCTATAAATGTCCCTATGAGTTCTTCATTGGCACACCACCAAAACAAATTTGGTCTGGCTTCATCGCAAGCTGCACGAGTTGCACCACTTGTTCTGTTAATTTTGTAGAGCAGTGTATTTAAAGTTTAATCAATTCACCGAGAAATTTCACTTATACCTCGTTTAACGTCGTTTCACTTAAAGTTTCCCATCTACGTCTCTTTCACGTTAAAAACAGGCCTATCATATTTAACATGCAATCTTTAGTTTCTTGAAACTTTCTTATTATTGCGCGGGTCAGCTGTTAGCAACAAAAATAAAATAAATAAATAAAAAACAAAAACAAAAATCAACCGAAGACTAATTTTCCTCTTTATACCCATGAGTTTTAATTTATGTATAGCAGGTCACAAAAAAAATAACAATGTTGGCAAAATGCCAATAATCTCAATTTCTTGATGAAGTCAACAAACCTTAGATTATGAATATATAAATAGAAAGAAAAAGGAAAAAAATATATTTATAAAATAAATAACAGTTTATCTTCTGCTTTTTTTTTTTCTTTTGGCTAATTCTTTAGTGCAGCAATATTTTCGAAAAATTGCTTCCATTTGTCACGAATGAGTTCTTCTTCTAACAACTTACCCTATTTTATCTCCTACGCTTTTATTATTATATTTCTTGCGACATTTTTACTCCTTTGCTGAAGACGACTAATACAATTATGTCACGTGTCTTGTCAGAGTGGAATTTCGAAATATGTCTTACTTTGCCTCCTTGTGTATAAGAAGAGGATTACAATGTAATTAACTGCTGCTCTGTTGCTTTACTTTTATTTTCCATCTATACTTAATGTATTTTCTAAATAATCTCCTTTCGCGCAACTCCTCCGAATTAAATTTCTACGAACGCACTCAACAAAAGTGTTCCTTAGAAAGAATGATATCTAATTTCGTAGCTCCTTTCTTCCCTTTTTATTTTTATTTATTTATTATTTTTTTTTTTTTTTTAGAGAAAACAGTGAAGCGTTCAAAGATGGCGGTTGTTTTCTTTATAAAAAAAAGAAAAAGAAAAAAAATTATAATCAATGAAATCTCATTTGTGTAGAAAACATCCAAAGAAACTCCTAAGGAGAAGGAGTATGGATTTTTGTTTGTTTTAGGCGAAGCCAACCAACTGAAAACCCATAATGCTTTTGTAAATGTGTATCCGAATTGAAAATATAATTCTGGCACTTTGCCAAACCTTTTCCCTCTCTTATCTTCTGCATAGCTCGCGATTGGTTATAAGGTGGAAACAGCAGCCGATGAAAACAACAAGTTAGCACGAGACTAACATCAGATAATGACGTCAGAGGTAGCACGTATGAACAAATAATTCTTCAGAAACATTTGCTTCGCTACTCTACTGTTTTGTTTTTTTTTTCTTTCTTTCTTTTTTTTCTACCCTACACGCCACTATCCAATATCGTTTAGAATGTGGAATATATCTGCGCATGCGCATTTAGACGTAAATGTTTAGTAAGGAGTCAGGAGCGGTGTTAATAAGGTTGGATTGCAATTCTGGATAGACGGGGATTATTGCATTATAAATCTTCCTCGTTTACTGCAGTCGCTTGGTTTGAAAAGCAGACGGAATTAGACATCGGCTGCTGTAATGTGAATCTTAACGTTTATTAGTAAACAATGACTGTTTATTCTGTGGTCTTTTTCTAAGTGCAGTAAATTAAGGTCAATGGAGTTGTTTGGATTTCTCAAACCTCTTTGGATTCTGTTAAAGTCCATCCAAGCGTATGATTGTTGTTTGATGATTCGACACTTTTTGTTTCTTGTCGATTGGCAACAATATGGAATTAGCCAGAAGTTATTATGGGTCTTTAATCGTGTCACTACATATTTCATGCGTGTTTGGCAATCGTTTGACACTTGTAACAGCAGATAATATTTTAATGTCATCACCAGTTGTGATGGTGATTACCATTACTAGTTTTAAATTCAGCGTCCATTCATTGTTGTGTCAGGATGGCCGAGCGGTCTAAGGCGCTGCGTTCAGGTCGCAGTCCGGTTTTCCGGGCGTGGGTTCGAATCCCACTCCTGACAAAATTATTTTTACTTCATTTTTCTTAAAGCTTCAAGAATTTCAAAGGTCTCTTATCCTTACAGATGTAGCACATGTCTTGGAAAATTAAGTTTAGATGAGGGAATGGAGTTTAGATTGAAAACCAGACGATTCCAACGAAAAATTTCATTGGCACGATTTGGTCAAACAGGATCTTGTGATGGCAGTGAATGGTCCTGAGAGAAAGCTCCATTGGAGAAGAGATAATCACCAAGTTGTGATTGATCTGAGGCAAGAAAAGGACCAATATGCTGGACCAATTGTCTGAACACATTAAAAAAAAAAAAAGTTTTTAATCTCTTTCTCTGACACTAGATGGCAGCAATGGAACTCAGCGTTTGTAATTGTATCTTAAGCTGATGGTTCCAATTATTTTTTTAAAAAACCAATATATATGTGTTATTTAAGAAACCAAACATATGGTGAATCCTAGAATTTACTAATATCCATGAATGGTGAATTCACTTTTCCGATTTTTATATAAGGGTATAGGGGGATATATTTCCCATCCCTGCAAGGTAGTCTGTCTGAAATATTCACTGTATTCAGCTTGTAGAGAATATTTAAAACAGACAACCTTGCATGGATGCGTGATATACCCCTATATACCCCTATACCCTTGTTTAAAAATCGGAAAGGGGAAAGAACCAGTTAATTGGTGAATGTTTCCACTGGTGGGAATAAATTCGAGCATCATTTTCTATCTTATTCTCATTCTCTGCGTTTGTTTGATGTGTAAAAGAATAGTGGGAAGCAAATAGCTGTAGCACAATGCGCGAACTTTTCTTTGTCCACTACTGTATAATAAACAAAAAATAATCAGTACGTGCAAAATTATGGCTTCCTGTGTGCTTCAATCGTCTGGCATTCTATGAATTGACATTATTAGAACAAGAATAAATCATACATTGCGAAATTTGAACTTATTATGCATTGTGAGAACCTTCGGGGGATGTTTATAATGATGACTATAACGGATTCCGCCTTTCACGGTCGGTCAGTTTTGTTCCCTTTGAACGCGTCTCAATTAAGATGGGTAAGCATTCGAAGTCTTAAGCAACTCAAAGAGCTTCTTTGTACTGAAAACAGAAAGAACAAAAGATAGGTTGAGTAACAGAAGCGTTTAAGAAATGTTTGTTTGAAGCACCCTGCTGATGCAAGAAAAAAAAAAAAACGAAAGACAGAAAGAAACTGTTGTACCGATTGCTTACAAAGAATCCTTCAGAATGAGATTGATGACCGAGTAATGCAGAATAGTCAACAAAGTAACTAAGGCTATGAGAAGACCATGGAAATGAATCGTGGAAGAGAATCATGGAAGTCGCCTTGCGACTTCCTCGTTTTTGGGAAGCTGAAAAGTGGTTTGGCAGAAATTCTTTGTCAGAAATCGTTTTGTCTTTCTTTAAATGAACGTTAACAATTATTTTGATCATATGTGGTCGTCCTGGAGTGCAAACAGATAATTTATTTATTTATTATTTTTATTTTATTTATTATTTTTCTTTTATTTATTTCTTTATTATTTTTATTTTATTTATTTCTTTATTATTTTTATTTTATTTATTTATTTATTATTTTTATTTTATTTTCTTTGCTTTCGTGAATCTTCAAAGTGTTTTTAAGTTCATTACTAAGATTAAATTAGCATCGATCGAAGATAAATATTTTTAACTATTTTTCGATTAACTACTGGTGATTAACTGATTAACTCGAAGTGGAATATTGCAAAATGAAAGAAATTTTTGGTTGTGGGAGAAAATGCATTTGCGCTGTAACTTTTTTTAAAAAATTCTATTTGAACTGGCATGCAATCAGCGAGGAAACTTACAGGGAGAACTTAGGAGATGCAGAAACCAGAAAAGTGAAAAAGGAGAGAAATGATGGGAGGAGGAAGACAGAGAGAAAATCTGCAGCGAAAGAGAAAGGGAGGATAGATGGAAAAATATAAATTCAGAGAGAGAGAGAGAACAGGGATAGAAGATAAATTGAAAGAGAGCGAGAATAAAACAAAAATCATCGAAAGAGAGAGAGGGGGGGAAGAAAGAAGATAAACTGAGAATGAGGGGTAGGAAGAAAAAGAGAGAAATAGCCAGAAATAGACAAATAGAGAAACAGACGGAGAAAATATATTGAGAAGGAGACCGTGAAAGAGAAAGAAATACATTAAGAAAGCGATAGTGAAAGAGAGAGAGAGAGAGAGAGAGAGAGAGGGAGAGAGAGAGAGAGAGAGAGAGAGAGAGAGAGAGAGAGAGAGAGAGATAAACGAGAGAGAAGAGAATGAAAGAAGATAAATTGAGAAAGAGAGACAAAAAGTGAGAAAGAGAAATAGAGAAAAAAGGGAGAAATAGAGAGAGAGGGAACAGGGATAGCAGATAAATTGAAGGACAGCGAGAAGATAAATTGGGAAGAGAGAGAGAGAGAGAGAGAGAGAGAAATATATTGAGTTGTGAAAGAGAGAGAGAGAGAACCGAGAGAGAAGAGAATGAAAGAAGATAAATTGAAAAAGAGAGAGAGAGATAGGGACAGAAAAGAGAGAAAACTGGGCAAGTGAGTGAAAGAGAAAGAAAGGAGAAAAGAGAGATAATTGAGACAGTAAGTGAAAGAGAAGGAGAGAGAAAAGCGACAAAATTGAGAAAGTGATTGAAAGAGATAGGGGAAAGGAGAGATAATTGAAAAAGTGAGTGAAAGAGAAAAAGAGAAATAGAAAGAATTAAAATTGAGAAAGAGAGGTAGGGAGAAAAAGAGGGAGAGAGAGAGAGAGACAGATAGAAAGAGAGGAAAATAGAAAGAAGATAAATTGAGAAACAGAGATGGTGTGAAGAAGAGAGAGAAACGAGAGACAGGAAAAATTGAGATAGAGAGAAAAGAGAGTTAGAAAAGAAAGATAGTGGAAAGAGACAAAAGAAGATGAATTGAGAAAGAGCGAATGAGAAAACGAGAGAGAAAGAAGATAAATTGAGAAAGAGATATGGAGGGAGAAACGAAAGAGAGAGAGAGAGAAAGAAAATTATGGAAGGAGAAACGAAAGAGAGAGAGAGAGAAAAAAGATAAATTGAGAATGAGAGATAGGGAGAAAAAGAGAGAAATAGATAGAAAGAGCGAGAAAACAAGTGAGATAAATTGAGAAACAAAGAGAGAGGAAAAGAGAGAAAGAGAGGAAAAAGAGAAAAGAAGATAAATTGAGAAAGAGAAAATGATAGGGACAGAAGATAAATTGAAAAAGAGAGACTGAAAGAGAAAAAGAGAAAGAGAGAGATAAAGAAGAGAAATTAAAAGAAAGAGAGAAGATAATTTGAGAAAGAGAGGGAAAGAAGATAAACCTAGAGAGAGCGAGAAAGCGAGAAGGAGGAAGTTTTCATCAACTAATATATCTATTAATGCGCAATAATAGAAGGTCAGTTCGAGGTTCAGAGAGAACTGAAGGTTCTCTCTGTCCAATCGTGTTCTGTCTTTATTTAGCAAAAACACCAGTGCACCGTGACCCATTTAATGATCTCATCTGCTTATCGCGATCTCTGTCGAATTCCTCTAATTAATAAAAACAAACAAAAAATGCGCCTTGCATTTCAGTTCGAATTAATGAGTTTGTGTGGAGGGGAAAGGAAAAAATACATTTTTATTTTATTACACGGTGGTGTTTTACTCTGCATAAAAACGTAAATAAAACGTTGCGTTTTTCTTTTTTTTTTTTTGTTTACCTGTACACTACTGCAACAAATGTATCAGATCACTGCACACTATTCATCGTATAAAAAAAGCAGCGGGTACCCTGAAATTCCGAGGTACTCGAATCATTGTTTGCGCTCTCTATCGCACGCTGACAAATGTCCGCATATTTTTCCTTCGTTCACCCAAAACGCCAGATAATTCTCTCTCTCCTATTTTCGTGTACATATTTAAAATATCGCCTTTGATGCGAGTGATGGAATGCCGAAGCATCAATGCCGTTGGCCTTGATGTTTTATTCATGCGCGGACTCTCAATGATAAAAACCGAACAAAACGGCGTTATCTCTCCCTATTGGACGCTGCACGCGCACTGTACAACCTCCCTTCCCCCCCCCCCCCCGAAAAACTATAATTTCTTTTATTTTTTATCTCTTTCAAATACGCTTATTGCGAATTTTAAAAAGAAAACAAAAATTTAAAGCAAACGATATTGCTTTAACAATTATCCTCGTGCCAACAGACAACAATGAATAAAAATCTCATTGTCGTCTGAATTTTGGATCGCAATTTTCGACATTCGAAATACTCGCGTTCCTTTCATTCATAATTTGAATTGATTAAGAAACAGAAAATTTGAAAATTATTCACGATGGAAAGCAGACAAGAAAAATTAAGTTTTTGAATTTACATACTTCGCTATTTTGAGAGATAAAATCAGCAGAACAAGTGGCTCCCCCACTCCGAGAATTCTGTTTAATGAACAGTTTCCAGGACTAATAAACCGCACAATTTGGTGACATCGTAATGGCTATTCGGCTCTCAAAGAAGATATAAAATGAACGGGAATTGCCTTTCTTAATTACCCCGATAAAAGAGACAATTCTACTATGTACACGCCACCAGAGGGCTCTGTTGTGAGCAAACACTAAGGATGAGGAGATTATAAAGATGAAATTGATAAACCCCCCTAGTCTAAGAAAGAATAGAACGAGCGTAGTCATGGAAACAGTTTGGAGATTTAATTTTTTGCGCGGATTTACATCCTCGTACGACTCTGGAAAGAAATAAAACTGTTTGCTTCATTTGCATATTAGTAAATCAGCAATAATGCTCACTTAAAGTTTCTTTGAGCAAATTTGCTAACCTGGCATGCGAAATGCATGATGGGATCGAGTAAAGTTTTTAGAAATGCCCTTGCTTTGTTTGCCTACGACGAAAGGCACGCTTCTGCAGCTAATCAGAAATGAAGATGTGGAACTTGGTCAGGTGTTTCAACCTTTCTATCCCAAAATGAACAGATGGGGTTATTATCGTTGCTTCGAAACAGTGGATAATGGAACTTCCAAAATATATCTGGGTTAACAATGTTTCCCCCTTCCCTCCCCTCCCCCATTGTTTAATGTTTTCTCATTGGTTATTGACAAGGCATTGTTAAGTTAATTGCGCTTGCGTTCTCCAATCGAGTTGCTCTTATTTGGAACAACAAAAGGGAGTTTTTCGGGACTGCAAAAAGGAAAGTTTTAGTGTTTTCTGCCTCTCGGAAAAATAATAAAGGTTGGCACATTTGAGAGCGAGCGAGAGTAAAATATCAAGCCAATATTGTGCCACGTTTGCCAGATGTTGTCTGCTGTTGAACAGAGATGGATGGATACAAATGACTCATTAATCTCCTTCATCGATCTATAATGAAAGAGCCAATAATCACCACACTCCATTATGGATAGCTCCGAAGTATCTTTGCCGAGCAAAACTTTAATATCGGAACTGTTATCGGAGCTGTTTCGCATATTTCAGTCGTTTCGTTGTAACAGTAAGTTTGTTAAGACGCTTTCTTATACGAATCTCGTTGTTATTTCGGAGGAAACGAAGAGTGCAGTGGGAAAGCTGCGTGGAATTAATTATTGGGATGTGGTTGGTGCGCAGTGTGGGTCGTGAATAAATGGGGTCTGGCCGTGGAGGTGTTTGCAGCAGTTTTGCCGTGTCGTGGTTGGGTGTGCCCTCGCAATCAATCACTGTCACAATAGCTGCGAAACGTACACACGTTGTAATAAGTGTCAGAGCGCACTCTTTCCGCTCGTGCATTCGAGTGAGGCGCCTGCGTGCAGTGTGCTCACGTGCACCACACTCACGCTCGCCACATCCTTCGAACAATGACTACCAATGCCGCTTTTAAAACCTGTGCGGCGAGAATGAAGGGGTAAGAGACAGAGAGAAGAGAAAAACAAAGCGAATAAGAGAGAGAGAGAGAGAGAATGAAGGGGTAAGAGACAGAGAGAAGAGATAAACAAAAGCGAATACGAGAGAGAGAGAGAGAGAGAGAGAACGAAAGGGTAAGAGACAGAGAGAAGAGAAAAACAAAGCGAATAAGAGAGAGAGAGAGAGAGAATGAAGGGGTAAGAGACAGAGAGAAGAGATAAACAAAAGCGAATACGAGAGAGAGAGAGAGAGAGAGAGAACGAAAGGGTAAGAGACAGAGAGAAGAGAAAAACAAAGCGAATAAGAGAGAGAGAGAGAGAGAATGAAGGGGTAAGAGACAGAGAGAAGAGATAAACAAAAGCGAATACGAGAGAGAGAGAGAGAGAGAGAGAACGAAAGGGTAAGAGACAGAGAGAAGAGAAAAACAAAGCGAATACGAGAGAGAGACAGAAAGAGAATAAAAAACAAAGCGAATACAAGGAAGAGAGAATAGAAAGTGAGAAACAGAGAGAGAGAAAAGAAATAAACAGAGAAGTTGAGAGAGAGAGAGAGAGAGAGAGAGAGAGAGAATGAAGAGAGAAGGAGAAAAAAAGCGAATACGAGAAATAGAGACAAGTGAAAGAGAAGAGAGAAGGAGAGAGAGAGAAAGAAAAGAGAAAATAAAGCAAATAGGAGAAAAAGAGAGAAAGAGACAGAGAGAGAAGCAGAGTCATACAGAGATAGAAAGAAAAGGAATGAAAGAGAGAGGGAAATAGAGAGAAAGAGAGGAGAGAGCGAGAGAGAAGTAGAGTGATAGAGAGAAAGAAATGAAAGAAAGATGGAAGGAGAGAATGAAAGAGAAAGGGAGACAGGGAAAAGAGAAAAACAAAGCCAATACGAAAAAAAAAGAGAGACAGAAAGAAGAAATAGAACGATAGAGAAAGGGAATGAAAGGGTATGAACGAGAAAACAAAACAGCCAATAAAGAAAAAAGAAAGAAGATACAAGGAGAAAGAAAGAGAGATGGGATCGGGAAGTGCGATTTCTTTACCTTATCGCGTGCTGCGCCCCCTGCTGCTGCTGCCATCTTTGATGGTGTGCGTTGATTGTGGACTCGTTCATTCGCACTTTCCGAAGATAAGCGTCCGAATGAATCCGGGGCAGCGTTCGGGACTTTCCTCGAAGCAGGAGTTGACCTTTGCCGGAAGTGGCACGCGTGAATATAAATCTCGCATAACTGCCGCCTCTTATCCGACGGCCACTCGAAAGTTCGGATATCGGAGCCAACAACTCCGCCGGTTATATTCGGCCGCCTTTGCTGAGATCAGCGAGTTGTCGCGACGTCTGCGTGTAACGAAGTGCCCGTCTACAGCGATATCGAACATTTCCTGAGCTGCCGACCCTGCTCGTGCAGTCCAGAAGAGAATTGCGATTCGGTTTTGCCAGCAGACACACAGGGCGAATCTTGGATGCGCTCAGCATCTTATTTATTGATCAGCGCGTTTCTTGAATGACCTTTCAACAGCGGCAACTAAGGAGACTGCGTTGTTAATAAACGCAGAAATAGAACGCAAAATGCATTATTAATGAGGGCCCCATTACAACGCAAAATGTATTATTAATAAAGCCCGAATTACGATTTATTTTGCTTCGCGAACAGGGGGGGATGAAAAAGGCCCCCTCCTCAGTGGCAAAGAAATAAAAATCCTTCCTTCCTTCCTGAAAAGCGAAGATGCAAAAATCCTTCCTGAATAGGAAGGATGGAAATACGTCCTATTAGAGAAGGATTTATTAATTAAATCCTTCATAAATAACATTACTCGTCCTGAACAGGAAGGATAATGTGCTTTAAATAAAGGCAGAGACGAAAAAGAGAAAATATAATGGATGGCAGAATACGACACAAGATTTCTTGTTAACAAGGGCACAAATAGGTTTAAAATGTATCCTGAATAAAGGCAGAAAACACAAAATCTATTGTGAATAAAGGTGAAAGTAGGAAGATAATCTGTTTTTAATAAGGCGGAAGTAGGAAGGATATCTGTTGTTAATACAGAAGGAAGTAGGAAACATAAACTGTTGTTAATAAACTCGTAAGTAGAAAGGATAATCTGATGTTAATAAAGGCAGAAGTAGGAAGGATAAGCTGTTGTTAATAAAGGCAGTATATTAAAAAAAAAAAAATAGGAAAGATAATCTGTTGTTAATAAAGGCAGAAGTAAGAACGATAATCTGTTGTTAATAAAGGGGAAAGTACGAAGGATAGCCTGTTGTTAATAAAGGCAGAAGTAGGAAGGATAATCTGTTATTAATAAAGGCAGAAGTAAGAACGATAATCTGTTATTAATAAAGGGGAAAGTACGAAGGATAGCCTGTTGTTAATAAAGGCAGCATATATAGAAAAAAATAGGAAGGATAACCTGTTGTTACTAAGGGGGAAAAGTACGAAGGATAATCTGTTGTTAATAAGGGGGAAAAGTACAAAGGATAATCTGTTGTTAATAAAGGCAGAAGTACGAAGCATAACCTGTTGTTAATAAAGACAGAAGTAAGAAGGATAATCTGTTGTTAATAAAGGCAGAAATAGGAAGGATAATCCGTTGTGTAAAGTAGGAAAGGAAAGTTGTTAATAAACGGGAAAGTACGAAGAATAATCAGTTGTTAATAAAGGAGAAAGTAAAAAGGATAATCTGTGTTACTAAAGGTAGAAGTGTGAAGGAAGGATAATCTGTTGTTAACAAAGGTAGAATTAGGAAGGATAATCTGTTGTTAATAAAGGCGGAAAAATAGAAAAGATAATCAGTTGTTAATAAAGGAGGAAGTAAGAAGGATAATCTGTTGTTAATAAAGGTGGAAGTAGGAAGGATAATCTGATAATAATAATAGAGGCGGAAATAGGAAGAAAAATATGTTAATAAAGTCAGGAACAGAAATGAAAGCTTATAATTAATTAAAATAGGATTAGGATCGAATTTTTGACGTTAGAAAGAGAAAATATGTTTCAATAAAGACAAAATGGGGTTGAAAATATGTATTTTTTTAAAATAAAGGACGTGTAGGATACAAATATATTATTAACAAAAGCAGGAATAGTAATAATAATCTTTAATAAAGGTAGAAAGAGGGCACGAAACGTACTGTTAATGGAATAGATTTTTGGGCAGAATTTTCAAGGGTATATTTAAAAGAATTCGTAGATTGCAATCCATTAATAGTATTTCTCAACATGGCCGAAAGGTCCCCAAAGGATATCAATTAAAGTATCCTTAAGTAAACATTTTATATCCTTTTACCATATATAAAGCGAAGGATTACGTAGGGGTACTTGGAACAGACACGTTCGCAAAGTTCCCAGAAAAAAAATTACTTTTAATTGGGTTTTCGTGGTGTAACCATCGACTGTTCGAAATCTGATAACTCTGAACGTCTTAAGTTGACTGCTAAGAACAATATTTACTTAAAGTTATGACTCTCTCAAGAACCATCATGATATCCAAAGGATTAATTGCAATTGGAAGGCAATAATTTTTTCAAGAAATCAGCTGGATGTGACGACATCAGTGACGTCACAGTACCTAGAATGGTATTACATTGACAGGAAATGGCAACATCCTGGGGGTGTACTTAAGAAATGACAAAAAGATCAAGACATAGTAAGAGAGAGAGATGGCATCGTATTTAATATTTTACGTGCGATCTCTGCTGGCGTGTTTATCCTCAGTTCACGCACTGGGTGGTTGATTAATGAACGCTGAGATCACGTGTTCTGAACCCCAGTTTTGTAGGTGGTGTACATTCACCCAATATGTGTATTCTTATATACATAGTAGCGCTGTTAGTACATCCCCGTTATGTATCCACTTGCCATCCCGAAGGAGAACTGCTAATTAATTGGAAACGATGATAGCAATCTCCTTAATGGAATAGTCTGAGCGTCTCCCAGCAGGGTACACCCTGTTCTTAAGCAAGCCTCGAATATAAGATAAATTTACGAATTAAAGAGTAAGTCAAGTTTCGGAAAACGTGGATAGAACCGCTGTATATGCGTTCTTTTATTGAGTTCTGTTTTCAGCTAGAAATCCATGTGCAATCCGCCCCTCCCCCCCATAAATGAAAATAAAGAGTGAGAGAAAGAAGAATGAATTTCTATATTGGTGTAGCAAGATAGATTAAAGAAATAATCTTACAATGCGCCACGCACACACACATTTATTTCGGAAAATACAATTTTCCCTCGGTCAAAAGTAACACGAAAGATCAGACGAAGTATTACATTAATCAGAGAAAACGTGACCGAGATACAATCACCAAATATGGCGTTGGAGAAGGATTGTGCTGTCAAATATCATCTCCTAACAGATGACTGACTGCCTTTAAAAATATTTGTTATAATTCACAGGATAGCAGAAGAAAGAAAATGCTTGCATGTCGGTATTGCTTTGGCTATCACGCACTATCAGATCATGAACAAAACACGATACCCGGATGACTTCTTGCTAAAAAATGCTCTTCGAATCCACGCCGATAGATGTCGCTGTTTAAAACACTCGATATCGAGGTGCAGCGTATCGTAAGACTCTTAATGACTCTAAGCGACTTTTGGTTTGGTCAGTTGACAACAGGATTTTGGCAGTAGTGGCCGCTAGAGGGCGCTACTCGCCCTCTAGCGGCTACTAGGCGCTTTAGCGTTCATTATTTTATATAAATTAAAAATAAAAATTTTTTATCATTTTAAAATAGACGTGCAGGTAGAGAGCTCTGCACGTTGCTTGTTCGAACCTGCACTCCGCCACAAAATAATTAACGATCACTAAAAAAAACAGTTTCAAATGCATAATTCGATTTAATAAAACTGCAATTTATATTTCCTTCTGTTTTTTACGCCATCTCTTTTGATAGTAACAATAAACTGTAGCATTTTAATCGGTTTACAAGTTTTCCTTCCGACTCTTTAAGTAATATCCTGATGAAAGCATGCGCGCTGTAAGGTTAAGAGAATTTAGTGCTTTTCTCTTTCGTGCTCTTGTGCCTCTTTTACTAGGAAAATTGCTCACACTAAAATGTTTTACTGCCTTTTGAATGGGGGGCTCTTGAATTTTACGACAATTATAAGCGTTCTTTGCTGTTTCGTTTCTGTGCGCTGCCATATCGTTAGCTGAACACGCGTTTCTCTGTTAATGTCCTGTTATGCGTGGCAAATGGCCTTGGCGAATCGAATTTAAACACTTTTACAAAGTTGCGCATCATTGTTTCCAATATGTTGATAGCATGCTGCAACATACGTGTAATTCTTATGCGCGTTACTTCGTTTTGGAGAATATATTCTAAGAAAAATCAGCCTCTTTTCCAATTAATATTTTGTCTGTCCGTCTGTCTTTCTTTCTGTCACGCTCTTTAGTTGTTATGCAGGCAGGAATATTTTGTAATGTAGTGTTACTTTGGTTATCTTCAATAATCGAAATAATTGAATGAAATCGTCGAAAGTTTTTCCATAATCGAATGATTTTCAGTGATTTTTTTTTTTTCATAATTGAATTATTTTAAATGTTTTTCCATAATCGGATGGATTTTCATAACTGAATGATTTTTTTTTTTTTTTTTTCATAATGTGAAGAAGTTTGCCTTTAGCCAGCGGGTGGTTGATTGCTGGAACAAACTTCCATCTGACGTTGTCAAGGCAAAAGTAGACAAACATATGGAGCGAATGGATGGGTGAAATGGGAAGGTTTTTTTTTTGTTGTTGTTTTTTGGCTGATACTGTATAAGCTTGCTTTCTTGCATCATGTGTCTCTACTAATGTTAATATGTTAATGCTAATGTTAATACTCGACCGGTTTTCCCTGTTCGAATGAACAGTCACAATTGAATGATTGTCCATAATCGAATGAATCCTTCGAATGATATTCCACAATCCGATGAATCCTTCGAATGATATTCCACAATCGAATGAATCCGTTGAATGACTTTCCATAATCGAATGAATCCTTCCAATGATTTTCAGTTTTTCCATAATCGAATGAATATGAATATGCCTATGATTTTCCATAGTCGAATGATTTTCAATGTTTTTCCATAATCTACCGATTTTCCCTATTCGAACGAATTGTTACAATGGAGTGATTTTCCATAATCGAATGAATAGTCACAATAGAATGATATTCCATAATCGAATGAATGAATTACAACTATCGAATGGTTTTCCATGATCGAATGAATCCTTCGAATGATGTTCCACAATCTAATCTTCGAATAATTTTCCGTAATGGAATCAATTCGTTGAATGATTTTCCATAATCGAATGAATCCTTTGAATGATTTCCCATAGTCGAATGATATTCAATGTTTTCCATAATGGGATGAATCCTTAGAATGTTTTTCCATAATCGAATAAATCATTCGAATGATTTTCAATGTTTTTCCATAATTGAATGAATGCTTCGAATGATTTTCAATGTTTTTCCATAATTCAACGAATCCTCCTAATGAGTTACAATGTTTTTCCATAATCGAATAAATCATTCGAATGATTTTCAATGTTTTTCCATAATTGAATGAATCCTTCTAATGATTTTCAATGTTTTCCATAATCGATTAAATCATTCGAAGGATTTTCAATGTTTTTCCATAATCGAATAAATCATTCGAATGATTTTCAATGTTTTGCCATAATTGAAATGAATCCTTCTAATGATTTACGTTTTTCCATAATCGAATAAATCATTCGAATGATTTTAAATGTTTTTCCATAATTGAACGAATCCTTCAAATGATTTTCAATGTTTTTCCATAATTGAATGAATCCTTCGAATGATTTTCAGTTTTTCCATAATCGAATGAATCTGAATATGCCTATGATTTTCCATAGTCGAATGATTTTCAATGTTTTTTCCATAATCTACTGATTTTCCCTGTTCGAATGGATTGGTACAATCGAGTGACTTTCCATAATCGAATGAATACTCACAGTAGAATGATATCCTTCGAATGATGTGAATATAATGGAAACAATTGAATGATTTTCCATAATCGAATAAATCATTTAATGACATGAGTATATCCGAAATAATCCAGTGACTACTACGAGTATAATGGAAATAATCGATTGTGATCTCACGATTATGCTCATTCACAAAGAGCAGTACCGATAGAACACAGACGCCACCCCGTGGTCACATTTTGCAACCAAGCTGTGTTTTTTTTTTTTTTTAAGAAATGATAATTAAATTTAAAACATATACTTATTTTTAACAGACTTATGTTCATCATCTATTTATAGATGTTTTTTTATGAAGTCTAATTAAAATGTTTTCTTAGGCGAATGAAGAGCTTCGCTTTTTTTCTTTCTTTCTTTCTTCTGTGTAGAATTCTCTTTTCAAGACAAGCCCGGGAGCTGTTTGTGTTTCTCGTGGTGATGCCACTCTGTTTCCCTGTAAATCGGTAAATGTTATAAAGAGTTTTTCATCGCATTGATTATGACTTTATCAAAAAGTAATGAGAAATAATACCATTCAATTTTCTTTCCGATCAAGACTAACAAGATTAGCAAATTCCCTCTTTCTTTCTTTCCCAACCCTACACAGGAGTCAACGTACCGCATTACTGTAACTCCAAAAACTTTTGTATTTTTAATTACCATAAAAATCTCATCTGTTCTTGAACAACTTTAAGACAAATCAAATTAATGCTCGCTTTTATTGGGGCATAAATCACCTCCCGCGTGCAGGCTGGACGCACCCTTCACTGTCAACACCATTTAAACAATTATTTGCGACCAAAATAATGAGCCCCGCGCTGTTTAAGTAATAAAGCAAAATCATTACGAAAAAATATTTATTCATGGACACGTTTCCACACTCAACAAATGGAACTACCAACTGCATCTTCAGATGAAAAGAGACAAGTGTTAAAATTACAGAACATCATTAAAAAGAGTCCAACTTTCCATTTTCGTCCATTCAACTGATCAACTGTGGGATTATCTCAACAGATGACATTTATTGTTTTAATGCTACTGAGGCTATTTGAACATTGACAATATTCCCATGTCCGATGAGGCTATTTGAACATTGACAATATTCCAATGTCCGATGAGGCTATTTGAACGTTGACAATAATTCCAGTGTCCCATCATTTTAAGGACTTACATTAGAATATTGTCTTCTAGTATGCTACGCGATGTCCCTACATTCTCTGTCCACCAGTAGTTGTTTAAACGCCACCCTAAAATCGCTATTCTTCCATCCATAGATGACCGGATTCACGGCGGATTTCCCAAAATAACAACACACAACAAAGGGTTTCACCGAGTGTACATATTCCTGGTTGACACCATCCATATATCTGATGGATATAATTAAAAAATACGGAAGAAACCCCAGAAGACACACACCTAACACCAATGCCATGGTCCTAGCAGTCCTGGCTTCCTGATGTAGCCGATGGTGTATTTCTTGCATGGCCACTGCTCTGGTTTGCTTCCAGGCTTGTTGGAAGATGATCGCGTACAACACTGTCGTGGACACAAGGGTTAAAAACACGTGAGACGCTACAGCCCCAAGGGCATAGCTGCTACTGTGAGTGTAATAAAGGTCACACTCTTTGGAAGGGTCGTAGGTCTCTCCAATCCCTAGCAATGGCAGCGAACTGACGAGACCCATGTACAACCACACCAGTACGATATACGTGGAGGCGTATCGTGGTTTCATGATCCGATGGTATGACAGGGAGTGGACGATGGCCACATAGCGATCTACAGCGGCTCCTACCAGACAAAGCATCGAACATCCGGACGTGTAGATGGCGAACCAGTATCTCAGCAGACACCCGTACTTCCGACAAGTGAACTCCATGTCGAAGTAGAAGAGGACGTAATAGGGAACGTTCAAACCGACAAGGAGGTCAGCAGCTGCTAGACTTACCACGAACTTGTTGGTCACCGTCCGCAGCCTTCGGAATCGGCAAACTGCAACCACCACTAGAAGATTGCCCACTACAGCCAGAACCGCCAGAAACGAGTCTAGTATGACAATGAGGACTGTCTTGATGTCAGGGTTAGCCTTGTAGCACGAGTCGCTGTTATTAGCCTCCGCTGAGTATAGGACATCAAAGGCACCTGTACTGTTCAGGACTTCATTCAAGTTTGGGTCGGCTGCAATGGTCTAGAAAAGAAAAGGAATTATGATTATATGACGTCATCTGTCAGATGATCTACTACAGAAAGATTTATAAATGTCAAGAAAGTCCATAGAATATTTCTACATATGAATCTTTGCAGTGAAAGTCCAAGTTGTGTTCTAGTTGACGTACTGTTTGATGAGATTTCTTCTCTATAGAGTCCTGGAGAAATTGAAATTGGGGACTCGACAGATACTCAAGTGTCAAATGCTACGCCGGGCAACGCTCTCTCGATTCCTGTCCCAGGACTGGATCGTTTTGTGCAGAATGTTCTAGTTCCAAAAGAGGTACTCTCAATGTGGGGGATTAAATTGTAAGGGAAATATGTTCAGCAATAAAGACAGATGAAATATAACCAGAGCCTACACGTGCGAATGGATTAACTCTAGAGTTCAGGGATTCCCAAAGATTTGTGAGGGAGTTTTTCTCAGCATTGCGTGACAGAGTTAGTAGGAGTTTTTTAAAGTTTTTGAACAGAGGAGGCGCAAGGGTTTTTGCTAATGTCATTGAGGTACTTATAAGGTCAGGGAAATGCTAATTTGGGGATAAACTTGCATCTTTCTCGAGAGTAGCTGCGTGGAAATTCTAAGTACATTATGCAGCATAAAATTAGCAACAGCCACAGACCACAGTAAAAAACGTATTTAAGCAGCTAATAAAAACCGATCTCAAAAAACAAATATCCAAAGTTACCAACAGATCTCCATCCTATATCCACTGGTTTCTCTCTGATAAAAGTCTTTGAAAGGCTAATACTCCCTACAATTGTCAACCATTGCTTCACCAATAGACCATCACATCTCCACACGTCACTGCACCAAAGATGTACCATAACGAGCCTCCTTGATAGGTTATTTCGAATTCAGCATGCCTTAGCAACAGGTCTCAAATAGGCATCATCTTCTTTGACATAAAATCAGCTTTCCACAATGTACCAATTCAAGCACTTCATTTTTAGAAAATTATTTCTAGGCAACCAACTCATTAATCTATATTCTCCAGAATCACCTTAAAGATAGATTTATATGAATTTATTACGGAAAGTACTCGAGTAAATGAATACTTCCCATAATGAACTGAAAGTATGAGTGGAATGGGATTTATCCAGGAAGCCACCAAGGCATTCGTTTCAGTGGCTAGATGATCCACAAAAGAAAGGTGATTCAGCAAATTCTAAATGGGAAGCATTGAACGAAGAAATATTAGAGTGTACTAGGCTTTCATACCAACTAAGAAATACTGTTCAAAGTTCCGGCCTAAATGGATCTTAGATGAATTAATGAGGCTCGTGGCAGAGAAGACAATGCATGGGATGCACATAAAGTGTTAGGCGACACAGAAGCTTATGGTAGATATAAGCTGATCTGTAACCAAGTCACAAAGAAGGTTAGGCAGGCAAAGGCAGAATACGAGAAATCTTTGGCAAAGGATGCAAAGAAAAACAGCAAAGAGTTCTTTACTTATGTAAACTCTAGAAGGAAGGGGATGAACTGTTGATGATCCTGCTTAGGTAGCTGACAAACTCAATGAGTATTTTGCATTTACATTTATACATGAGGAATTATTCAGGGAGGAGAAATTGTTGAAGTTAAACATAAGAAAGGTGCCTGGATTGGATGGGATCTATCCAGTTATATTAAAGGAGGCGACAAAAGAAGTAAGCACGCCCTTAGCCATAATTATGAGAGCATCCTTGAACTCAGGGAATGCCCCCACGGACTGGACATGTGCAAACGTATCCCCAATTCACAAAGGGGGATCGAAGGGTGACACGAGTAATTACAGACCAGTTAGTTTAACTTCTGTTCCTGGTAAAATAATGGAATCACTGGTTAAAGATGCATTGCAGGACCATCTAGACAAGACTGCAGCAATAATTCAGACACAGCATGGGTTTGTTAAGAAAAGTCTTGTCTGACCAATATGATTGGATACTATGATGTGGTCACAAAGGAACTGGATGCAAAAAATAATTTTGATATCATGTACTTGGATTTCAGGAAAGCTTTTGACACTGTTGCGCATGGAAGACTATTGTACAAATTGGAGCAGAATGGTATTAAGGATAAGTTGCCACAATGGATAAAAGGATGGTTGAGTGGGAGAAGACAGAGGATGGTAATTAATGGGTGCTGCTCTTCGTGGACTAATGTTATTAGTGGAGTCCCACAGGGTTCGGTGTTAGGTCCACTGCTGTTTTGTATATTTATCAATGATATTGATGAAGGTATATCAGACTTAGTGTCCAAGTTTGCAGATGATACGAAAGTTGGCAGGGTTACTAATGACAGCACGTTATTGCAACACGAGATAGAAAAGTTGTGCAGATGGGTTGAGAGGTAGCAACTGAAGTTTATCATCGACAAATGCAAAGTACTGCATATGGGTAGAAGTAACTCCAAAGTAATATACCAAATGCGTGGTACTACACTGAGGGCAGTGAAGAATGGAAAGGACATGGGGGTAATCGTGCAGTCAGATATGAAGTTTACTGAGCAGTGTACATACAGGCTGCCGAGCAGGTCATGTAGTATTATCAATAATATAATGTTCAGAAATTTTGCTAGCAAGTTAAAGGAGGTGATTATCATTGCCCTTGTATAAAGCAATGATCAGGCCACATCTTGAGTACTGTATACAGGTCTGGAGGCCTCATTTCAAGAAGGATGTAGAGATTCTGGAACGAGTACGAGAAGTGAAACAAGATTGGTGAGTGGAACAAAGGGTTGGTGTTACCAAGAAAGGCTTAAGTTCTGCAAATTGCAGCGCCTGGAGAGGTGTATATGGCCTTGAATGGGTTGAGCACGCTCAATGCTAATAGGATTCTTCCACTTGCTCAGATTACGAACCTAAGGGGGCATAAATTCAAATTGAGGAAAGACAGATGTAGGATAGACGTGCGGAAATTTGCCTTTAGCCAGCGGGTGGTTGGTTGGTGGAATAGACTTCCACCTGTCGTTGTGGAAGTTGATAGCTTAATTCAATTTGAGAAAGAACTGGACAAACCTTTGGAGCGAATGGATGGGTGAAATGAATTTCTTTTTTTTCTTCTTTCTTTTTTGGCTGATGCCGCATAAGCTTGCTTTCTTGCATCATATGCCTCCAATAACGCTAACGTTTGTGATACGATAAGATGAAAAAAAAAAAAAAAAAAAGAACGGATTTAAGCATTCTGTTAACTCTGACATTGACAAAATAGGCAAACTATACAACACGACATTATTTAAAAACATATATACAAATTATGAGCATTACAGGTACACAAATATACAAACGCTTAGGTGCACCTCACGACCACAGTTGCCTCGGATAACTAGCCTTGGAGAAAATTTAGCCCTTTGAAAAGGAAAGCATATTTAATGGTGTATTGTGAAGAGGAATCCATATTACAGATGGAAAGAATTCTGCAGACGGATCCAGTGAATCTTGAATTATAGGGTTATCTTGAATCTCGGTTACTTCGTATTAACCAAGAATGTATTAACGAGGGTTCGCTCTATTAAGGGGACAAATATCTCTACCAAGAATATTTATAAATATTCATAATTACGATGATCTCTTGGGATCTTTATACAGGGGTCAATAACTTTCGGGGTTCTCCCAACTGGTGTTGTTCTGGTGTAGAATATCACTTCATTTGTGAGGGTTCGACATCTTTTTCGGTAGCAACCGAGCCAAAGTAAACATCACGGTTGCAGCTGTTGGATGTGAACTCCAATTTCTCTAGAATTTTGTTCAGGTGGCTGACCCTGTTTTTGGGCGAATTCGTCCCTCTTATTTATCCTTAAAAACACTGATAAGAAACGAAGTTTTACGAAACTTTTAAGTGCAGATTCTTAATTTTATCTTTATGGGGACGGAATGTGGAGTGTCAACAACCCTCTTCGAAGTAAATCAGCAGAAAACTGAGAAGGGAACACCATTAAGAAACTGTTTTCGTCTCTCTTGTTAGCACACGGCGAGAACGTAAAACACTTCTCAACTTAGGGGGGTAGAGGAGGGGAATGACCTTTGGTCGATTTCCCGCAACCTCTAAGGAAAATAATCTTCTTCGGATTCTTGTGTTTTTAATCAATGTTTGACGTGTGAAGACATTCTTTAAAATAAAAAGAAAAAAAAAAGAACAGGCGTAACGTAAAATTTTTCAAATTTCTAAAAATTTGAAAAAGAAAACTGAAAGTAATAACAGCAGATCTCTGAGTTATATAAGATGGTTGTGTTTAGATACATCATATGTTCTTAATGCTACCAGTTTAAAATTTGGTCTCTCTTATTGGACGTTTTGGACGTTTCTCAACTTTTTATCTCCAAATTTTTAACTTTTTTTCACTTTTTACGAAATTTCCTACCTTCTCAATTTTTCTATTGTCCCGATTTTTTTTTTTTTAATTTCCAAATTTTTTCCCGAAAGTGAAGAAATTTTAAGGGGGAACATTTTTCTTTTGTTTCAAATTTTTCTAGGAGTTTTTATTCTCGAAAATTTTTAATTTTCAACTTTTTAAAATTTTCAACCTTAAAACACTTTTTTCTAAATATTTTGCATTTTCCAAATTAAAAAAAAAACTAGAAGCAACTAGAAAAAACAACAGAAAAAACTAGAAACAACAACTAGAAAAATTTTTAAAAATTTCTAGACTTCTACCTTTTTTTGATTTTTCCAATCTTCTGCCTTTTAAATTTTTCCAATCTTTTATCTTTTAAATTTTCCAAAATGTTTCTACACCCTTACTAGAAACAACAACTAGAAACATTTTTAAAAAAATTCTAGTCTTCTACGTTTTTTGATTTTCAAATCGTCTGCTTTTTCAATTTTCCAAAAATAAATTTCTACCCGATTAAAACTTTCATAAACTTTTTCAATTTTTCCAATTTTTTTCCCTGAAAAGGAAAAATTTGAAAGAACGATATATTTTCTCTAAAAAGTTTCAAATTTTTTCAAAGAATTACTTTACTTCCTCTATTCCTGAAATAACGATTGTCGAAGATTTTACAAGTGCATCCTATCAAAACATTATCTTTTCAATTTTGAAACAAACAGCAAGAAAAAAAGTAATTCTTATTAAATCTACCTGTCAATCTTCGAGACAATAAATGGTACATTCTCTTTGGATGGACAAAGTCCAGCATGTGCTGGGCCAGCTAAGCCTCAAAGAAAACATGCTAATTCATTCAGAACAAACCACTCGGCCACTGTCATGATTGATTGATCACACTCAACTCAAAACGAAATAATTCTGTTAAATAAAACGTCAGCATCAGGTTGCTTGTGATTTGCATATCCCCAGATGGCTTAATATTAATAAATATCCAGAAATAAATGCGCTCATCAGTCCCCAGCATTGTTCCGAGTCCTCTTTAGTATACATACCTATTAATAGAGCGCGAACAACTAAACCCTTCCCTTAATCAATCCCCATACTTACCACCATCTTATCAGCTCCAGTTAGGGATGACCTTGGGTACATTCATAAGGAGACAGCTTTTCCAATACGGCGTCCTGCGTGTCATCCCTTATCGAGCACAGCCCTACCTAACTGGACAATCGTGTTTGTTTCATCATGTGAGCCGACGCGAACGCAGCAACAGCGTCTTGAGCCTTGAGAGGTTCTTTAGATCGACCGACTGGCACCTTATTCGCTTGCATCACTTTATACTGTACTCTTACAAGCGGTGGGGGGGATAAATAACGCGGGTACTGTGTCTGCAGGAAGCTGAAAGAGAAAACCAGCTTAACAAGACGCCCACCCCATCGTTTCGCCCTCCCCTCCAACTTCCACCCATCTCTGTACGGGACATCTGCGTGACGTCACGCGCAACTTTCCATTCTGGCGACTCCTTATCTTCCAAGCGATACACAGCTGGAAGCTCTCTTCCGATGTGCGCGCGCCCAACAAAAGTATGCGTGTGTGTGCTTGCACGTGGTAGATCCTCAGGCGAGGATGTTGCTTCAAACACACACACAGGAGCCAAGGGGTGGAGTTGGAGGTAATCGTTACACTCATGTGACTACGCAAAATTTCTCGTCGAAATAAATATAATTTCGATTATTAGATGTGACGTTGTCAAGGAGACCGTGATGGGTGAACGAATAATAGTTGTCAACAAACACCTCCCAGCCACATTGGTTTTTCCAAGAATCAACTCTATTGATGTTAGACAAAGATGTCTGGAGTATCGCGGTACGCATGCCCGGTATTGAATGTAGTGGCATTCAGTAGTGTGACTATCTTACTGTTGGTGATCTCATTTTGGCCCTTATTGATTGGAGCAGGTGGGAGGGAAACCCATCATGGAGTTTCTCACCATGTTTCAATGGTATAGCGTGTTTTAAAAGAGAATTATGCGGACATTGATGAGCATCTTTCACTGAAATATCTTGTTCAACCACATCTCATTGATGGTTGGACATCTTGTTCAACCATTAATGTTCTCATCCACTTCTGCGTAATCTTTGAAGATTAAGCTTTCCTGTAAGTTCAGGTGATGACGCGCATGTTAAAATATTTCTTCCCTATTATGGGATTGTTCTTCGCAATTAATATCCAGCATGTTTGAAGCAGTTGGCGATGGTTTTTCATCAATTCCATTCCATTCTTAAATACAACACAAAGCACAATTTTATTCAATAGCATTCTTCGGTATTTTTTCTTAAAACACTGTATTACACCTTGATCAAGTGGCTGAAGAACTGACGTCTTATTTGGTGGTAGGTACACGTAGGTTGTTTACTTGACAATGAGGGGCGCAGTTATCCACAAACAGCAAATTTTTTCTATTCTTCTCACTCATCTTGCGATCTAAGTCTGATCCATTCTTCGTAGATTTGTGATGTCATCCATACCTTTTGGTTTCCTCGATACATAGTGCGCAATGTCTTCAAACCTTTCAAGCATCGAGGCTTCTGGGCTTTCCAAATGGTTAAAGAGGCCAGTTTCATCAGCATTGAAGATGTCATTGTGGTCAGCAATACATTTTCACCACACTTTTTTGAAAGACAGGCCACGACGAGTCTTAATTTTCTGGAACCATCCATCTGATCTTCAATATCCATTCGATGCGCAAACGGTACATCGAATATCCATCCGAATACTTCGCCTTTCGTGATGGAATCCAACCGGGTACAGCAAATGTCTCTAAACTTACAATCTTTTTTCAGTCTTTCAGAACAGTGACTACTCTTAGGAATGCCAAACTGTTTGACAATGTCAGCCTTAGATTGCACACCATGCAAAATCCTAATTTAATCTCTGATTGGCAAAGCTCTCCGCTTCCTGGAGCCATACCAATAAACATACACTCCAACTAATGAGATTAACTTCTAGCCGATGTTCATTTGATTACCACATCTAGAGGCAAGAGTGGGAAATCTTAACAAATGATTTCTCACGGTCAGACGTTGCAAATGGTTTAACAGGTACTTCGAATTGATCTTTGTAAATGAAAAACCCTTGATAGTAAGGAGCGGTAGGAAACTGAGGCACACTGAGGAAACTGATGAAATTAGTGATATTGAAGTAACAGTTGATTGGTTTTTTGGAAAACTTTCGAGACTGTAGGCAAGTAAGATCCCAAGAGTTTAAGGCACACACATCCAGTAATTCTGAGGGATGTGGCAAGAAAGTGCGCTGAATCATTAAGGTTAATTATTATGGATTACTAATACGTAAATGCGGTTCTAGGTGTGAAGAAGGTACTATACAACGATCAGTCTAGCTTCAGCGGTGGGGAAAATCGAAAAATATGAATCCACTTTTTTTAGCAGGCTGGAATATACAAGGGACTTTTCCACCCTCAAGTGTAATATTATTGCAATTCTGGCCCACATAATTTTCAGTCGAAATATAGGACAGAAGTTTTATTGCAGGGTGATGCTGTATATACGTGTGGGGGAGGGGAGGATATTCACTTAAGTACAATATGACTGCTAGCCTTCCCTAAACAGAAATTACGAAAACAGCTATAAAAGAAATAAATCAAAAATTTTTAGATGAAAAATGGGACAGCGCTTTTGCAGAAGGGGATGCACAAGGGGGAGATTCCCTCCCTCAAGTCCCTCAAGTATCCTATGATTATATGTTATAATTCCGGCCTTAATCAAAGTTTAAATGACCACTCAGAATGAAATAAATCAAAATGTTTAAACTAAAAAAGTAACAGCCATTTTTTTAGAGGGGGGAATATACAATGAGAGGATATCCCTCAATCCTTCTTCCCTCAATACTACTCCATTCGCTTTTATTCATTCACGCAAAACCTTTAGACGCTATTCTGATTATTGGTAGCACATACTACCACCACCATCCATTTCCTTTAAAAGGACCATCTTGCAGTACATTGTACCATGTACGCATGCGTGTGTAGTACCATAGTTCCACCTTCTAATTGCTCTTCGGGGATTGATCACCCATTTGTTATTCTACCCTACTGCTATTATTACGTATCTTCTTACCACATCGCGTAGCAATCAAAATTTAATTTAATTACCAAGCTCCAGTTTCATTTGAGTTGAGGGGGCTATTGAAATTCAAAATAATTAACTTTCGCAATGAGTTTCAATCATTTTAAGAAAATTAATCTAATAACAGGTTACTGTGATCACGGTAAAGATTGATTTATTGTTTAAATTAAACTTCTATCAGACGTGTGCTGACTGGTTGCGCCATCTACCAACACAAACGTGGACTACGAATAATTTTGGAGATTCTGGAATTATTTTGAGCTATGATAGTAAAAATATTTCGTAAATTTCAAACCTAAATGTTAGTTGCCATAGTAACTGGTTGCGCCATCTGCCAACAGAAATGTGGACTACGAATAAATGTTAATTTCGGTGATATTCGAAATATTTATTTTGAGCGATGATAGTAAAAAATGCAAATTTCAAACTTACAATCATAAATGTTAGTTGCCATAGTAACCGGTTGCTATGGCAACTGGTTGCTATAGTAACCGTGAAGGAAAACTATCGATATTAGCACGAATTTTAAAATCAAACTCGATTGTTTTTTTTTTTTTAATTAGATTAAATTCTAGTACATAAACAATTTTTTTTGTATTTGCTTAATAAACTGGATAATAAATAAACTAAATTAAGTTAAGGTGTTCATTAACATCTCGCTGCGCGTGCCAAATATCTCACTGACATTTATTGGTACATAATTGTTCTGGTATGGCCGGCTATTTGGGAATAAAATGTGATTATTTCTCAGTGGATATTATTTTGGTGTCTAGGATGAGATAGGGGACAATGTATTACCAAAGGGACCCCAGATGTGAGCGGGCCATTGCCGATCAACCATGACACGATACAGACAACCAAGTTGGTTATAATTATCACACACACTGCCAACCCATAATAAGATATGGTTGTTTATCATTGGTTCCCTACCTCATTTCCCACTATCCGCACTGCGGGGAAGATCAGAAAGAAAGAAAGAAAGAGAGAGAACAAATTAAGTACAAACAAGTTTAGTATCATACTAAAGGTCAGTGGTCGCAGGATCTTTTTCCTTTGTTTCTCTTTCGCGACGGGTGATCCTTGGAAGCTTTGAAGACATCTTTTGTGCGGAAGAAAGACTTGATGGACCCACGGTTGAATTATTCAGGGGAAATGGAGGCGAGTGACAGCACGCATTCTTTTCTATGTCTCCCTGCTGCATACAGAAACCCATCCGAAGTGTGTGTGTTCTATCTGTATGATAATTTTCCTTGTCTTGGCCCCTATATAAACATTTCGCCAGCCGAGTGAGATTTTGAAGAGAGAGACAAAAGGAAATTCGGTCCCAAAGGTCGATATGGTAAACACTATGGAAGCTTTATGGTAAATTAAGATTCCACTCCAGTTCTTTGTATAATTGCTTCCACGCTAGTCTGTCGGTGGGCTTTCATTTAATTTTCTCCTCGATATTCTAAATATTATCTACAAACGTCATCAGCGAAATTAAAAGTAAACGCTAATTAAAATTATCCACACTATGAAGGACAGGGACAAAGGAGCTGTTCCCTTACGGGTTTCTGGGTCTGTATGCGAAGCCGAGTTAGGGGAAGGATGCGGAGGAGGGCTCTTTATCTTCGCTGGGATCAAAGATCTAGCAGTGTGTTTGGACAAGACCACAGACGCCAATAATCTAGTTTGATTTCTTTTTTTTTTTTTTTTTTTTAATCAGAGGCTGCGCGTTTGAAAAGTGTGAAATGTGAAGATCAAGGAAGGTTCATTTTTTCGTGGTTTTTGATTATTTAATAGAAAAAAAAAGAGAAAAGGAAAAAAAAAAGAAACCATTTGCAGATTTTTATTTCATAAAATTTAATATCTTGTCTCATTTTATATTTACAGTATTTATTTATTTAAAAATTTCAAGTTTTTATCACTACCGTATTTTTCGAAGCATGTGACGCATTTTTTTTCTGAAATCAAAAAGCCTGAAAATTTATTTAATCATATAAATCCGGCAGTTATCCCAAATATCGAAAGTACGTTTTTCAGGATGCTTTCTTAGCTGCCAGTTTTAATAGCCAATTTCAGAACGCAGATATCAATGGGCATGGTCTTATGGTCCAACACATACGGTACAGTTGACTCAAATTATTACATATACTGATTCCACTTTGCTTTATGTGAAAGATTAATTAATTCGGATGCATCTCTCAAGAACATCATGACAAGTTTGCAATTCGATCCTGTCATGATGTATCCAAGGTCGCATTGCTCAGAGATATTTTATGATTTAAGTATTATTTTATGATAAGACGTCTTCAGGCGTCTGAGACAGTCTAGCGCCACATTTGGTGGCTATTCTTCCATCGGGATATTTGTCAACCATAGAACTGCAAAGCCGAACTGCCGTTTCCAACATGTCACAGACATTCTCAACTGGATTGAGATCTGGAGAATTAAGGGACCAGAACAGACGTTAGAAATCTTAGGAATGTTAGGAACCATTCAGAAACAATTTTTGCACCTGTGGATAGTTGCGTTGTTGTCTCGAGAGAATCCATCGCACTCCGGGTGAAAATGAAGGTGAAGTCGGTCTGATACGACAAAAAGATTGGAAGTAAGACGACCTTCTAAGGTTGTGATCGGATATGTTCCATGCCAACAAAACAGACCCCATACCATGATACTACCTCCAGCTATTTGAGTAGTGGACACCATAAATCTTGATGCACGGCTTCATGAGGTTCATGCCACATTTCCACCCTTCCATTGAAACCCGTCACACTGCGTGATCTTTTTCCACTGTTCCACAATTAAGTCTTGGCAGCACCACTCCAGTCGAATCTCTCGATTTTTAACAGAAAGAAGTGGCATTCGTACAGGGACACCATTACCAAATCCAAGCTTCTTCAACAACTCCTGCTGCATAGTTCGTTCGAAAATGGATCTTTCTTTAACTAAACTAAAATTTTTCAATCATTTGCTGAACATTGCACCTTCTGTCCTGAAGGACAATTCTCTTTAAATTCATGCGATCTTGGAGTACCAACTTTCTTCCTTTTAGAGCTGGATTTTCCTTTCGCTTTCCACTTGTTGTGTACTTTTTGAGATGGTTGCTTTCGACACGCCGGTGATTTCCTTTGGTTTCTCAATTGTAGCTCCTGCTAGACGTGCTCCAACAATAACACCTTTCTGAGAATCGAAATGATCACCACTCTTCCCCGTTACTTGATCGAATCATAAGCCCAGGGAAAGCGTACAATAGCTATCTGATACCAAGGAACTTCTGATCATACCATGTGAACAACTTATATTTGCATACGTACGTTAAATATTTGTTCATGTGAATTGCAAAAGATTTCTAAATTTTTGGTCTATGAGTGCATGTTCAATCCGGAAATAGGTATCTAGATTATATTTGGTATCAATTTAACCAAGCTGTGTTCCAACATTCTTTTTATATTTCGAACTCTGGTCGATATCGTCTAAGATCAATTTTACTTCTGCATATGTAGAAGTGGTTAAGAAGTGGACAGCTGAATTTAAACGAGGAAGAAAGAGAGGCTGGAAGATAATCCGATCTGTGAAAGACATCCATCACTCTAGAAGTTGTTGACAGTTTGCGTGATCTGAGCGATGGACGAGTGACAGTTCGGTACATTGCCAGCGTCTTGGGCATCTCATCTGAACGTGTGTAACATACAATAACGGAGGTTTTCGCTATGAAAAAAGTGTCAGCACGATGGGTCCCAAAATTGTTGACAGCAGATCAGAAACGCACGAGTTGTCAAGTGAACATTTCCATTGTTTTCAAGCGACAGATCCATCCAGCAAATTTCTTTGTAAGGTTTGTGATCAGGGATGAAAAGTGGATCCATCTGTTTCAGCTAGGGACAAAGGAACAGTCCGAACAGTGTAGATTCAGTTCTTCTCCCTCCTCCAAAGAAAGCCAACCCGATTCCTCCTGTTGGTAAGGTGATGGCATTGGTTTTTTGGACATATTTCTGGACTGTTGCTAGTGGATAATCTTTGGAAAGGACAGATACTCACAGCGGCATATTAAGCAGACCTTATGAGGTGTTTGCATGAAAGCATCAAAGACAAACGCCGAGGAAAACTTCGCAAAGGTGTCTTGTTCCACCAGGAAAACGCGCCACCTCACAAGTCTGTCATTATCATGTCTACACTGCATGAGCGTGGCTTTGAAATCTTGGACCATCCCTCGATTCACCAGATCTAGCATCATCTGACTTTCACCTATTTCGTAAATTGAAAAAAAAAAATAAATAAATAAAATAAATAAATAAATACCTGTCTGGCAGCCATTTTCCCAATGGCAGTGCATCATTGCTGCAGTGGATGCATTCTAGAAGCCAAAGAGAAAAACTTTCTTCGCAACTGGAATCAACATGCATTGCAGAATCGGTGACAAAATTGTATTGACTCTAAAGGGGACTATGTTGAAAAGTAACAGGTTACCAGATTACTCCACGCTTCTTGATTAGACCGGAGTTCGAGCCCGTGCCCACCAAATACGGAGGATGAGGAAAGGTCAGGGAATGACCACCGCATATCCCCGGAGCAATATGGCCTTAGTTGCTAATGCTCCTAAAAACCAAATAACAACAACCAGATTACTCAAATAAACCCTTCATACTCAGGCCACGTACTTTTCAAACGCCCCTCTTATAAGACAGTTTTGAGTCACTTTCTTTCTCATGAATCAGTTCATCAAGTCCGTTTTAAGTCAGCATTTTTTCTTATGGGTTTGTTTCTTTCTTAGGGATCAGTTTTATCGTGAGCCAATTTCTTTATTATGAGCCAGTTTTGAATAAGTTTCTCTGTTATAAATCAGTTTTGAGTCAAGTTTCTTTCTTACAAGTTTCTTTCTTTCGTCTTAACAGTTTTAAACATGCGTTTGTTTATTTCCCAGAGAATTTTGAGCCAGAATGATTATTATTAATCAATTTTGGCTTAATTGATTTTCTGCAAATCAGTTTTGATGAAATTATGAATGAAATTCTTTCTTACAAGACAGCTTTGAGAAAATTTCTTTGTTAAAAATCAGTTTTGGCTCAGCTTACCATCTTTCCTATCGTCTATCTCTTTCATGAGCCAGTTTTTCAGTTTATTTCTTTTCTATAAGCCAAATTTCCGGCAGAGTATTTATTATGAATCAGAATCAGTGTCTGACTTATTAGCCAACTTGTTTCCTGGAAATAAATTTTGGCTGGGACCTTTAATTTCTTTCTATGAGGTAAGTTTTGAGTTTGTTTCCTAAGAACCAATTCTGTGGCAGGGTCTTTATTATGAACCAATTTGCAATTAGTTTCTTTATTATAAGCAAATTTTCAATCAATTTATTTATTACGAGACAGTTTTCAATCAGGTTCTTTATTATGAGCCAATTTTCAATTAGATGCTTTATTATGAGCCAGTTTTCAATTAGTTTCTTTATTATGAGCCATTTTAAATCAATTTATTTATAATGAGCCAATTTCCAATTCGTTTCTTTATTACGAGCCAGTTTTCAATCAGTTTATTTATTATGAGCCAATTTTCAATTAGATTCTTTATTATGAGCCAGTTTTTAACATTTCGAGCCAGTTTGTTTGAAGTCATTTAGTGTCTGCTTCTTTCTTGGAAGTCATTTTGAGTCTGACTCTTTCTTGGAAGTAGTTTTGAATCTGGCACTTAATTGAAAGTCCTTTTAAGTCAGCTTCTTTCTCGGAGGTTATTTCGAGTCTCTATCTTAGAAGTCATTTTGAGTCTCACTCTTTTTTGGAGTCATTTCGAGTGTGCCCACGTGGGTATCAGAGTTGCTAGGATCGCCGTTCCTCCCCACACCAGCTGGAAAAGAGTTCGAGTCCCGTCAATGACGCGAGGAATTTTTATGGGCCTTTTTGACAACGTGACTGAGCTAGTCGGTCTCAGGCGAGAAAACATGGTTTTTTCTCCCGGAAACCAGAAAATCGACCACAGAACACACGCAATTTACAGACAGTATACACAGAGCAACATGGCCTTGTCGATGATGCTCCTAAAACGCTAGTACCGCAACAACAATATATTGAGTCTGACTCTTCCTTGGAAGTCATTTTAAGTCAGTTTTTTTTCCCTTGGAGATTATTTGGAGTCTGACTCTTTCTTGGTGGCCATTTCGAGTCTGTTTCTTGGAAGTAATTTCTAGTCGGTTTCTTTCTTAGGAATCACTTCGAGTCTGTTTCTTTCTTAGAAGTCATTTGGACCCTGTTTTTGTTGAAGTCATCATAGTTTGGTTTGTTTGGTATTATGCAGCACTTCAGGCTGTCCTTTACAACGCTGCCATCTAACGGCGGGAGAGAAGTTGAAAAAAACGAATAAAATGTTAAAAGAATAATTATGGGAAGACGATAATTTTTAATACAATAATATTTGTACAATAGTGCGCAAACATTAATGAATTTTATATTAATTATTAATAATATGTACAGTATTGTACAAAAAATTCAACAACTATTTTTATACGATACTATTTTCCAAAGAGGCATAATTATTTTGTTTGACGTTCAAAAATAAAACATTTACAAAATTGTTTTTGAAAAAAAAATTAGTCGCTTGATCCCAACGAATTTTTATTACTTCCAACAGATTTTGTACGTCAAAGAGAACCCACAGACCACGATTTAATCCTCATTCCATAAAGATTCAGTCCTTGTTTCATAGATGGCGCCACTAACCGACAGTAGGGATGATCTCGAGCAAGGTAGTAATGAAATCAATGCCTACAGCGTGTATGTACGTTTGTAATTCGTGGCGCACTCTATTATTGATTGACGGACGCGTGTCTGTCGCACACTTCGGACATTGGAAAAACAGACGTGAAGCCGATGTCACATCCAGTTTGTTTCAGTGCATCCGGCTGCCCTTTGTTCAAGAAATGAGACGTGTAGTGTCAGTTTGTCTACACCACCTCCATCGAGTGATAGAATGAGATACTGTCTTCTGTCTATTGTCAGGTAAGTAACAGTCAACGTTGTCGGTTTGATAACTTAGTGTTTTAGAGCAGATGAAATACGCACAGTGTGCCAAGAAAGACGATTCTGTTTTATTGTTTATTATTAAAATCAATCTCCAACCATTGACATCTGTTAATAGTCTGAGTTTCTAATATTCTGTGATGAAAATTACAAATTAAAGCAGTCCAAACGACAAGCAAAAATCGTTAGTTGTCCAACTACAGTGGGTTGATGATTCTGTTCATATAAAATAGATCACGTTATAAGCCACATATTTCTTCACAGATGATAAATCTACAAGAATCTCAAAAATTAAACTTGAAATCTAGAGGCTTCTCAAAATTTAAACGCGAAATCAACTTGGTTTTCAATAATTAAAAACGAAACGTTCACGCTACTCAATAATTAAACGAAAACCGAAATCTACAAGCTAGTTAACAATTAAACGAAATGCTACTCAACAATTAAATGAAAAGCTACTCAACAATTAAAAGAAATGATACTCAACAATTAAACGAAATGCTACTCAACAATTAAGCGAAAAGCTACTCAACAATGAAAAGCTACTCAATAATTAAACGAAATACTGCTCAAAAATTAAAAGAAATACTGCTCAACAATTAAAGGAAACGCTACTCAACGATTAAACGAAAGGCTACTCAATAATTAAACGAAATGCTACTTAATTATTAAACTAAAACGCGAAATCTACAAGATATTTAACAATCAAACTCAAAATCAACAATTGTCTCAATAATTAACTTCGAATCTAACCTCTTTCAATAATTAAACCTAACCTACAATTATTTTTTCAACAATGAAGTTCGAAATACAACATTTTAAACAATTAAAAATCAGTTAAGATTCCTTCTAACAATACGTTAACTATCTTTTGGTTTCCCTATTGTTCAAATTCTGCACTCAAAAACCTGTAGATTACAAAACCGGTGATAATACAATCTGTTTTTAAAATGTCAGAAATAAAATGTATTTCATAACAGTAATCGAATAGTCTGCTAACAATCAAAAGAATGATATTGATATCTTTCGGGATCAATACTTGCATTGTAGATGTGCATGTTAATGCGATAACCATACTATAAAGTCGTCTGAAAATTTATTCCTTAATATTGATTTAGTTTGGTGTTTCATTTTTAAGTATTCATGTATATAAATAAAATAAAAAAAAATTAAGGAAAGGAACTCATCTTACTGGTCAAGGTTTTATAACATAATTTTGATCCCGTATGCTAAATGGGTTGAATAATTGTTTTGTATCAGTTGAAATATTGTTTTTATACTTTCTAAATACTATTGGCATGCCCTCATGGGTAGCACAGTTGGTAGGATCGTGGTCCTCCCAATACCCGTTGGAAAAGACCTGAGTTCGAGTCCCATCAATGATCGGAGAATTTTTATGGGTCTTTCTCACGGCGTGGCCCAGTCAGTCGGTCTCAGGCGAGGATAGCATGTTTTTCACTCCCGGAAACTCGGGTTTTTCGTCCAGTAAACGAAACGTCGACATCAGAACACAACTTACAGACAATACACAAGAGCAATATGGTCTTAGTCGCTGATGCTCCTATAACCCTACTACAATCTAATTCTTCCAAGTTCTTCTGCTCAATACAACTACACAGATTTACAACACCATCTGGCCACACGTACCATTATTTGCACGTATTCTTCAATATTTATAAACAGACTATTTTTAACCGTACCAGTTAAGCCCCGTCTCCTGCTAGGTTCATGTTTCGTTTCTACAATACGTAATCAGACATGCATGAACTTATGGACGGAACTTGAGCAGAATACATTTATTGTCACTGAGCTAAACCACTAGCAAATAATTTGCTTAAGAGGTGGGTTGTTTTGGAATAAATGATGATGAACTTGAGACCACGAAGCGTTAGTTTTAGATGCTTTGCATATCATCGCGTTTAGAAATTACGTAAATTGTGTTGAGTTACGGGATGAAAAAACTTAATTTCGGAGGGTGTACGTCCTCACCTTCGATAGATTAAATAGTTCTTTAAGTTCGAAACATCCACAGATCTCTTTTGCAACCTCATCTAAACCACTGTATGGATGGTAAAGATTGTATTGCAAAAGAGTGGGATCGTGAAAGATTGGTCTTCTAATATTACCTTCATTCATCGTGATAATTACTGGAAGAAACTCAAAATCAGTGTTCAGTGTTAATATGATTCTGGGTACAATGGCCAACTTATTATCTTGAAATACAGTTCTACCTATGTATTATACGAGTCTTTGCTAAGAATTATTGTAGTAGGGTTTAGGAGCATCAGCGACTAAGGCCATACTGCCTCGTGTATATTGTCTGTGTTTTGAGGTCGATTTTCTGCTTGCTAGACAAAAAAACCCGAGTTTCCGGGAGAAAAACCATACTACCCTCTCCTGAGACCCACTAACTCAGCCACTTTGTGAAAAAGGCCCATAAAAATTCCTCACGTCATCGAAGGGACTCGAACTCAGGTCTTTTCTACCCCATGTGAGGAGGACTGCGATCCTACCCACCAGGGCTCTAGGCTGAATAGAATTCTTATTAAGAGTAAAACAATTCTAGCTTGTAGATCAGGTTTAAAATCAACAAAAGAGGGCCGGGTTCTTAGAAAGTGTGAAAAACAGTCTGAATAAAATCAATATTAAATGTAGTTTTCAAGGACGGCTGTAAACTGGGTCATATCGATATATATTGAATTTTTTTTTTTTACTTATTATGCTATACAACATCTTAACGTTCAAACAGACTCATTACAGACGCTAACCAATTCTTTATCGTGTTTTTTAAAGGCTGTTTGCACAACTTGCACTTGTACTCGGTAATATATTCACTGAAAATAAGTAGGTCACAGATATTAAAATTATGAAAATTGAAACCATTTCACAGTTGAGGGGAGGCTATAAGTACGTCGTGTTCTGGGTTTAAAAGGGCTGAAAGCTGTTCGGTGAATTCATTTATTGCTGCATGAAGAATGCACGATATTGCTAATAAATGCTTCTGGTTGGATTGATGTCCAAGTTGGTAATGCACTCTTTTTCAGAGGACGAGAAAGAGAATAAAAGTTCCAGGAACCACCATCAAGGCCACCAAAACAATGTCCGTGGATATTTTTTCTTTCTTCAGGACTGCAAGGTGCTGAGTGCATGTTTGTTTTTAGCTGTAAAGCAACTAAGGCTGCGAGGCGATGTATATTGTGTCCGGAAATTTCTTGTGGTCGATTTGCCTGTTCACTAGATGAAAACTCCAAGTTTGCTGGATGAAAATCAAGTCGATTGTAAAATATACATCAACATTTTGTTCTGAAGTGTAGTCATTTATGCACGAAGTCATTCCATCAGGAAAGGAGGATATAGTGTCCATCTGCAGGGCTTCGACTGTCCCAGAACTGGACAAAAACAAAGATTTTGGGTAAAGTTATCCATCCATACATAGCTTATGGAGATAATCAGCAGCTAAATCGTGTATTCTATGGTGAGTGATGGTATTTTTCGAGTTCACATTGGCCAACAACCAACTTCAGTCAAGACTGGTCTAAGTCAGAGACTGCTGGGAGTCATTGGGGTACAAGTAAACACGTGGGTTGTGTTAGGGTAGTTAAGAAAAAGAACAGTTGCATGTATACTTGCGGTTACGCCAATGCTAGGAGTTTGGTAAATAAATTTGATGAATTTGAGGTATTGCTCAAAGCATCAAAGGCAGATATTTTTGGGATATCAGAGACGTGGTGTCACCAGATATAAGGAATATGGAACTGGAATTTGGGGAATACAATGTGTATAGAAATGACAGACAGGATAGGAAGGGAGGAGGGGTTATGCTATTATTGAGAAACACATAAAATCCAAGGAAGTGAATCCAGTCGACATCGCTGGACAGTGCAGTGTCCAATCAGTTTGGTGTGACATAAGCATTGGGAGATCAAAATTGAGAGTAGGAGTGTGCTATAGGCCTAATGACTCCGATGATCAACTGTTGATGATTCTGCTCAGGTGGCTAACAAAGTAAATCAGTATTTTGCATCTACATTCACCCATGAGGAGTTATTCAGGGAGGGGAATGCCAGAGGTGAAGTAAACTCTGGCAGTAAACTAGATAATCTTGTAATAACTGAGACTAAAGTGGAGGAGAAATTGTTGAAGATAAACACAACAAAGGCACCTGGGGTGGATGGGATCTATCCAGTTATATTAAAAGAGGCAGCAAAGGAAGTAAGCAAACCATTAGCCATAATTATGAGAGCTTCCTTGGACTCAGTGGAAGTACCCATGGACTGGAGATGTGCAAATGTGACCCCAATTCACAAAGGAGGATCAAAGGGCGACACAAGTAATTATAGACCTGTGAGCTTAACTTCTTTTCCCGGAAAATTAATGGAGGCACTGTTTAAAGAAGCACTGCAGGATCATCTAGACAAGACTTCAGTTATAGCTCGAACACAGCATGGCTTTGTTAAGGGGAAGTCTTGCCTGACCAACTTGATTGGATACTATGATGCAGTCACAAAAGAACTGGATGCAGGGAATAGCTTTGATATTATATATTTGGATCTTAGAAAGGCTTTTGATACTGTTGCACATGGAAGACTGCTGCAGAAATTGGAGCAGTGTGGCATTGAAGGCAAATTGCTGCTATGGATAAAGGGGTGGTTGAGGGGGAGAAAACAGAGAGTGGTAATCAATGGACACTGCTCATCGTGGACTACTGTTATTAGTGGAGTCCCTCAGGGTTCAGTATTGGGTCCATTATTGTTTCCTGTATTTATAAACGATATTGATGATGGTATATCAAGCTTAATGTCCAAGTTTGCAGACGATACGAAGGTTGGCAGGGTTGTCAAGGACACTACTGACACTATGCTGCTGCAACAGGAGGTTGAGCAGATGGGCTGAGAGGTGGCAAATGAAGTTTAACATTGACAAATGTAAAGTACTACATATGGGAAGCAGCAACCCCAGAGTGACGTATCAACTCTGTGCTACTACACTGACAGTGGTAAAGAAGAAAAGGACCTGGGGTAATTGTGCAGGCAGATATGAAGTTTTCTGAGCAGTGCAGACGGTCTGCAAGAGTAGCTCATAGTGTCTTGTCAATGATATACAGGAATTTTTCTAGAAGGGATAAGGAGGTGATTATTCCCTTGTATAAGACAATGGTCAGGCTACGCCTTGAATACTGTATTCAGGTCTGGAGGCCTCATTTCAAGAAGGATGTAGAGCTGCTGGAACGAGTACAGAGAAGAGCAACAAGATTAGTGAATGGAAAAAAAGGGTGCTCTTACGAAGAAAGGCTTAAGGTTTGGAAATTACAGTGTCTGGAGACTAGGCACCAGCGAGGTGATCTGATTGAGGTGTATAAAGCCTTGAATGGTTTGAGCATGCTCAATGCTGATGGGATTCTTCCTCTTGCTCAGAATAATCACCTGAGAGGGCATAAATTCTAATTGAGGAAAGACAGATGTAGGATAGACGTGCGGAAATTTGCCTTTAGCCAACGGGTAGTTGGTTGGTGGAACAGACTTCCATCCCTTGTGGTGGAGGTTGATAGCCTAAATAAGTTTAAGGCTCAGCTGGACAGGTATTTTGAACGAGCAGAGGGGTGAAGTGGAAGTGGGTTTTTTTTTTTTTTTTTTTTTGGCTGATGCTGCATAAGCTTGCTTTCTTGCATCATATGCCTCTACTAATGCTAATGCTAAAGTCTTATTAGAATCATTGTCTCTACAATGGGTTTTAATGCGGATCATTGCCAAGCTTTAAAATTTTCCTGCGGTGGTTTTATTGTTTCTTCTTTTTTTTTTTTTTTTTTTTTGATTTGGTAGTTGTTGGCGCATCGGCTTCTGTGGCCATATTGCACCTCCCAAGGTTTTTGTAGTACTTTGATCCAAGCCCGAGGCGTGAATCGAACCCGCGACCTTTGGGTTGCCGAGCAGGTACTTTACCCACTCGGCTAGCCCGGTCGGCGTTTCTTCTTACAACAGCAGTCTTTGCCCACACTCTTTTATACTTGCAATGAAGTATTTTGAGAGCACAGCCTCCTTTGGTGAGGGCACCATTAACATCAACAGGTTTTAACTTAGTACGGGCCTGTGATTAGCTTGTTTCCACCCTGCCAATCGCTCTCTGTCCCAATAAATCGTTCATAAGAGGGTCTTGAGACATTGGACCATGAAATGTCACTCTGACTTTTGGTATTTGCATAATAGAACGATGCACACGTGCTCATTTGCACGAGTTGTTTGGTCTATGTATGCAACTTCAGTTCTATTTACAAAGGGGAAGCATGCCAACCGAGCTGTACTTCGACTTTTGTCCACCACTATATGAGGATAAGTTTCTTAAGATGATTTCTCCTATTATTGTTTTTGAAGTGTACATTAACCTATTCATTTTAATTAATCCATAATATTTTCTTTTCTTTGCGCAGGTCCACCTGATGGGCATAAAATGGGAATTGGATCCAGTGTCACTCATGATGCACCCACTCCAGACATTCCTAAGTCCGAAGACATCGATAAAGGAAACAAAAAGAAGAATTTGCTGTTTAGAAGAGTGAATAATGTAAAGGAAGAGAGCAAACCCCCGTCCATCTCCCCCGAAAAGAGAAGCACTCATAATGTTCGCGATAGTTTGGATTCACAAATCGAGGAAATCGTTGAAAACACCAAAGATGTACCAAAATTGCAACCACAGCGCTCTAAAACGAGTATTAAGGTACCATCAAAGGAGATTAAGGACACGGATCAATTGCTCCTTCTGGAGGATTTTGATTACGATGAGGTTAACAATATAAATGCGAAGAAATCTAGGATGGATGTCGCACCAGCAGTGTTCACAAAGCCTAAAATAATCGAACCAATACCTCAGGGAATCAAGAACGGCTTGCATACCATGGAGAATTCTGAAGAAATAAATGTAAGTTGATACAAAATTATTATTTGTTCTTACACACTTGATTCCCAGTTACTACCATTAACCTTTCACCGTGAGATTAAAACTACTTCGATGCTTTGTTGTATGGCAAGTGTTGCCATTCTTGAAAGTTAACGAGCTGCGTATGGATATTGAAAGCGTGCTTGCTGCGGTGAACTGAGGCTGATTTCAAGGTCATCTGTATGCTTAGTCAATGAGATATGGCTGACGATTTATTTTTTTCTCGGAGGGATGGCCGTGTGCCACGCTACACCGAGCACAGGTCATGTGATTAGGAGGGTTTCCGATCGCCGTGCGTCATCATCCATCGTTATATATTTGCACCTGTACAACATTATATTTGTCTTCTGGGAATTGGACCATTTCACCTTTATGGGTTGCTTTTTCATAGGTGTTTATGTCAGGATGTACACTCCATGTTCAAAGAATTGGTAGTCATTAGTATTATAATAGATGAATGATGTAATGAAGAGAACTTTTACTGCCAATCCTTTCTAGAACTCCTATGTCTTAATTAAGCCGTGGCCTTCGGACCCGAACTCAATGTTCTAAATGGTCTCACCATGGTCTTATACATAGGGACAAACAACTTTTTCCCTTAATTTCAAAAAGTCGTATATATCATAGACAGGACCTCACGTGTTTTCCTAGACACTTGTTTACACTGCATGTAAAGTTTCATGTTCGATTGAATCGTAATCCCTAAAAGGGAATAAAAATAAAGGGATGAATTAGATTGGTCCACTTGATGTCGGTGGTTCGACTGTTGATGATCCTGCTCAGGCGTCTAACTAACTAAACGAGTATTTTGCATCTACATTCACACATGAGGAATTCTGTAAGGAAACGGAGGACAGAAGTTTATCAAACTGTAGCAGGGTGTTTAATGATTTTGTAATAACTGAGAGCAAAGTGGAGGAGAAATTGTTGAAGTTAAACATAAGAAAGGCACCTGGGGTGGATGGGATCTATCCACTTATATTAATGGAGGTGGCAAAAGGAAGTAACCAAACCCTTAGCAATAATTCATATCATATACTTTGATTTTAGGAAATCTTTTGATACTGTTGGGCACGGAAGAGTGCTGTACAAATTGGAGAAGTTTGGCGTTAAGAGAAAGTTGCTGCTATGGATAAAGGGATGATTGAAGTGGAGAAGACAGAGAGTGGTAATCAATGGACATTGGTCGTCGGGGACTAATTAGTGGAGGACTATTGTTGTTTTCTATATTTATCAATGATATTGGTGAAATGTCCAAGTTCTCAGATGTAAAAAAGGTTAGCTAGTTAATGGGAGTAATGACAGTATGCGGCTGCAACAGTATTTAGAAAAATTGGGCAGATGGGCTAAGAAATGGCAACTGAAGTTTAACATTGACAAATGCAAAATACTGCATATGGGTAGAAGTAATCCGAGAGGAACGTACCAACTGTGTGGTACTACATTTAGGGTGGTAGAAAATGAAAAAGACCTGGAGATAATTGTGCAGTCTGATATGGAGTTCTCTGAGGAATGCAGAGAGGATGCTAGAGCATGTTATGGGGTCTTGTCAAAGATATACAGGAATAGCGAAAAGGCGCTGATTATCCCCTTGTATAAGGCAATGGTCAGGCCACGCCTTGAGTACTGCGTACAGGTCTGGAAGCTTCATTTTAGGAAGGATGTAGATTTGCTTGAGCGTGTACAGAGAAGGGCAACAAGGTTGGTGAGGGGAATGAAGGGATCCTCTTACCAAGAGAGACTTAAGTTTTGCAAATTGCAGTGGCTGGAGACTAGGCACCTGCGAGGTGATCTGATTGAGTTGTATAAGGCCTGGAATTGGTTGAGCAGGCTCAATGCTGATGGGATTCTTCCTCTTGCTCAGACTATACACATGAGAGGGCATTAATTCAAATTGAGGAAAGACAGTTGTAGAATAGATGTGCGGAAATTTGTCTTTTGCCAGCGAGTGGTTGATTGCAAGAAGAAACTTCCATCGGTCGTTGTGGAAGTTGATCGTTTAAATAAATTCAAGGAAGAACTGAACAAACTTTTGGAGCGATAGATAGGTGAGTGGGAAGTTTTTTTTTTTCTTTTTTTTTTTTTTTTTTTTTCTTCATATTTGCTGATGCTGTATAAGCTTGCTTTCTTGCTGTATCAAATACCACTACTGCTAATACTAATGTTTGGACTGGTCTGAAAGACAGAGGGGGGGGGGGGGGGAATTACAGAAGCCAGTTCAGAAGAATAATGCCCATGGAAGTGTCTGTAGAAAAGACATGCAGTAGAAATAGAACGTCTATGAGACAACGAGTGGAGAGCCTCTGCATGAGATAATTAACATAACTGCTATCTTTTCAATGGAGTCTAGAAGCCTGAGGGAGTTTATTGGGGGACCGCACAAGATGTGGGAACAATATTCTATAGTAGTGCGGATTTCAGATTTGTACAAAGTGGGAAACTGTTTGGAAGAAAAGTAACTCCCAGAGCGAAATAGAAAACCCAGCTTTTTAGATGAAGAGGAAACAATAATTGTAATGTGCTTGTGCCAAGAGAAGTTAGAAGTCAGGGTAATTCTCAATAGAGATATATGATCTTGCCAGAAAGCGGAGTGTCATCGAAGATAAGCATAGAAACTCAAGAATCTTTTTGCGTGATATAAGACAGGACTGAGTTTTAGAAGGATTGAAATCAACTAAGTTGCTTTTACCCCACTGGAGGTTGTTGGTTAATGTAGGATTTGGGCCCATCAGCAACCTAGGCTATATTGTGCAGTATATAATATCTGTAAATTGTGTCTTCTGTGGTCTGTTTGCTGGAAGAAAAATCCGACTTTCCCTGAGAAAAAAACCAAACCATGCTACCCACGTTTGTGACCGACTACCTCAGCCACGTTGTCAAAGAGACCCATAAAAATTCTTCGCATCACTGACAAGATTCGAATTGATATACCGGGTGGGGATGATGATGATGATAATACCAACTGTGCTTCCCACGAGGGCGCTCTTTTGGAGAATTACCTGGAGATCAGCATTTAAGGAATTCGTAGTGGATATTCAAGAAGTTGAAACTGGGACAAGGTTTCTCAAAGTGGAAGGATGAATGCATTGCTTTATCAGCTGAAAAACTATGGATAGGATTTTCAGTCGATGGAAGAGAAGGCCATTAATACACAAGGAGAGTGGGAGAAAGAACTGAGCCTTGGAGAACACCAGCATTAGTGGACAAGTTAGAAGATAGAGAGCCGTCTACAATGACCAACAGTAAGGGTCAGAGAGAAAACTAGATACCCAATTATAAAAAAAAAAAAAAAACAGTTGACAATTCATAAAATGGAAGCTTATTTAAAAGACCTTTGAGCCAAATAAAATCAAAAGCATTTGAAATGCCAAAAGCAGCTAATTAGGTTTCTTTTTTGTCCATAGATGGGTAAACTAAATCAATACATCACCAGTGGACCGGCACTGACGAAATCTATATCAACAATCATTGATCAGATAAAAGATTTCAAGATAGTTTAGGAGTTGTCGGTTAATGGATTTCTCTATTACTTTAGAAAGAGTAGAGGTGAGTGCAATGGGACAATAACTGGATGGAAGGAATTTGTCACCATTTTTAGAAACTGGCTGGGTATAAGAAAATTTCCAAGCAGAAGGAGAAAACATCAGTTGAATCAGAAAATGTAAAAAGGCGACACAGAGCAGGAGTGACCTCAGGAGCACAGATTTCGAGAACAAATGGATCTGGAGCTTTATTGGTATCAAGATTGTTCAAATTTAATCTAACATCCTTTTGATGGAAGACCACAGGTGGCATTGAATGGAATCTACAGGAATGGTAGGAGATGGTTTACCAAGATCAGTAGGAATACATGACTTAGAAGAAAAGTGGGATGCTAGCAGGTCAAATTTATCTTTAGCTGAGATGGCACCGGAATCATTGGGTTTTAACAGAGATGGGTGTAGAGTTGGGCTTAATTCGGCAAGAGACCAAAATACTCGACAACCGTTTGGACAAGCTTCAAGTTTTCTACTCTTAGCTTGTTTAAAATCTCGTTTGGACTGATTAATAACTACTTTACGATTGTTGCGAGTAAGGGAGAAAGTAATCCTGGAGATTTGGATGCCAGCTAATTTCCATATGCAACATTCTTCTCTTGAACAGCCTTTGCACATTTTTTGAAAAACCAAGGTTTGGACAAATGATGAGATTTTAAAGTACAAGGTCAAGGTGTGTTTGTTTCAATTTCCGTACTTCATTACATTAATTAACACCATTTCAAAAGTATTACTATTAGGCCACAGCAACCAGACCCACTTGTCCAGTAATTGTACAGGACTCAACCACTTTGCCTCTTAACTCATAAAGACTATCAATATCCTGATGTGACTTTACAAGTCACATCTTGACAGAAACCACACTCTGCTCAAGAACCACTGACACAACCAATAGACAACCTCTCTGTTAATTCTATTAAATCCAATTTTATATTTATAGCAAATAATCTACAAAACCCAACATCATTACCATCGTGGAACCAACATATTTACTTAAAAAAGAAAACTAAGGACTTATTTACAGAAAACATATTTAATGGACAAAAAAAGAATAATAGTTCTTGTCCTTGAACACAAACTCTGGATTACTTGGCATCACTCTTTACAGATCAACTCCAATTAGTCTCTTCCTACGTGAAAACAATTTATCCGCAAAATCACAAAAAGCTAGGAAATTTTCTTTATCATTGACAACACATGGTAGGTCATCTTCATTGTACACTTCTGTAAGAAGCTATTTCTTAAGTCTGTATAGAGATAGCAGTTAAATATTAAATGCTCCATGGTCTCAGGAGCACCACACTTACATAATGGAGAGGCAGCCAACCCCAGAGTGAACAAGTTGGAGTTCAAGCTGCCATGCCCTGTTAGAAGAAAAGATACATTCACACCTGGGCAAAACCAGGCCAACCGTTGCTTGGTAAATTCTGATATGTTAGGAAGGTAACTGAAAGTAATTTTACCAACTTCTGCATTGCACCAAGTTTGCCAACTATTAACAAACTCTCTTCTAACTCTACAATTATCTTCCTTAGTTGGTATGTCTAAAATAATTGAATAGTGCTCACTATTGCAGGCAGAGCTTTCCAACGATAATATTGTAAGTTGTGGAACTTCATATTGAATAGGAAGTTTTCCACTCAATACTTGGAGTGCCATTGTCGACACTGTTCTGCAATTTCTTGTGATTGCAAGAATTGAGTAATGCAATAGGACGATAGGTGGAAGGAACATTGAGGGGTTTGTTAGGATTTTTAACCAGAATTTTAAGATTGGCTTGCTTCCAGGGAGTTGGAAAACGCCCATCAGCCAAACAGGAATTAAGAAGATTAACAATTAGTTGTGGTTTGATTGTCCAGATTCTTTTTAATATTGCAACTTCAAGTAAATCTAAGCCTGGACATTTATTATCCTTCAAAGAATCAATAGCTGTGCCAATTTCAAGATTAGTAAACGGGTCTTCATCAGTTAATCCAGAATACATCAAGTACTCCATCCTTAAATTTATTTGTTCCTTACTCTCTGGTACACAAATGTCTTGGTAAATAATGCTATCCAATATTGCATTCATCGACTTTGTCCAAGAAAGAGTCTCTTGCCCATCAGCCAAGAAAGACGACACGATCTCACCAGGGTGCAATTTCTCCGCTATAATTTTGTAAGTCCCCACGGTTCATCCTTTACTGTCGATTTAACCAGTTGTTCCCAAGCATTCTTCTTTTCTCTATAAATTTGATTAAAGTAGGTCCGCCTGACCAGTTTGTAAAGGCCACCCAGACGGTCCACCTCAACCCTTGCCCTTTTATTTCTCTTGGCACACTGGTAGTTACGCCGAGCAGTTTTCAATTCATTTCTCAGATTTGTGAGATCCTGAGACCACCAGGGCACATGATTCTGTTTTCTTTCTCTTTTTCTTTGTAAGAGAGGCATCACAGACCAACCTTATTGGGTCATTTACGGCTTCCATCTGCTCCATTGCCTGCAGCTGCCTAATTCTCTCGATGTTATCAGCCATGGCTTCTACACACATCCTGTTCTCAAAAGTTTCCCAGTTTGCACCCTGAGTCCTGTACCTTGGAAAATTGTATGAGTTCCTTCTTGCCGTACAGCCTGAATCCATAACAACTTCAAACGTTATAGGGTTATGGTCACTTGCTGACCATGTAGTTCTAACTTGCCAGTTTCTTATGTTTTGTCCAAATGTAGAGTTGGACACCGTGATATCTATGAAGGATTGACCAGATGTAGTTCAAGTAACATGCGTTCCATGGAATTCCATACTTTGCCAACCTCGGCAATCATGGAAGGGGTAATCTTAGTCCCATTCTTAAGAAAGTCAAATAAACTATTCTTCAGAGCAAAAACGTAATCAAGAACAGCAGATTCATCTAAATGGACTGTCTCATTATTCTGACCATTATCAGTTACTTTTGTCCTTTCTTGGACCAGTGCAAGTGGGGGAAAATGTTGCCCTAAAATATCAACAATATTGATAGAAGGGTCCTGGAAATCCTCCAGTCCAGCCTCCACCAGTTCCGGGGCAACGGTCAAATCCCCTGGTCTGGAAGTTGAGCAATTTTCGTCAGACATAGTTACTAAAGTTATTGAGATGTACAATAATTATACATAAGTTGGACAACTCTTAAAACATCTTCAATAGACATTTATGCTATAATTATTATATTTATGACGCCATCAGTTAGATCAGAACAATATTGCATCCAATTGTTATTTGAGATTAGAGTTAGAATCAAGTGGGTTACTGCATCAAGGATGGTGTCACCAATCAGAGACAGTCGTGCTGGTCGCGTGATCAACGATGGCAAACAAAGGCTTTGTTTACTACCACGGGGAAGAAGCAATGGCTGCCTCCATAGGTACATAATTATAGGACACAAAATTTACAGCTACGCAAAAACTAGTTTGTAGTGAGCCAATCATCTAAATAATAACATGAATCACTATTGCTATTCAAGAATAGTTCACTGCACAACTCAATTTTTAAAATAAGCAATATCAAGGTGATCCACAACAGAAAATTGCAATGTTAACAACAGCCAAACCTATATGGCATTTCAACTCTGTGTTCTGTTGAAAGCAACGACGCACAGCCCGAAATTAAAATTACTCATATTTTCGAAATGCCTTAGAAGTTGGGCACAAATAAACCATCAACAACTCACCAACACCTAGAGAACTTGATGGGCACAATTTTAATCCAAAGAGAAGACTTTGAACCACTTCGAAGACACAAAATAACAGAGCACCAAATTCATACAACTGACCAGTACTTGGTCAGCGCCACCACTCGATTCTAAGGTACAATGTGGAATAAAGGATTTCAAGAAAAATTTCGCTGACATGATCTAAGCAAATATTGACATGAAAAGACTGAAAACCGTAATCCAGCCAAGGAAAAGAAGAATAGCAATCTCGCAGTTCATATTGCATTCTTGTAATGCAAAAGCTGAGAATTGTCAAAGAGAGAAATGCTCCATTGGAGAAGAGACCATCACTAGATTGTGATTTGAGGTGCCCAAAAGACCACTCACTTTGATCGTGTACTTGAAAGGGTTGTTTGTGGGAAAAAAACCAAGTATTGGTTGTGTGGGTAGGATTATAGGGTATTCTGGTTGGCAAATTAACAATCTGTGAGAGGTCATTAGTAATTGCAAAAGCCTCAGCATCTCGACCAGCTGGGTCGGTTGGTGACGCACATTACCTCACTGTTAGGAAAGCTGGAAGGTCAAGTTTCAAAGAAAGGAATTCAAACAGTTTCAAATGATTGGTGGAGTTGGGAGAACGGTAGAGACAACAGATGAATTTGACACAATGAGGTGAAAGTGCACAAGTATACTTGTTTAGATGAATGGTTATAAATCTATAATGATTGCCTATAAATTTCATCCAAGCCGCATTAATTGGTGTTCTGCAAAATACTTGGATATTCTGAACTTGGCTCACACTTGGATATTCTGACAACAGACACATCTTTTGTTTAAATTGACTGCTATTTTTAGACAACCATTGTAATGTTGTCCCTTTAACAACAGAGGTATATCATTAACCACAACAGAGTGGGTAATGAAGTGCCTCATCTGCACTATCATCAATGTTTCTCCTTGGAGAAAGAGTTATTTAAATACTGAAGACGTGCCAGTCGCAGTGGAACGCTAAGTATCGATCAAACACTGTCAACAGGTGTAGCCACTTACAAGAAACATTTTTCTATGCGTCTGACGCAGCTACAACTGTCACGGGACATCACTGGACGGGCGTTCACGCTCGATTTGGTTTTCGAAGTGAATTTTGATGAAAAATCAAGGCGTATTTCAATTATTGAAAGTGGAACAGTAAATAGAGTGCACGTGCCAGGGTTTCCAAAAAATTCGGGACCAAATTGATTGAGAAAGCTCTCGTCGTGAACTCCCTCCTATCATGGCTTGGCAAAATAGACAGGAGCGCAGCAATAAGGCAATCACAAAGGACTTGGATGCAAAGGACATCAATTGACATCATGTATTTAGATTTCAGTACAGCTTTTGATACCATTCCATGTACAATGAGTGGCCATTTTATTAGGCACACCATCCTTTTCATAAAATTCAGCGCTCCTTCTATAACATGGATCGAAGGAACTGATTGGTTTGAAGCTATCCGGAGTCCATGGTTCCATCCTGTCAGGTGTCAGCAATGTGTCGTGGTGCACATTGCTCCCCTTGATACCAGTGGAGCACACTTAGATGTCACTGGTTACCTGGAAATTGTTTCCGCTCATGACTGTAATGTATCTATCTAAGAATGGATTCTTCCAACAGGATAATTCACCATCCCAAAAAGGCAAGAACTGCGCAGAACTGGCTCCAGAAACATCAAAATTGATTCAGACTACTGCGGTGGCTTCCTCAGTCAGTAGATCTCAATTCAGATCAGACATTTACTCTCACTTATCCGAAAGTATTCAATTTGCGATAACTTTGGGAAGGAAGCAAATGAGTTAACGTGGACCATTATCCCTTCAGCATACTTTCGAAAGCTGGTAGAGGCCCTTCCATGGTGTATCCATAATGTTCTGAGTGCTAAAGGGTGCCCTACTTACTATTCGGTCGATGTACCTAATAAAGTGGCCACTCGCTGTATATGGCTGTTGTATAAATTGCAGTAGTGTAGTATCAGGAACACGTCACTACTATAGACAAAAGGAATGGTTGAGTAGTTCGGGACAGAATAGTTATAAATGGGCGCTGTGCTTCATGGACTAATATGATGATGGGGTACAACAGGGGTCGGTCAGGTAGGATTTCTTGTTTTGGTGGAAGAAAAACTCAAGTTTCCGGGAAAGGGGATGACCCACGCCTCAGCCCGACTAACTTAGCCACAGAGTGAAAAAGCCCAAAAAAGTTCCTCGTGTCATTGATGGAATTTGAACCATGTCTACTTGGTGTGGAGAAGACCGTGATTATAGCTACTGTGTATCTGCGCGGACATTGCGATGTCAAAGAGGATTGAATTGCTCTTGCTAAAATTTTCTCGTTCACATTCCTCCACCTGTATCTAATAAGATTCTCCAGAACTTGAACCACTGCCTGACTTCATAATCAGGACTTAAATGTACCTGGATTTTTTTTCCGAAACTCTGTGCAACAGATACCTTGTTGAACGTCTTAAAGACCTTCGGTGGAGTTAAATATTCCAACCAGTTCCAAAATGCAATAGAGTGAAACCTCTCTTAATGAATACCTCTATAAGGGAAACCTCTTGTTGTGGGCACTCAGACCTGGAACCCGCCCGACCAGAAGCGTAAAAAAATACATTAGTCGAAATCTCCAAAACGGACACTGCCTAATACGAAAGCCTCTTGAGTAGCACGGCTGGTATAATCAACGTCCTCCCCATATTGAGGGAAAAGACCTGAGTTCGAATCCCGTCAAAGGCACGAGGAATTTTTGTGGACTTTTGTCACATTGTGGCTAAGTTAGTCGGTTTCAGGCGCGGGTAGCATAGTTTTTCCTCCCGGAAACAAGGGATATTTGTCCAATAAACAGCAAATTGACCACAGAACAACTTACAGACATATTATATACAGATCAATATGACCTAAGACTTATAGTTCTGCAATGGTACAGAAAATTCATAAAGGATCCATGTTTGTGAAATCATCCTGTAAGAAGTTGTGTCTGAATAAAGTTGAAAGACGACGCATTGGATGTTATTTTTTACTTACCCTGTAGGCGTATTCACTCATGATCGTGTTAACATGAACCCCTGGAATTGGCAGCATCTGATCTTTTTCCAAGACATATACAAGCCTCTACTTCTGTGGATAACTTCGAGACATACCAGATATGTCTCCAAGTTATCTACCTTTCTGTTTTCTATGAATCCTGAAGATTCATGCATCCCCAACTACATTGGTAGTTGTTTAATAATTGAATGAAATCATCATAAATCATGAATCATCATAACTCATTGAATAAAATCTTCATTAATCTTAATATTTATTAATCTAATATTAACATTAACAACATTACCATATCAGCTAAGGTTTTTGACACTTAACATCAAACTTCATGCTAATGAAGTATGTTGTCCAACAACATACTTCATTAGCACGTTGTTGTCCAAGTAACACTTGTACATTAATATTAATATCATCAGTGACCGCATTAACACATCATGATATATTGACACTGCCAATGGCAAAGCAATTTAAGCTGTTTAGCACTAATATGTTAATATAAAAACACTAGCACATTAGTGTTAATGCGTTAACGATTGACTATTAGTACATTAATATTAATGTCATCAATGATCGCTTTAACACATCATGACATAGTGACACTTTGTCAATAGCAAAGTAATTTAAGCTGTTTAACATTAACATTAATATGTTAATATAAAAACACTGGCATATTAGTGTTAATGTGCTAACGCTTTACCATTAGTACATTAATGTTAATGTCATCAACTACCGCATTAACCCATCGTGATATATTGACAATAATGTGGTAAATACTTTGCTAATAGCAAAATAATTTAAACTGTTTAATATTAACACTAATATGTTCATATAAAAACACTAACACATTAGTATCAATGTGTTAACTGTTTACTATTAGTACATTAAAGTTAATGTCATCAATGGCCACATCAGGATATATTGACAATAATGTGGTAAACACTTTGGCAATTGCAAAATAATTTAAGCTATTTAACATTAACACTAATATGTTAATATAAACTTTTAGAACATTGGTGTTAACGCATTAACACTAATGAGTGAATGCTGCCATTTGCCACAATAAAATATTAATATTGACACTAACAATGTTATTATCAGTGTTAATGTGTTAACGCTTTATCATTAAGGGCTAACAATGTTATTATCAGTGTTAACACGTTAACACTGATAATGGAAAGCGTTAAATGTGTTAACGCTTCATCATTTAGTGCTAACAATGTTATTCTTAGTATTAATGCGTTAACGCTTTACTACTAAGCGTTAAAATGTTATTATTAGTGTTATGTGTGTTAACGGTTTATGATTTAGTGCTAACAATGTTATTATCAGTGTTAATGTGTTAACGCTTTACTATTAAGCGCTAACAATGTTATTATGAGGGTTAATGTGTTAACGCTTTACTATCAAGTGCTAGCAATGTTATTATGAGTGTTAATGTGTTAACGCTTTACCATTAAGCGTTAACCATTACTACATTAATACTAATGAGTGAACGCTGCCATTTACCACATTAGTACATTGTGATTAATGTTAACTTTTAATGTGTTCGGCTAACAACGTTATTATTAGTGTTAATGTTAATTGAACTGAGCGATGGCGTAACATTTATGTGCATTTGTTTTTGTTCTCTTCAGGATTCCGTCGAAGGGTTCGACATAGCCAAGTTCAAGAAGGCGAACAGCAAAGTAAGTGGAGACGTTTTATTCGATACGCTATCGCCGCTACTTAAAGCTGGTTTGTGGGTCACGTGATTGACGCAGACGGTGGTGTCCGTGTTGAAGACGAGGTGCGGATTTAATAGATGTAAATGTCGATCGCGTTTTCTACGAAGCGGCCGACATGGCACGGCTAATGGACCGAAGTAAACTTGTCTGTTTCGGGGATGTAATCACGAAGACGCAAATACGGCCCGTAATAGGGTCGGCGTGGGACAAAATACGCTTACGTGTCCTCAACGGCCCGGTTACCTTGGCAGTGTTGATTTCCTTAGCGGCGGAGATGAACGTGGCGTTGTGATAACATTCTCATTTGCCGGCGAACATCCAGAGCGTGCGTACGACTCGTGGCGGGCCCTTTGCGTGAGTTCACGGCCTCGAAATCGCGGCTGACGCGCGAGCTGGTTAATATTAGAATTCGCCCGAGTAAAGAAAGCGTTAGTGTGCCGGGCACGTGCGTGCTGTTCTGCCCATCTAATTGCTTTCTTTTTTTTTTTTTTTTTTTTTTTTAATATTTTGGGTTAACTTTTCTAGCACGCTCCATGTCCGGCTTTATTTGCATACTTCGTATCGCGTGTACCGTAACAGACAGATCATTGCCACAAAACTGAAGCACACACGAAAAAAGAAAAAGAAAAAAAGGCGCTGATCTTTCTGAATATTCATTCTGTCTTCAGGTGATTCTCTTCTTCCTTGTTTTTCTTTTTTTTTTTTTTTCTCTGCTTCTTCCTCTGCCTTTCCACTTTTCTTTCACTTTCTTTTGCTCGCTCTGTTACTACTTTTCCCTTTTTCTTTTACTTTCTAATTCTCTCTTTCTTCTCTTCCTTCTTTCTTTCACTTCTTCCATTCTTTCTTTTTTTCTTTTTCTATTGTCTCTCACTTTCTCTTTTTCTGCCTTTCTTTCACTTTCCAATTCTCTCTTTCTGCCTTTCCTTCTTTCTTTCACTTTCCGATTCTAATTTTCCGACTTTTTTTCTTTCAGTTTCTACTCCTGTCTTTCTATTTTTTTTTTTTTTGTTTCTTTCAAGTTTCTGCTTCTGTCATTGAACTTTTCTTTTATTCGGTTTGTTCGTCTCTCTTTCTCTCTTCGTTCTTTCAATAATCTTTCTAATTTTCTTTCTTTCTTTCAATTTTGAATTTTCTTTCTTACTTTCAGTTTCGAATTCTCTTTCTATTTTTTTCCCCCTCTATCTTTCAGGTCCTACTTTCCTTTCACTCGCCTATTATTTTTTTCCTTTCGTTTCATCCTTTTCTCTTGCTTTCTGCTGTTCAATTCTTATTGTGCATTGGGGATAGTTGAACGAAAACGCACAATCTTTGGTTAACAGGGACGAGTCCTTTTTGCCTTTATTAGACCGAATACGGATATTTGGGAAAATCGTTAATTCGGGACAATCCCAGGTTTTTTCGGGATTGTCCCAATTTTTGACTTAACGTCCCGATGTTCACAAAATGTTCTGCGTTCGCTGATTGTTAAATTTTTCATGTAAAACTATTTTTTAAAACTAAATATACGAACTTAAAATTAACAATATGCACTACCTAGTCAAAATATTATGACCACCTGCATAATAGTGGGTATGTCCTCTTGCCAGCAGCATCACTCCCAAAAGGCGAGGTATAGAACGTTGCAGGAGGAATGCAATATCACATTGCCAGGATTTCATCCCATAGATCTGGTAGTCCGCGGTGGAGGTTGTTGTTATTGTTGGTTTTAGGAGCATCAGCGACTAAACCCATATTGCTACATGTATATTGTCTGTAAGTTGCGTCTGTTCTGAGGTCGATTTTCTGTTTGCAGGACAAAAAACCGGAGTTTCCGGGAGAAAAAACCATGTCCCCTCGCCTCAGACTGACTAACTCAGCCACGTTGCGAAAAGGCCAATAAAAATTCCTTCGTCATCGATGAGACTCGAACTCAAGTCGAACTCTTTTCTTTATTTTTCTCTCTATCTTTTCTTTCTACCTTTTCCATATATCTTTCTTTATACATTGTTCCTGTCTCTGTCTTTTCCTCCATCTTTCTTTCTTTTTTCTCTCTTTCCTTTTATTCCAAATTTCTGAGGATAATTTTGAACTACTTCTAATTTCATTTCCTCTCTCTCTCTCTCAATCCATCTTTCCTACTCTCTTCCCTTTTCTATATCTTTCTTTCTATTTCTGTTATTTCTCCCCCTTATCCTGTATATTTCTCTCTTCTCCCTTCTTTCTTTCTTTATGTGCGTGCAATGGAACCATGGACTCCACAAATCCAGGCTCATATGATAATTACCTTTGAGTATTGATCTCATGCTTACTCTATAGGAGCACACCGCGTAGTAACGTGTAGCTAAGGGTTCATGCACATCGCTAATTGAAGTCTGCAATACACCACAAATACGTGTACAGTCCGGGCCCCTAGTAGACCCTATTTCGTGTATCAAATATATTACACTAAACGTACATTATATTGAACATTAAAGACACAAATACATACGTTTCGGACTGAATATATACGTCTTTTCATCAAGGTGCGCTGTGTACAATCGGATGGACACCAGAAAAAATTAAGTCACCCATCTAATTTTTCTATTAATATTTTATAACCCTTCCTTTCCACGAATTATTTCTTGAATTCTGATTTGCAGAGATTCATTTAGACCCCCATACACCCCCCCTTAATCAGTTTATTTCAGTATTAGGTCATTCCGAAAACAATTGAGCCCATTATTCCTTCAGGTTTGGTGGATAGGACTTAAATCTGATGCCTTGGCTGCCTAATTTAATTGCCCTACCATTTTCTCGTGCTCCTTATGCCAAGTTAAAGCAGTTGAGATCCTGAGGATGATTGTCATGCTAGAATACAGTAGTATCGAAATCACAGCCTCCCTCAAATCTCAAATGCTCAACAAAATGGTAAAGGCACCATCCACAATCTTTGTATGGACAGCCTATTTCATCGTGGTTGATATTTCAAGTAGAGGACCCACTTTGTAATAGTTTAAAGATCCTCAGAGTATTACTGACCCAATACCACTTTGTATGGAACCTTGCAAGCAGTCTGGATGAAAATCCTCATTGATCTCATTTGAATTGTGTCCTTGTCATCATCCTTAAAGTATCGGCAAAACTGGATTCGTCAGCCCACATGTCAAAGCTTTCTGATGAATAGTCCAGTTCTTTTTTAAGCTTTTCATCCCATCTTATGCTTTATGTCCAGCTGTTCAATCCTATACCAGATATCCATGATCATCAGGAGACATAAATATCCTAAGTTACAAAAAAAAACTGTTCTTTAAAAATTTATTTGAAGAGCAAAACAGGCCTAGATCAAAATCACAACCGATGGAGCCGCATCGGGTGAGTAAGGAGGATGTTCCATCTGAGGATTCAATTGTCCCTCTGATAATAGTGTGAACTGCCCGCTGTCGGTGAGGTTGTATTGTTAGTATCCGATTGTAACCGAATCTTCAATTCTCTTTAGGGGTGGTTACCAACGGCAATAGTTTATTTCTGTTTAAAATCGATTAAACGTTCCTATGATTTATTCAATGCTCTAATGATCTCTATACATCGCCTATTAGAAGTATCAAAGGTTGGTGAAATTTTAAATGATGCACATACACAACTTCGATCGTTGCAGAATGGAATGACGTAGTGGAAAACACCTTTACCCAAAAGATAACGTGCTTGCGTGCAAATGTACTAACGGTTTCTATGAAGATTGTAAGTGACCCTAGCATGTATTCTCATGATTTCCTAATAGATCTCCAAAGTGAGTTTTCTCTTATTATTTGAGGATGTTTATTGGGATTACAGTCAATGGTTTCAAGAGAAACCATTGAGTTAAACAAGAAATTTAAATTGAATTTAGAAGGACTCATCTTGTGTACACTTTATCCTTAATGAACTACAGGGCAGAAAGGTTTTGAACTATCTCAATCATCTAGGTTGGCAGCAAAAATCTGTCCAACCTGTCGCTGCTTAGTGTGTGGAGGACAGAGAGTACATGATAAACTCTCCACTGATAAGAGTCCCAGAGGTCTTGGACAGTTGTAACTAACTTTTAATTCGATCATGGCTTTAATTCTCTCATAGCCCATGATATTTACATCTTTGGAAATGTGGGGATTTGTGGGGGGGGGTGATTGTACACCTCACCCATTTGAGGTACCCGTATTCATCTGTTGCAAAGATCCAAGGGTTGTGGAAAGTACAGAGGCCCAAATTTCCTCTGTGTACACGATCAATGACAGCATAAAGATATGACTATATTTTAGGTTATAATGTGAATCACTCAAAGATGTACTTTCACCTGAGACAAAACATCCTGGAATGGAAGTAGTTAACATGATGCTGGAACTTCCTAGACTTGAAAATCAACTTCGGGTGAGGCCAACAGGCCAGTAATTAGTAGCCGAATAACCGTTGTGTTGAAGGAGTATCATCATCAGTCATTTTCTTTTTGGGAACTATATTCTAACTAAAGATTCATAAATAGTCCTTAAAGACGAAGAAAGGTAGACAGACTTGGAAAATTGTTTCACAGACCGAGATATACTACCATCCTCATCTATAGCGTTTAGCAAGAACTCCTCCCATGATGGCAACCGTCATAAGACAACAGTGTTACCAGAGCAACATCGATTTTTCCGCGTTTCTAGATCAGGCGTCTCTGTTGTGAGGCTGTTCTATCAGGTACCATTCATCCCTATTCATTGCAAAACTCAGAATAAAGCTGTATTCATCAATTAACAATTTTAATGGCCACCGCCTTAAACGTCACTTTCCAACATTAGAATCTGATGTAGACACAAAATTAGCGTTATGTAACGTAGTTTGAAATACGTGTGGACTTCGAAGGCCAATTTCTCAGCGATACCTGTGTGTTTTATGGCCAATTAGAGAAATGTAATGCCAAGTCTGTTCAGTCCCATAAGAATAAGTTTCTCTTTTTGGAATGGAACTTCTATGGATTGTACATTTGTAATGCGGCAGCTGTCAAGAATCAGATTTGATTGGCCTGTTTTTTACCTTTCAGTGGGCTATAATTTTTTCATTTTGCTGAAGACAGAATTCCATTTCATCATATTCAATTACCTCGATGCTTTTGTTAGGATCTGGTTGAAGGTTAAGTATTCATTATATTTATGATACGAGTGGGCCAGAGTTAGTGTCGATGGACCATTAAGGTCCTCTTGTGACCGATTGTCCATAACTGTTCGTACTTAGTCTTGGTGTAACCTCTAACCTTTGGCTTTAACAAGTAATCGCCATACTTTAGCAGGAAGCTTCACCCCCATGTGGGGAGGACAGCGATCGTAGCAACTGTGCTACCCACAAGGGCCACGAGAACTTCATTAGGCCTACAGCTAACGACAAACTAACTCTATCTCCAATTAAAAGTAACTTATTTCAATTGGAATCTCTCTCTCTCTCTCTCTCTCTCTCTCTCTCTCTCTCTCTCTCTCTCTTAATTTTGTCCACTAGGGTGCATTAGATCTTATGCTAGCGAAGAGATTCTATCTATACTTATTTTCTGTCTAAGATAGTTTTATCGTGAAAACGAGGACAACTCTATCTATCAGACTAATAAAAGAACAATGTTTAGCTTTTTTCATTTAAGTTTGTCTCCGATATCTCAGGTTTTTAATCCTTATTACGAATATGTCCTTGAAGAGTCAGCCGTCTCTTTTGTTGACATTTATGAAAAGGAAGATAATTTCAGTTATTATCTCTGCGTAATGGTATACTGTATTCTCTTTCTCTCTCTGTCTTTTATCACTTTCTTTCCTTAGCTGAAATTTGCACATTGACCTTGGCTAATGGCAATTATCCTTCTGTAATCTCCCCTGTCATTACCAGAGGAAATTTTAAAATTAGCAGAATCCCATGGTTAATGCGCTATTTATAGAAACGAAGTTTTCAGGGACTGAGATATAATATTCTCCAATCGAGACAGTTTCATATATCTCCGATAGAGGGCGCTCGGGAGGTCAGAATACAGAAACGCTCACTGGGTAGTGTTTCTGTTTAGGAATGCTAATTTTGGATTTAACCTCAGTTTCCTGGTGTTAACGCACTTCTGGGAGATTTTTAGTTTGTATGTAGACTGTGTGGTTTGAATATATAAATAAACAGGTTTGTTAGGAGGAGTTTGTTTTTGCACGTTCCTTCCCCCCCTTGCACTAGATTTATTTTTTTTTTTTTTTTTGCCCCTAAGAAGGGACAGACTTTAGTTTCTAGGGGCTAAGTTAACTTTTGCCACAAATATCCTCAAAAGTCAAAATAAACGTGTTATTAATTTTATTAATTAATTTAAAATATTATTTTAAAAATACATGTTTATCTTTCTGTTTTGTGCTTTCTTTCGAATGTTTCCCTATAAAAACAAACTTCTGTTCTAAAATATATAAATAGAAGATAAATTTAGCAGTTGGTAGGGTGGCCGAGCGGTCTAAGGCGCTGGTTTAAGGCACCAGTCTCTTCGGAGGCGTGGGTTCGAATCCCACCCCTGCCAAAAGACGGGTCTTTTGTCCCTTATCTAACCCAGCGACTCACATTTGGTGAATAGGGGCATTGACACACCCAAATGTGCCGGATATCATCATTCTTCTCTTTCTTGGTGATTCCCCTCTACTGCATTATAGCCAAAGTAGCTTATGCGCCATCAAACCCCCATAACAACAATCCCCTCTACTTTCCCCCCACAGGGTACTCAAAATATTTTTTGGCTGGTGCAGCATAAGTCTCAGGCTTCCTTGCACCATATGCCTAATAATAATAATTTGTAGATGGTTTTTTACAATTATACAATAAGCGTTCGTACCTCATAAAAAAACCATAATCTGAAGTATGTTAACTAGTTAACATACTTCAGTGATAACATATTTCAATAATAATGTTACTTAGTTAACGTACTTCAGTAATAGCAGTAATTAACATACTTCAGTAATAATGTTACCTAAAATGTTGCCTAGTTAACATACTTCAGCAATAGCAGTAATTCACACACTTCAGTAATAATGTTAACTAGTAACATACTTTAGTAATAAGAGTAATCAACATACTTCAGATATAGCAGTAATTAACATACTTCAGTAATAGTAGTGATTAACATACTTCTGTAATAATAATATTAACTAGTAACATATTTCAGATATAGCAGTAATTAACACACTTCAGTAATAGCAGTAATTAACACACTTCAGTAATAGCAAAATTAACACACTTCAGTAATAGCATACTTCAGAAATGATGTTAACTAACTAACATACTTTAGTAATAGCAGTAATTAACGTACTTCACTAGTAACGTATTTCAGTAATAATACCTAGTTAACATACTTCAGTAATAGCAGTAATTAACATACTTCAGTTATAGCAGCGATTAATATACTTCGGTAATAACATACTTCAGTAATAGCAGTAATTAACACACTTCAGTAATAACGTTAACTAGTTAACATACTTCAGTAATAGCATACTTCAAAATAATGTTAACTAGTTAACATACTTCAGTAATAGCAGTAATTAGCGTACTTTAGTAGTAACACATTTCAGTAATAATACCTAGTTAACATAGTGTAGTAATAACATTTCAGTAAAAATGTTATCTAGTTTAAATACTTCAGTAATAGCATACTTCAATAATAATGTTAAGTAATTAACGTACTTCAGTAACAGCAGTAATTAACACACTTCAGTAATAGCATACTTCAATAATAATGTTAAGTAATTAACGTACTTCAGTAACAGCAGTAATTAACACACTTCAGTAATAGCATACTTCAATAATAATGTTAAGTAATTAGCGTACTTCAGTAAAGCAGTAATTAACATACTTCAGTAATAATGTTACCTAAAATGTTGCCTAGTTAACATACTTCAGCAATAGCAGTAATTCACACACTTCAGTAACAATGTTAACTAGTAACATACTTTAGTAATAACAGTAATCAACATACCTCAGTAATAATAATATTAACTAGTAACATACTTCAGATATAGCAGTAATTAACACACTTCAGTAATAGCAAAATTAACACACTTCAGTAATAGCATACTTCAGAAATGATGTTAACTAACTAACATACTTTAGTAATAGCAGTAATTAACGTACTTCACTAGTAACGTATTTCAGTAATAATATCTAGTTAACATACTTCAGTAATAGCAGTAATTAACATACTTCAGTTATAGCAGCGATTAATATACTTCGGTAATAACATACTTCAGTAATAGCAGTAATTAACACACTTCAGTAATAGCATACTTCATAAATAATGTTAACTAGTTAACATACTTCAGTAATATCATACTTCAAAATAATGTTAACTAGTTAACATACTTCAGTAATAGCATACTTCAAAATAATGTTAACTAGTTAACATACTTCAGTAATAGCAGTAATTAGCGTACTTTAGTAGTAACACATTTCAGTAATAATACCTAGTTAACGTAGTGTAGTAATAACATTTCAGTAAAAATGTTACCTAGTTTAAATACTTCCGTAATAGCAGTAATTAACATACTTCAGTAATAGCATACTTCAATAATAATGTTAAGTAATTAACGTACTTCAGTAACAGCAGTAATTAACACACTTCAGTAACAGCAGTAATTAACACACTTCATAAAGCATACTTCAATAATAATGTTAAGTAATTAACGTACTTCAGTAGTAACATATTTCAGTAATAATGTTACCTAGTTAACATACGTCAGTAATAGCAGCGATTAACATACTTCAGTAATAATGTTAACTTGTTAACATACTTTAATAGGCGATTAATAGATTTCTACATGTTAACTAGATTGATTATACGTTATACGATAAATAAATATCATTGCTCTATGTTAACTAATTAACATATAGCAATTATATTATATGTTTACTAACAATCCAGCATTTTAATAAAAGTATTTTCAAGAATTTTTTTTTTTTGGCTGTTAAAAACAATTCATATTTCATTAAAGTGGATTTTCATATTCAATTTCATAAAATTGATTATGAAATTTTTAAAATTTCGTATAGAATTATTTCATAATATATTTATTTACGCTGCTTAAAATAATAAAATTAAATTAATAAAATCTTGAGAGAGTTCGAACTCCCCTAAAATTAATAGGAAATGCGTACGTTGTCTAACTTGGTCTGATTGGCATCATACGTCACACACGAATGACGTCATTGCCAAGAGAGAAGATTTTCAGTGTCATTAGACATTGAGTAACATATGGATTGTTATTTGTAGATAACTTTGTCAGCACTCGGATGTAATGGGTTGCTTCCTTGGGCCCTTTTGTATATTTGTCACGCAACAGTGATATTTGGGGAAATTTCTGAAAATTCAATATTTAAATCTTATTTGCATGACAAAGGAGTGGGTTCGAAATGGTACCCTTATGAGTTTTCGATACTCAAAAGGGTACCAACTATAAGTGGTGAAGAATACATAATTTAAACATTAAATGTAATTTTAGTTTTGTGATCAACTCCTTCTTAACTTTAATGAAGACTTGTTTTTTTGCAGGCAGGTGGACTTCAAAGACTTGGTGGAGTAGGTAAGATTTTTTTATAACAGTCTTTGATGTTGTTGTTGTTGTAGGGTTTTAGGAGCATTGGCAACTAAGGCCATATTGCTCCATATATATTGTTTGTAAATTGCATGCGTTTTGAGGGCAATTTTCTGTTTGCTGGATGAAAAACTCGAGGTCCAGGACAAAAAACCATGCTACTCTCGCCTGAGACCGACTAACTCAGCCATTTTGTGAAAAATGGCCCATAAAATTTCTCATGTCATCGACGGGACTCGAACTCAGCTATTTTCCACCTGGTGTGGAGAGGACAGCGTTCCTACCAACTGCGCTACCCACGAGGGCCCCAAATAAGATAGTTTTTCACTTTGATTCAAGTGATGTTGATATATTGCGCATGCTCATAACGCAATATCAAATTCATGGTGCTATTGCAATGCTAGTGTGCAACTTTATTGGATTATCTTTTGTAAGAATATTTATTTCTTTTCGATCCAAAAATCCTTACTTTACTTATATAATTCAAGGATTGACGACTTTTAGTATCCCCGATCACTATATAAAAGAAAACAAAAATTCCATGGTGGAAGCTGGACTCGAACCTGCACATCCAAAGAGACTGGTACCTTAAACCAGCGCCTTGGCATGCTCAGTCACCCTACCACCTGTTAATGCGTCCTCTGAGGTCTAATTTAAGATAATAATTTAAAATTGACGCATAAGACAATGAGTTTTGGTTACCATACATCCGGAATGTAGAAAGTTGCCCAGGCGCTCCGGCCCGTTGGTCAAAAGTACAAGAAAGGTGTCGTAATTGGCCATCTAATATTCCACACACATAAAAAAAAATGTTTGTAAGGAGGGATTAGTGTTTTTGATCGATAGGACTAGGGCTGAGAATGAATGCACTGTCTTCTTGGTTTTATCGTGTCTGCGCTACCCCAGTGTGCTCTTGGATGTGTTTACGTTTTCTCAAAATGTAAACACATCCATGAGTAGACGTCAACAGCTTTGTTTATAAGTAAATCACTGTTAGTCTGTTCTAAAAACTAAAGTTTTGTTCGAAAGAGCAAATACAGTTAGTTTGATACTTGATTCTGTTTTTGTAGCTATTTGTTTTTGTAGCTATTTAATAGTATGTTTATAAACCCTAAAAAACAAGAACTAGAACTTACACGTATGTATTATTTCATTACTCTCGAACCAGCATTTTTGATGTATTTTTCCTATACAACAGAAACAGTGCGCCTAATTCCAGATAACAAAAGTCGTAGACACCTGATGAAGTCGCCAAAAGCGTGACAGTTTTATTATTATGAAGTTTTTCATTTAATATTTTTTCCATATTTAAAATAATATACTAACGAAACTGTAACATTCTAGGTATAAACCATCGCCAGGATAGCGCCCTCTTGTGGCGATTTGGGTTAGCCAGTCCAGAAAGTTTTACATTTAGCACAACAACCAGGCAAGTTCATGACCTTTATAGATGTAGTTTGATCGTAAGGCCACCTGGTGGCGCATATCGTAAGTTTCATGACTATTAGGCCATCTTATCCTCATTCTGGTAAGATTTTAATCCTGAAACTTATAGTAGTCACCACCAGATGGCTTTGTGATCATTTTATGATGGATTTACTTACTGTATTTAATTTCCAGAGTATTTTTTCTCTAAATTGATTCCTTCGTACAGTTTAATATTCACAAAACAAGTTTTAAATTAATTTTAAAAGTTTCTGTGACATTTAACATTTCCTGCTGGAGACGAAAGCAAAAAAGTTTGACGAGAAGTAATGACGAAATCAGGAACGCTAGCTCGTGGAGAATCTCGGCCCTTGTACGTGCACCTAGTGGAGAAGTCTTTGTCGAACACAAGACTTCGTGACGGAAAACAGGCTTACTTTAAATATTATTTCAAATATGCACGCAATGTGTAATTCAAAAGTATTATACAACCTTGAATAGTCAAATTAATTACCCTCCCCCAGGTATCAAAGACTTGTTCCGTACCCTCATGAACTATTCAGTGCTTGAGACTTCATGTTACCCTCTCCAGTTGTGAGGTATGACACCAGGAAACGCAGGGTGTGGCGCGTGCTGAATTCTCATGAGATTTCCTCGGACCTTGACTACTCCAGCAGATAGAAAATATGGATCGCTCGACCTACAAGCGGTTTATTTGCACGGAGGATATCTGTCGCTCTTTTCTCTACGACCGATCGTTGGTGTGGCCTTTGTAGACACGGCAGAGGTCGCTGCAGGACCACGATTGTTTTCTAGGAAATTTCATAAACAGCGAAATGAGTCCACAAAATATTTCTTTATGTTTGATGAAGGAATTTCAACAAGTTATGGACAGAATTATACAAGATGTATTAAAGTAACAATCTTTGGTTACAGTTAAAGTTAATTATAATCAATTCGCTAAACTTTTATAATTATTATTCCAGATCATTAGGATTCTTTCGTATCGATGAGAACTCGATTGGCATAGATTTATAAAATTCTATTAGGCATTATTTTTTTGTCCACTACTGTACACACATCAGTTTCTTTATCTGATAACTACTTTGCTGATCTTCTGTGATTCCTTCAGACGCATTTGTTTACTTAAGGCGTTTATAAGTGATATACTGCTCGAAAAAATTATCAGAACGCGTAGTGTAACTCGTGCAGATATCTTTAGTTTCAAGATATTCCTCCACCACTTGAGCTTTATGTGCAGTGGCGTTGTCGTGCATGAAAAAAAAATCTGGACCAGCCGCACCCCTTAAAAAGTCGCACTGGGGTTCCAGGATCTGTTCTCGGTACTTTTGCGCGTTTATTGTACCCCAATCAAAAACATGAAGAGGGGTGTGGCCGTTAATCATTATTCTGTCCCACACGAGAACACCGCGTCCACTGTAGGTGCCCCTTTCTCTGATGTTGGATGGATGGTACCGCATTCCTCATTGTCTCCAGATGAAAGAACGTCTGGAATCTGTTTGTAGGCTAAAACGGGACTCATCAGAGAACTGTGCCCCATTTGTCAGGGCTTCAAATCACATGCTCATGATACTAGTTTCGACGAGCTTTGCGGTAGTTTGGGATTAATGGGATACAACCATGCTTCCATGCGTAGAGTCCACTTGAATTGAGTCCTCTTAACACAGTCCGGTTGGAAATGTTTTTACCTATGGCCACAGAAACCCCAAGAGATAGTCGATGACAGGACATCGTAGAGTTCCAGCTTGCTGTTACAGCCAGATAGTGGACTCTTCTGGTTGATGCAGCTCTCAGTAGCCCTTGGTCAGGTCTTCTTGTAATGGTTCTTGTCTCCTGAAACTGCTTCCATGGTGCAGAGGCGACATTATGTGATGCATTAAGCAAACCTGCCACCTCCGCCTGCGACTGCTCGACTTCAAGTCGTCCAACTGCCCGCCATCTCAAAAAATCATTTAAATGACAACGATTTTCCATCCTACGTACTGGAAATGTGGCTATCCCACTGATCCAGCCAAAAAACAGGAATGAAGTGATGTGGTCCCAACCCGTGTTTTTATAGGAATGAATAATTTGCATAATTCTCTGTAAGGTGGTAGATCGATTTCTACTGGATCTCCGAATTTGCATGTCAGGATGCCTCTTATATCAGATATTTGACTTCGGCGACACTGTTCACAATGATATATTCATGAAAAACATTTTCTTCTGTTAATTTTGTCGCGCAGTGTAGTAAAATTCACATTACAGGTGGTAATTAAATTTCGATCTGCGCTGGTAGAACAGTGGTATCGTCACCGTCTTCCCCACACCGGGTGGAAAAGGCCCGGGTTCGAATCCTGTCGATGACGCGAGGAACTGTAATGGGCTTTTTTCACTCCGTGGCTGAGTTAGTCGGTCTCAGGCGTAGATAGATTTTTCGTCCAGCAAACAGACAAATCGACCATAGAACACACGCAATTAACAGACATAAGACAGCACGGCAGATGAATTTAATTATTCGGGTGGCCTAAATATAAGATTCACTCATTCAGCTTTGATTTTAGCAGGCTTCTCAGTCTCTGATGGTATTTCTCTGTCAGGCCAGCCTTGATCTCCTATTCTGGCCCACCAACTGGTGGGCCAGAATAGGAGGTCAAACTGCTGGGCCTGCATCATCCCCAGATATTTGTATGTCTCTCCCTCTGTCATAGCTTCAGACTCTTCACCTGTCTTCAGCTGGTAGTTTCGTCTGACTGGATGCACTTGGTGTAATCCATAGATCTTCCATTTGTCTAAGTCATATTGCATTTCGTTCCAACCACTTCGTGTGTAGTTTCGTTCTGTACATTGTCATGCCTGACTTCAGCTTGATTACTTCGTAGTATGCTCGCATGATGAACGTATTCATTTCGATGCTCCACTTCATGCGTTGTCTTCTACTTCCCTCCTGGGTGGTCACTAGCCCAGTTGCGCAGAAAGCTCTTCCGGTTAGTTGGGCTGGATGGGCTTGCCCTTCAGTTGTGGTAGCCATACTGGAGACAGCGCCACTCACTCCACTAGTGGAGTGAGTGGCGCTGGCTGTCTTGGTGACTCAGTGACTTGGGATCCACTGGTGGGTGGTAGGTATGGGAGCGACATCAAATGACGACACTCTGCCTCAGCCTGCACTTCGACCTTGTGGAAGTAGGTCCAATGAAGCGACTTTTGCGATTTTTTTATTTTTTTCATGTGGTGGGATTCGAACTCGGATCCATAATATTGGTGGTTTGGCATTGTAACCAATGGGCTAATCATGCCCATTTATAATAATAATAATAATAATAAACCGCAGTAAAGTACACAAGGAGATGTAAAAATACATAGATTTTTAATTTGCCAACTCGGAAGTTCTCATTATGTTGAGAGCAGTGAATTAGTTAACTCATTCAACCGTTCTATGACAGGAGGCTGTTTTGATCTGAGGGATGAAAATCTGGGCGGAATTCTAGAAGCGATCGGAACTTAAAGTTTCTAAATGGGTGGCAAGTGGCTTTACCACTACTCTGTCACAGTGGCAATTGTCTCTGAAGGAGTGGGATCATAATTTGTTGAACATAAACCAGACCAAATATTAACAAAATCAAAACCCATATACTACTTAAAAATCAGTGTTCGTAATTAATAAAAATATTTCTTTTTTTTCTTTCTTTCTTTTTTCAGATCGTCCGACTCACAGAGTAATCAGTTCCTAAAGCCTCCAAGTTACGACCTTTCCGAGGAACAACTTATGGCAAATATCGAAAAGGAATTTGCAGAATGCGGAAGTGCAATGTGACAGTAACGTGTGGGCTAAAACCGAGAAATTAGATGCCAAAATATGAAGAATGGATGCCGTTGTCTGAAGGATGTTATAACTCATCCGAAGAGTGACTTAAGTTTCCTATTTTTAAGGACAATAACTGGCCTTGACGTTCTGTGAACACTTATTATGCAAAGTAAACTGTTAACCGAATTCTAAGTTTGGATTATTAGGTTTGAATTATGTGATCATCCCCATATTACATAAACTTATATAGACTTTAAGTCTATAGTTGACTCTATATCATGAAATTTTAATTCAGAATATATATTTCTGTATTCGAGATCATTTATATATGTGGCTGAAATGATTTATATATAGTAAGGTCAAATAATAATAATAATAGAACTTCTAAATCATATACTTTAAAATTCGGAGTTCTACAAGGTTCTGCCTTAGGACCACTATGAATTATTGTTTACTTGAATGATCTTTTTCTATCATATGAAATCAAAACTTCACTTTAAATTTTAAATATAAAAGGAACTAAAATAATTTACAATCTGCTTCGAATATTGTATATCCAGGCCTATCATTTAATTCGTAGAAAGGCAGTGCCACCGTACAACTACTCAAGTTTCGGTTAACTGCCGGTAGATGGTAGGAGAATGAATGTCCAACAATGCGCTGAAACAGTTGTAAGTTGTGACATGTGCGATAGTTGCAAAATAGTCTTAAGTTATGTGCTGTTAGTTTTAACTATTTTGGGAGCTGCAAGATCTGAGATCTGATTTTTTTTATAGGTTGTAACTTTGTTAAAACCTTTACATTTGAAAAACCAAATAATATCGTTGGAGAAGAACATTATGTGGTGGTTTTTCATGAAATTTAGTTTTCTATAATGGCCACTCTTATACTACATGAATATTAAGATAGTTTATTTAGTTTAAAACTAAATCCTATACGTTAAGGAAACTTTGTTGAAACCCATCCTCAGACCACACATAGACTGTTTTTTTTAAGGACAGATAGAAAAAGAATAAACCAAATTGTCAATATTAATATTACTTTTAGTGGAAAATACAATTTATGCATAATGCTTAATACATAATACATTAACAGTTTTAGAATGTTGGTATATATATATATATATATATATTAAAAAAAAAACATAAAACAGGAAATTTTGAACTTACCACAACGATGGGTGCTATTGAATAAAATGTCAGTTGGTTTGACTTAAAAACTAACTAAAATTATTATATTTTGTTTTATTCAAGAACTGCAAATATCCAATAGATTTTTGCATGAATACGTCTTCCCCCACAACTTAGTAAATTCTTTTGTTGATGCTTTTTTTTTTTATTTGCGAGTTTATAATGTGAAAATTAATATGAAACTCACTTCTGGTACAGAATCTTCCTCTGAATATCGAAGATTATGTCCAAGAGCACAAATTGCTAAATTCCTTGCGAATATTCAGCCATTTTATGTATGAAAAAAAAAACAAAAAAGAAAAAAAAAACAATAACTGTTGATTGCTTTCGAAATGGGAGAAAATATCAACAAAAAACATTTTGTAAATGTAGATAGTAATTTTCAGCAATGTATGTCATTTGTATGTATGTGATAAATGTAATATTCGCTAATAAAATTCATTATCTGTTATGGGTCGAGTCTGGCTTCTTTTACAGATAATGTGGCTCAAAATATACAAAATACAAAGTACAATATAATCATTTGTATTTTAGAAATGACCCGCTTCCATCAGAACTATGAAATCGCAAGAAATGGTTGCCATAGTTACCATTCACTGAAGTACAGGGTTGCTATAGTTACAATTTATAATTAGTATTAAATTTCGTGCCGGATGTAGTACACTTTATTTGAGAAATGGACGGTTACCATAGTTACCATTCACTGAATCGCGTGGTTGCCATAGTTACCGTTTATAATTCGTATTAAATTTCACGTTAAAGCTTCTCATTGTATAGAATACTTTTATAAATAAGAATACAGTATGTGTATAAATAAATTCCTTTTTTTTTTGATTTTGGGGATTATCCGGGTCATCATCAGCCATTTTCAATCCACTGCAGGATGAAGGCCTCTCCAGCAACTTTCCAGTTCCTTCTGTTTTGAGCACTGGCCATCAAAAAAAGGAATTTATTTATACACATACTGTATTCTTATTTATAAAAGTATTCTGTTATTTTCTTAGTCCATCTGTCATCATGTCTTCGATCTGTGTCCACAACAATGTCATACGTGAATTTAATTATTTTTTACTGCGGTCTTTTGAAACGCAAAATATTGTTGAAGCTTATTTTGCTTGACCTCATCATTACTGAGGGAGGGGTAGAGGGTTAGTAAGTGAGAAGAAATTTCTCAACGCAGTGAAAAAATTCAAAAAATAATTTTTTCTGTTAAAAAAGGTCTGTAATGAGAGATTTTCGAACTTTAACTTGCTTTAACAGAAATATAATTCTTTTTTACTACGTTATCATTATAGTTTTGTGTTAATTATTATTTTTATTTGCTCTGTTTGTAATTTACGGTTTTGGAAGATGAGTCACCGCTTAAATGAAACAGCTCTTAGAGTTTACAAGCCAGAACGAATTTTCCTATCCTTCCATCTTGACGAAATCCAGTCATCCCAGCCAGTTATCGCAACTCATCACGTGTCGCCTCCATTCTTAATTCTTTCTTTCTTTCTTTCTTTTTTTTAATCGTTCTGACTGTGATTCACTAGGGCAGCAGAAACATTTCTCCGGGAACCAGAACAGTAATCCGAGGGCAGAAAGGGGTATTCAGGGAGACACGCGGGGTTATGGAAGTGGAGCCTTCGTGGTGGTCGGAGGCGGTGCGGCGTACAGCCACGCGTTTTTACCAGAAGGGAAGTGTGTCCGGCAGGAGAGCGAAGCGGAAGGGGCGGTGGCTGATGTTCCTGTCGTCTGGCTACTGTGTACCACTAATCGACACGGGTGTGCACAGACAGATACACAATGCCAACTTCACAATGCGCAGCGTTGGAAAGATGGAGAGGATCAACTTAGACGACGATGTCAGCATCCCCATCTGAGCCCGCGACACAGTGGATTCGCCCAGAGGGTTGTATTTATATCCTGGCATTCATGTCCTCCGCTTATCTCAAATTTGGGTTAAAGTTATTCTTCGCTGCAGGTAAGTATTACTTTTAGAAAAATTACTCATCGTAAAATGTCTCGCGGGAGTCAATCAACAGTGGGCCGGGTCTTTTACAGTGGAAACAGCCTATTTAGCAGCAAATGAAGCGATGGGGGAGTGAGAAAGAGAAAGAAAAGCCAAATGAGAGAGAGAAGAAGAAGAAAAAGATAGAGATATGGAGAGAAAAGGAAGAGAGAGAGAGAGAGGAAAGAGATAGGCAAGGAAGAAAAAGACAAATAGATAGGGACAGAGTGGACAGATGCATATAAAGAAGAAAGAGATACAGTAGATAGATCGAGAGAGAAAGAGAGAAAGTGGAGGAAAGAGAGAGCAGCCTAGAAGAAACAGATTGATGAACAAGTAATAGAAATAGATAGAAAGAGGGGGGAAAGAGAAAGCACGAGAGAGAGCGACGTTATTGAAGGGCGTACGAGAGGTTTAATAATTAGGGGGAAAGGAAAGAACAATTCTGGTATGTCGATGTCATAATGGAAGGTGGCAAACTCAGTTGAAGTTCGATGATTACTTAAACGAAAGAACGAGGTCATGGCCGAAAGCCGAGATTATCGGCGCGTTAGGCTGGCTTTGAACTTCGTCTCATTAAAATCTTAAAAGAGTCACCACTTCACTTTACTCTTGAAATATTGTTTTGTCTCATAAGATTGATAATCAAACCAGTTCTTCTATATGTGTGATTTACTCAGAATGTCAATCTAAAATTTAAGTTAATCTGTCGTTTTGTTAATACGATTATGCGCGTGGATGTAACCAAATAGTGGAAAGAAAAACTTCCCCCATACAAGAAACAGAAAGTGTACATAAACTGATACATTTATGTACACTTTCTTTCTTTGCAAATTTGCATATATGGTAAATATTGGACACTGAGATGACACTGAAATGAGATCGATAAATCAAATGAATTTCACTCAATAATTCCTCAGCTGTATAGACACAATGGGCACCAAAAGATGACAGGGATTTATACAGTACCAGCCAAAAAAAATATGAAGGAAACTACCACTTCATTGGTCTGTCTTTTCTAATAATATCGCCAATCCTTCGAATGTTTTCAAACTATCCTCTTTGACAGCAACAGGTGGAATTCTGTTCCAACAATCAATCATTCTCAGGCTGAAAGCAAACTTCTGCACATCTATCCTTCTTCAATTTAAATTTATGTCCCTTTAAATGTCTTTTCTAAGAGTAAGAATGCCATCAACATTCAGTTTACTCAACCCATTTAAAGTCTTAAACACTTCAATCAGGTCTCCTTGCAGTTGCGCAGTTTCCAATCACTGCAATTCGTAGAACTGAAGTCTTTCTTGGTAAGGGTACCCCTTCTGGGCATCTAAAAGTCTCCATCAAAATCACGACGCTGATGGGACTCTTTGATGCTGATTGAAAACTCATGTCAAAGCCACGAACGTGCATAAGATTTATTAAACTGAAGAATTTATCTTAGAATTCCTCTTTTCCGTGAAGATGCGTGAAAGCGCATGAATTCCTATTTAGCTCTAATTGGATGGAAAGGACTGTGGAATTCTTACGCGTCATGTGACTTTCCCAACCTGTACACAAATGTGGATTTACTCTAGAGTTTAGCTGTGATCCAAGAATCCTTTACTACCTGGAAGTAACTTCCGGGAGGCGAGGTTAGTGTCTTTTATCAACATTTCCTCCAGCAGTAAACAAGGTGCTGATAGTAAAATTTCCTGAGTCCAGACCACTACAAACGAGTGACAAGTGGCAAAACTCTCTCGCTACTCTTTCCTCTCACTACTCTGTCACAGAAATAGAGAGGGATTCGAATCCGATCCAAGGTCTGAGTACCTGGACGACTTAACTTGAGTCCAGTGCTGAAATTAAAACAAGAAATCGTAAAATCTCATCGTGTGTTCAATAATTTGGTTAATATAAAATAATAAATTTTGTGTCATGTTCTAATTTAAAAAAATCTAATTTTGTTGTAGTTTTAGATAATGTTTTTAGGTAATTTAAGACGTAATTAAATCAATATTATCCTCAAAAATAAGATCTATTTTGTAAACTCCGAAAATTTAAAAAAATAATTGTTCTTCAATTTTTTTCCCCATGAAATATTCATTGTTCCAGATTTCCATGAAACATTCATTATTTGAAATTTATTTCTATGAAATATTCATTGTCCAACCGTTTCTTTCTTAAAAATCGATTGTATAAACATTTTGTTTTTATGAAATATTCAAGCTGCTAAATTTTTGGCTCATGAAATATTTATCGATGGATGGACAAACAGACATTGTTTAAATAAGAAATATCCATAGTTTCTAAGATATTGCTTCTCGTGAGAGTTTGTCTATTAAGAAATCTATAGAGCTCAGTGGGAGAGCCCAATAGTGTTCTTCGCAGTTGGAGGAAGTTCAAGACTTCTCCTGAGGGTGAAAAACAAATTTTTAATATTTCTTCGATAAAACTCCAAGCTCCAGCTTACCAGTGTTGAAAATCATCGTACACTGGTCACTTTAATATGTAACCTCGTATATTTATTAAAGACCTTCTTCCATTGACAAAACACGACTATAAACCACAGTGATCTTCACATTCAGAGATAACAATGAACTTAAAACCTTTCCTAGAAACTGATCAGTATGGTCCTCATTCGTTAGAACGTTGGAGGGCCCTCTTACATGGGTTATCAGATGGAGAACTGCAAATACTTTTAGCATCTTCTGGCGGCAACGTCTTCGTGGAAATGCCGATGTTCCTTCCAAATAAGGCCAATGTATCTTACGGTAATCTGATCAACTTGTGAATTTTGGGTGGGCGTGCATGAGTTCGTTTTTATGAGTGGATAATCGAGCAAACATGTGTCGTGATGAACGAACTGTGTATCCGCCTAAGTCATAGGAGATGTACACTGAAATCTGATAATCTCCTACATTCTAAGGCTAATTTCTTTAGGGTGGTGTGACTAAGTGAGCTTGCTAACGGTTACATAACTTAGATACCTCTCATATCTTTCAATTTTTATAAGCACGCGCTTGCGCAGTTTCACCATTACCAAGATCCTGTCATTGAATTCCACTTTTAATTTAAACAACCTTTAATAGGTGGCAGTACTAACTTCTATAATTTAAACACTCGTACGATAATGCAAATATACTCTTTCACCAGATGTCATGGTATAACCACTGGATAATATTATTTTCATCCAATCCATGTATTCAACTTACTTATATCTTCTTTCTTTTACCAGTAACGTTACAATCAGCTGTTGCATGCTCATCGGAGTCCAAGGAACTGCATATCTGTCTTAATATTTACCTGGAAAGGGATTTTCCCTTTGTGGAAGCCATTCTAAAAGGTCGTAATAGGTGGAATTCAAGGGGCCGACTTCTTCTTGAAGGTCCGGATCTGGAAAACATTTGCAGGTAATTAAAATATTCTATACTCAGTAACATAAATTCTAGTGCATGTGGTGACACTGATTTGATCAAATACGCAATTGTTAATTAATTGGTTTTTCCAACTCTCTTTCTCTAAGAGATTTCAGATTATGATCATTATTAAGAATTTAGAATTTCTTCACTTTGAAGAAATTCGCCGTCCAGCTGAACCTTAAACAGAGTGGAAGAGCTGTCCATCGAAATAGATCCTGGGATTATGGTACCTTAAAAAGAAATAGGACTCAATATTTCATTCCTATATATCTTTGAGCAATCAAGGTACCTATCGCAAAGATGGAGATCGGTATAGTCATGCATTTCTAAATTACCGATCCCTTTCCCTGATGATAGAAGACTGGGCGCGGATGGTTAAGCTCTGCCCAGTCGAGAACACGACTAGAATCAGTTTTTTCAAAGCTGAATATCGACTTATCTGCAATGAGAATATTTGCCTATTAGTATTGGAAAATGACAGTATTGTCTGCACCAAATCAGAGGGATATTTCTATGAGAGAGGTGAGGGAACGCAAAGTGTAGACAATGCTTTGGATGAAGAGCGTTGAAACTGTTTTTGAGATTTTTTTGACGTCTCGCTGTTCAAGTTAGATAGTTATCATCTTGGGATGTTGTGGCTGACTTGAACTTGCCTTCGAAACACTTCTCCTGTTTCCTGGTGTTATTACCATAACCTTGACATTACCATTCTTGGCACTAGCTATCTCGGTTTGCAACCTGTCCTGCCAATTGCCATCTACCTCTCCAAATCTTCCAAACATCCACTTTGCGTTGTACAGAAAGAGAACTAATCAGATGCATTCTGAAGGACGCGACATTAAAAATGCATGATGCTGCTGTAATACTGACTTTTATAGCCGCCTGATTCGTTTGATCATACTCTGAAACATAAAATATTATTATTTATTTATTTATTCCTTGAGGTTTTAATCCCGAGGCACATATAGAGCTGTTCTTAACACCCTATTCTGGTGTAGTTTAAATTATATTAGGAAGCAAAGTCAACTTTCGCTAAAATTTACTAAGTGGCATTTAAAGAACGAAAAAGAACTTTTGAATACTAGTGTGTTTTGGTCCTCCATCTTTTCCGGGACCGCTTTAGAACTACACAGATTCCCACACAACGTTTTCGGACCTCGTGATCGGGTAGATGACAAAACCTATCTGCAGATACGCGTTCAAAGAATTGTACCATTAAAAAACTCAAGGAGTTAGGCGTATCCCACAAATATCTTAAGGTCATGTTTCACAACGCATCATAAAAAAATCATCCGACTTGGAACAAGTATAATCAACAGAAAAGCCGAACTCATAAATCTGGAAACAGCAATTTGTTAAGTTTTTTTGGCAACCAGTGTAACTAAGCGTAATTATAGGTGTGCTCCAATACCAGGTGTTTGAACAAGTTCTTGGAAGAATTGTAGAGATTCTTTGATTTGCCATCACATCGATACTTAAACTTAGGTGAGGTGCCGACCGGTTTAGAACAAAAATGAATATAGTTCAAATGGAAATTCGTATTGTTTTTGCTTGAAGTATCAAAGAGATCAGGTGAACGTAAACATTGTACACGCTATACAGGGGGTTCATTTTAAGACTAAAATATACACTATAAACAAGGTTCGTTATAAGACTGAAATATGCGCAATAAACAAGGTACATTATAAGAGAATTATGTAATGCTAGTTCATTGTAAGAGAGACAGAAATGCACGCTATAGACGAGTTTCATTTTAAGAGTGCCTGGAATTTCGTGACTGGTACTTTGTAAATCCATCCCCCACCCCTTGCAAAGTACATCTTACATTCAATACCGTGAGCTGCGTTGATTCTCCTCTTGCGTGAAGAAAACTATGTGTACACTCACCAATTTTAACTCTGGTAACTATTGGCCTCCATTGCTTCAATTCGTCACAAACATTTTCCAGAAACTGGGCACTTAGATGACTCTCATTTGTTTCTGTATAAAGTGATTGTTCTGGCCCATTAACCATCGGAAACAGCAATTACGTCAGCTCCTGATAACCCTTCTTTATGTCAACATTTGCTTTTGAGATTGATAACAGCACGGAAGCGAAAATTGTTACAACTATTAATGACCTTAGCAATTCCAGCGAAAAAAATTTCGGAAGGAGGCACCGGATGTGTTAAGGTCAGGTTTTTATCCAGTTAAAAGACCACCGTTAACGATAAAAAAAATTTGAAAACCAGTTTCTTGAACAATTATATGCTTTTTAAGTCCTTATGTTGTACACAACAAAATTTGTTTGTAATTAAATCTCAAAAAAAATTAGATCTTGTCCATCAAGCATCTTTTTAGAAATTTTGAAGTCTATCCTAGGGGAAAAAGTCGATTTTAACAACAAAGATTGACACCGTTAGTGTGCAGCCAACACCTATAAGCGAAAACGAAAGAAAGAAAAATAAAACTCAATATTTCTACCTAAATTACTATACACATCTTACTAAAACCGTCTGAATGAACGAACTTCCATTTTCTGATGTTTATTCCTGTTTCTATGGTAACCTTAGCGTGTTTTCGGACGCCTACTCCTACAAGACATTCAATTTGTAAAGCATGAACAACTGAAGGCTGAAAATATCCTTTTTTTGTTAAAAAAAAAAAACAAAAAAACCCACAATACATCTCATTACTTATATTTCTTAACCACCATCCTAAAACAAGTACTAATTAAATAAAGTATGGATGCAAATTATGTTAATTTTATAACTGGAAAATTAATTTTTAGAGATAAGAAAAAATAATTTATAATTTATCTGTATAAATATATTTAAATTATATTTATTTAGAAAGATTTAAAATAATCTATACATGTATACAGAGTTTATGCCATTAAGAACATTTTTAATGTAATTTCAGCTCCTATGGACGAAATCTCTGAACTTTATGAACAGTGTCTATGACGTATTCTATGACGTCACTCTCATATTAGCATATGAAAGAACACATCAGACTATTTAATGTTAAGAAACCATTACTGTAATGTTATCTAAATTTAATATTTAAAAATTTGTTTATTATTTAAAATGTTTATGTTTTGTGTTAGGATTTCTAATTCTTTAAAATTCTTTGTACTTGTTTTTCTTTTAGACAGATTTTATAGTTGAAGGATCGTTATAAACTGTAAATAATCTGTATACATAATTTTTACAATTAAGAATATTTTTAATGTAATTGCAGCTCCTATGGACGAAATCTCTGAACTTTGTGAACAGCGGAAATGACGTATTCTATGACGTCACTCTCATCATTAGCATATGAAAGACACATCAGACTATTTAATGTTAAGAAACCATCACTGCAGTGTTATCTAAATTTAATATTTAAAAACTGTAATTTATTATTTAAAATTTTTAAGTTTTGTGTTAGGATTTAAAATTCTTTGTACTTGTTTTTCTTTTAGACGGATTTTATCATTGAAGGATTATAATAAACTGTAAATAATTTAAATACAGAATTTTTTCATTAAGAACATTACAGTATTAGTGTGATTGTAGCTCCTCCTATGGACGAAATCTCTGAACTTTATGAATAGTGAAAATGACGTATTCTATGACGTCACTCTCATCATTAATATATGAAACATCATGCTATCTAATGTACTGTTAATGTTTTCTAAATTTATGTTTACAAAATTTATAATTTATTCTTTAAAATTTTTATTTTTTGTATTAGGATTTAAAATTCTTTGTACTTTTTTTTTCTTTTAGACGGATTTTATCATTGAAGGATTGTTACACAGGGTTGGTTTCGCAATGTAGCACTTATTGGGATATATCTCGTTTAGCTCGTCTCCTACATACCATTGCCACCGTACACGAATTTCTGTGTAGTTCGCCTAAAAAAGAAGTTCTGCAACCACAGAAAATGAAAGGTAAGTGTATAACTTCATAAATACACACTACTTATAATTTAAAAAGAAACATTCTTGTACAATTGAAAATAATAGGAGTCACACAAACGATCTTTGTCCAATGTTATAAATTTAACATCACAAATTTCTGTTGTGGCCTTTCAGAACTCCTCTTAAATGGAGCGTGCATCGAATACGTGCGTAAGAACATTGCCGACTGTGATTCTAAAGATTTTAACTGGATCGATGTTCTAAAACGAATGCTGAGGCTTCAAGCGGATCAAGAAATCTGCGAACCACTTAACAAGCAGAAAAGCTGTTTGATGCAAAGATTACTCAGAAGTCAATGTTCTACACAGGCTATGTTGATATACAATAACACCATGAATTCGTGGTTAGGAACGTGGTGCGGGGCCACTTCCATTAGCAGCTCGACATTGTTGATAATAAGTCTCTTATTAATCTGGTCTGTGACGTTATAACAATAACTGTATCTAGATATAAATATTGTGTTTTGTACCTGGAAAATAAAGATATGAATTGTTACTTAGCCGGTTGTTTTGTTTCAATAATTTCTCTTAACTGATATAATGGAAGGAGACTCGAATCATGTGAACAGTCGATTCAAATCAAGTAACGTTCTTTGTTCTTGTATCCTTTCGCGTGTTTATTAAAGATGTACGTATATTTTTCTTAAATAAACACACGTTCATCTCGGGAAAAATCCATTTTACGCACCGCACTAATAAATACTATACTTTTCTTCAAATACCACCGCTCTCACATAGTGACAGAGTGTGTTTTTTTTTTTTTTTTTTCTCTCGACACTGGGATTTTCCCTTAAAACTCCGCGTTTATACTCTTGTGTAGGGCCAAGTGTGTGTTTTCTGAGATATCGGTGTGGGTTGCGTTGTTCTTCTGGCCTCTTAGCCTAGGGGCCGGTGGAGAGCACCAACACCACAATTTTTGTCACCGCCCCATTAGGGGAGGATAGCTGTTGTGGGGAAAACCCTGGTAGCCTAGGCGTCCATGAGAGAAAAAATATATATATTTATTGGAAAGGAAATAAGAAGTAGATAGAAATGGGTTTGAAAGGAGGTAATGGAGATTTACAAGATTGGGGATAAAAGGGTAGAGAAAAGAGGGGGCAGGTAGTTGAGGCACCCGCCTGATTTGAAAGGGGGAGACAACAAGGGAACCCCTGGGTCAGGACGCTCATCCTGGCCCAGAGGGTGGGAGTTGAAAGTGGGTGGTGGAGTGAGCCACCCGGCGAAAGAGAGGTAGGGGCCGCCCAGGGTGGGGAAAGGAGACTCAACCGCCCCAGGAGATAAGAATAAAAGAACATCGGAAAGAGATCCCTATGATGAAGCGTGCTTTTTGCAGATCTGTCCCACACTGTCAGCCAGAGGCGGATTTAACGGCGGGCGCACCGGGCGCGCGCCCTGGGCCCCGACTTCTGAAGGGCCCACGCAAAACTCCAACTTTATACGCAAAACCCCAACAAATTAGTTGAACTAATATGTTCAACTATTATTTCAAAACTTTGATTATTATTATGCTATTATTAATTATATTATACATGTATTATATTCAAATTTTATTGGAAATAAAACATTAATAGTACATAATATTTTTTATTTATTTAAAAAAATGGTTAACATGTATTTTTATTTTCCCTGTATCTCTCTTTTTTTTAAGGGGCCCAATATTTTCTTCTGCTCCCGGGGCCTCAACCGATCTTAATCCGCTACTGCTGTCAGCATCCCATACCATGCTGTAACTTTTCCTTGCTGGCATGGTGGCTAAGAAAAGCTACAGCATGGTGTCAGCTTGGATAACCATGAGGGCCTGCGTGGACATCAGTCTGTCCGGTGAACCCATCGCTCTCAAAAAAAAAAAAAAAAAAAATTTGGTCTCGCCTCAGCAAGCTGACGGGAGACCAAATTAAAAATAATAAAAAAAGGATTAGATAGAGTGCTCTAGTACAGGGTGTACGGAAGAAGAGGGGGGATGAAAGTAAGAGTAAGGGAATGTAGGCGAAGGCATCCCTAAGCGGTCAATGGACACTAAGTTCCATCAGGCGAATGAAGGGATAAAGGGGAAGGAATAGGGTCGAAAGTGACTGTGCAAAGGAGCACAGATAGGATTGTCATTTGGTGTCTCTGTCAAGTCCGGGTGGTGTCCAATCCAGGGGTTTAAGTCAACCCAATGGTAGCTATCAAACTCCAATCGTTCGATAGTTGTCCGTTTAGTGGTGCAATGGTGAAGTTCATAACTCTGTAGTCTGGGTGGTAGTCCATGGTCTCAAACCCTCCGTTGTCTTCCTTGGTACCGTTGTGGTGCCATGTGGACATGTGTTTTGTAAAGGGCAGATCCTAGAACGTCTGTTCAACTCCGCCTCGTATCTCTGTGAAGAACAGTATCACTACAAATGGGCCAGAATGCGAATGACGTAGGTTTGTATGTATTATGTGTGTGTTCTGTTGTTCTGTTCTGGCCGCTTGGCTACCCAGAAACATCAGTCACCTGGACAGATGATTCTGGGTACTCATCCACACCACGGGAAGGTGGGCCAGTCCCAATAATACACGTACCGTCTCAAAAGAAACTCTGACTCACCTGATGTTGTCAAAAGGTGGACCAGGTTCCTTTGGGGGCCCATTCCAGAGGAAGTGGAAAAGAAAAAAAAAATCCCATGGTGTAATTAAAAAAAAAAAAAAATTCCAGAGGAAGTGAAAAAAAAAAATAAATAAAACAAAATAAATTAAAAATAAAATTTTTAAGCTGCTGTCTCGGGATCCCCATTCGTAGCCTGCGTTATTCTGTAGGAGGCTTTCCTGCGCTTGAATACTTGCGTCGAGAAGTTCTGGAAGGCAGCAAGGTTCTGTGGTGTCTGTAACAGAATGTCCAGTTGGTTTTCAGTGAGAGGGATGGTATTTGCTAGGTCTTGCTTCAGGTCCTCATAGAGAGCGCACTCGAAGAGAAGGTGGAACCAATTCTTCTTGGCCCCGCAGTAACAAACGTCTATGGGTATTAGGCCTAGTTGGAAGAGCTTCTCTTTCAATGAGCCATGCCCAGTGACTAGGAATGATGTCTCAAGAGTTAGAGAGAGCCACTTCTGTGCCGACTTAGAGGAGGAGAAAGTCACATCCGGCAGGAATCTCCTTGTAACTGCTCCCTTGGTGGAAATGTCCCATCTTGTCTGCCAGATATTTATCATCTCATTGTAACACCGTGTTTTCTCTGCCTTAGGGTCAGTGTTCAGGTTTAGCTCGATGTCTAAGATCTTGGTTGGAATTTTCTTGTTGATTATAAAGGTTAGGCCACGGAAGGTTACATACAAGTCCAGTGGAAGGGTCCCAGCTAAGACCTGGGTAGCAGCAGTGGATACTGTCCTACATACCCTATGGGTAGCCAGAAGCATTGTCCGTTGTATAGAGCCTAATTTGCCTATCATATTAACCAATCTAGCTCGGTGGAACCAAGCACCTGCAGCATACGTCACGATCGGAAGGAAGACGGCTTTATAGTACAACTGAAGCGACCGCTTGGACAGGCCCCATTCATTCCTGGTGATTCTGATGATTGAGCCTGAAATTTTTTTCACCTTGGAGCTGAGATGGATGAGGTGGGGGTGAAAGCTTAATTTGTGATCCAGAACCACCCCCAGCACAGTGGTCTGTGTGACAATGAGAAGTTGTACCCCAGAGACTTTAACTTGCAGAGGCCGCCTGAGGTCCAGCTTATTTTTAAAGAGCATCATTTTAGTCTTGCTTGGATTTATCCGTAGTTTATTTAGTGCAGCCCAGGAAGAGAGGTCGTCAAGGACCCGATTAGCATTGTCTTCTATGGCTTTGCGAGAGCGGCCGGACACCACTATCGTGAGATCGTCCGCAAAAGCAACAATCTTGGTATTGGCAAAGGAGCGGGAAAGCCAGTCTTGTAGGATCATATTCCACACGAGAGGTCCCAGGACTGAGCCCTGAGGACACCCCCGGGTGATTGGCCTGGAGACGTGATGGTATTTCGACTTTAGAATTACTGTTCTATCTGAAAAGTAGCTTTGAAAAAGTCTATAGAGATGGCTGGAACAGGAGGATGTCCGGAGGCGGGCCAGAGCACTGTCCCACCGGACAGTGTCAAACGCGCTCTGGAAGTCAATGAAGATGGCAAGTTCAAATTTTGCTTCAGAGTTTTCTATGTGCAGAACTAGTTTAAAGAGAGCCTCCTCACAGGATCGTCCTGGAGTGAAACCATACTGGCAGGGGGAGAGGAGATTCTGTGCTTGAAAGAGAGCTGTGGTCCTGAGCGCCATAAGCCGCTCCAGTATTTTTCCAAAGTTTGCAAGTAGCGCAATTGGACGGTGAGAGCGCGGGTCAGTAGGGTTTTTGTGCTGCTTCTTAATTAGTCTCAGTAGCGAGAGCTTCCAGTCCACAGAAACACATCCCTCCTGAAGACATTTGTTGTACAGTAAGAGTATATACTCTGGTCGAAGCTTGTGAAGACGGAGGATGAAACTGAATTCAATGAGATCTAATCCTAGACATTTTTGGATGTTAATATTTTGGAGAACTGCTGATAATTCTTCCAAGGTGAAAGGTTCTGTGGTTTCGTCTGATTCATAACTGTTGTTTGCAGTACGAATAGCAGTATGCTCAGAGAAGTCCTGAGCAGTGTCGTCTGGTGGAAATAGCTTATCCAGGATGTGACTGGCTGAGTCCTGCCAGTTGGAAGTCTTCCAGGAGTCTGCAATCACTGTGCTGAAGATGTCCGGATTGTACATTTTGTTCCGCATGATCTTGTAGACCAGGTCCCACGGATTTGTCGTGCCAGATTCTCTGACAAAGTCAGACCATGTCGCCTTCTTCCTAGTGGCAATAGCCTTTGTGTATTCATTTTTCTTAGCGATGTAGTCGCTGTATAGTCGTGCTACTTCTGGGGCTGGCCAGTCATGGTGTCGCTGGTAAAATCGGCGAGATCGGTGGATGGACCGTCTAAGCAAGGTGAGTTCCTAAGTCCACCAAGGGCATACAGTGGGACGGAAGTTTTTCTTCTTGGCAGATTTATAGGAGGCCTTCAGGACAGCTTGCTGCAAGGTGGTAACTAATTCGTCAGCAGTGCGGACACTGTATTGGGTTGATCCGTGAGAGGGAAATCTGAGACAATAGATCTTTCGAAAGCTTCCCAGTCAACATTTCTGATGGAAAATCTAACAAAGTCCGGAATCCTAGTTTCATTGGTGTTTATGGTTGTAGTTAATGTTATGAAAAACAGGATAACTCTGTGATCGCTAATTGTCCAGTTGGGAATAACTTCCCAATTTGAGACTAGAGGGCTAGGTTTCCTTGCGGAAATGGTGAGATTAATGTTTGACTCTCCAATGGAGCTGCTGTAAGTTGTATACTGACTAGGCTGATTGTGGATCGTTAGATTCCTGCTGATGATGAAGTCCTCAACCAGCATTCCCCGCGTGTCAGTAGTAGAACTAAACCAGAATGGTGATTTTGCATTGGCATCAGTGGCTATGAGGAGTGATTTGGGGCCGATGAAGTCCAGGGCGTACTCCAAGAAGTTAAGGGAATCATTGATATCTGCTGATGGGGGCAGTAGAGTGACACCAGGTAGAAAGACTGTTCAGAGTATGTGACTTGGATGGACGTTGCAAACTGGTTGCAGAATGACCCTGAATGACCAAGACATCCAGATCTCTGTTAAGCACCACAATGCATGTTTTGGGATCTGCCCGGGCAGGTTGAATAATGCGGGTATGAATGGAATACCCGGCGATTTTTGCAGAGAGAAGAGAATGGGTCCTAGTGACAAACGGCTCCTGAATCAAGATGATGTCAACAGAGTGGCTCTCTGCAGCAAGGCGGATTTCGTCTGCCACAGTATGTGACCTGTGCCCATTGATTTGCATAATCTTTAGACTCCAGGGTCCAGGTATGGAAGGGGAATTTTCAGTATAGTTGACGGGGCTAGCAATGGAACCATCTCAAAGAGTAGAGCTGGTTGGACTAAACATTAGCGGTCCTTTGCCGTACTAGTTCTAATGCTCTTTGGTATTCTGGGCAGGAGATGTCCCAGACAGAATGGTTATGTTCCCGTCTTCGCCTTTTGCAATTTATGCAGCTAGGCTCTTCATCTCGGTGGGGACACTCAGCATTAACGTGTCCACTGCGAGCACAGTGTCCGCAAGAGGGGGAGCTGTGGGAACAATTCTGGGAGGTATGCCCATAACCCAGGCAGAGGAAACATTTTGTTACCACTGTGAATGGGCGGAATCTGTGTGCATTGCAGCCAAGGAAGATTCTATCAGTTGATAATATGCACTTGTAGAGGCGTGGAGAGAGACTAACAACACTGTGCTCTCTCAAACTGGATTTGGTCTTAATGGCAAATCTTACTGTGGTTTCAACTTTTACTTCCTCCCAAGAGAACCCAGAGTCAGCCAGGTTCTTGTAATAAAGGTCTTCAATGAGAGCCTCATTGGATAGGTCTTTAGACGTGTCATAAATCTGTAGCGAGGGATTTGATTTCCTGGGTGGGGTAATGACAATATCTGCAGTGGCCAAGGAGTTGGAGATACTAGATAAATCCTCTTCCGTAGCTGTTTCCAGAAGGACACCCCGGTTTCTGATAGATCTCAGTGATCTTACTTTGATACTTCTGTAGTCAGTCTTGAGTGTGTTGGTGACCAATTCTTTTATATCATTGCTCGTTTTAAGCTCCGAAGTCTCGTTGGCCCTCAAGAGCAGTAAGTGCTGTGGTTTGCTTATGGCAACTGGGGTCCGCAATATTTTGCTTTCTTGAGTAGCGGTCAGGATTTGTCCTTTGCGAACGACGCTTGCGTAGGAGGTGGCCTCAGTCGAAGGACAGGAGAATCTGTGGTTCTCAGAAGAACTGGTTTCAGAACCAACAGTGACAGGAAGCTTGGAAAACGTATCTACTATCCTCTCCAATACAGCGGTCCTCGATCGCAGCTCTTCATTCACTGCTTTCAGCTTTTCGTTGTCAATTAACAACTGAGTAGTAATGATCTCCAAACTTGACCATAGCTCCTGGACATAATTACCTGCTGTCTTAGTGAAACGGTTGGTGTCATTATTCAGGAATGAGACTAGGATCCATTGGAGTTTGGATATATCCTGGTGCAAAGTAGTTGAACCAGAAGTGGCTCTTGGAGCTGCAGCACTAGGTGTATGGTGGAGTTTGGATATATCCTGGTGCAACGAAGTTGAATCAGAAGTGGCTCCTGGAGCAGCAGCACTAGGTGCTTGGTGGAGTTTGGAGATGTCCTGGTGCAAAGGGGTTGAATCAGCAATGGCTTCTGGAACATCAGCACTAGGTGCCTGTTGAAGTTTGGAGGTGTCCTGATGCAAAGAGGTTAAATCAGAAGAGGATGGAAAGATTCCTAGCCTTGTAGAAGATTTGAGGCCAGATGCAATGGTAAGGGCCAAGGCAGAAGGAGGACTTATCAGTGCAGGAGTCTTGGTGGGCAGTTGGGAGGTAGCAGTAGAGCTGGCTGGTGAGGCAGAACATAATGGGTCATCAGGGCCCTGATCAGATTCCACAGACAGTGGGCAACCCTCATCTTGGGAGGGGTATGCAGCTAGGGAGATGCCAGCTCTTGGTTCTTTGATCTTCTTTCTGTCCTTTTTTTTCTTCTTCAGTACAACATTACCACTCTTTGATGGAGTCTTAGTTGGGACACTGGGCTGAGGTGGGCTACCAGGATCAGGCCCTTCTTTAGTGGTGGAACTGGAGCTTTCGCACGTAATCATGGTAGAAATTTCAGTCCGTAATTTGGGATGAAAAGCATGCACTGAAGTATGAGTGCAGGGATGCAGCTCGTTAGGGGTGAAAAGCAAGTGACACAGGATTGGGCTGGGGATTGGACTGTCCAAGTGGTTTAGTTATTAATCAGAGTATTGGTTCGTAGCGCGTCCACAAGGGGGCGTCCAACACGTGACTTTTGGTCTACGAACAAAGCCTTTTGTTTCTAAGGAGGAAGAAGCAATGGCCACTCTCTAGCTTCGTAATTTATCGTTAGCACTAGTATACGTATGCAAAAACCCCGTAACTCATCATAGTAATATACAGTACATATAATGTGTTGGGAGTCCAGTTAATCTTCCCAGTGTTCCAAAATGCAACTTAATAGCTAACAATCAGCAAAACACTACTAATTCCAAGTGAAATAAGGGGCAGTTCATCAATAAGCAACAGCCAGACTAATATGGGAGCAGCCATGTTCATTAGGAACAACGTGGTAGCTGGAGCAGCAAAGAAATATTTTGAAAATCGTTAATAACATTGCTGTTCCCTAAAAGTCTGGAATAAAAATGGCAAGTACGAACTCACCAACTCAAGGAGAATCCAGGACGTCAAATTATATCCAATAATGCACAGAGAATACCACAAATGAAACTTCCTTCTGCCACCTGTCTAAAAATATCTTACTCCATATCCAATAAAATCATGAGCTCTGTTGCCATAGTTACCACCGCTGACCAATGGATTGAAGGATAAATGGATAAGTCCGCATTTAAGTCAATGTTTAATATAAGTAAAGTTGGTTGCAAACCAAAAAGCTGCTTCTAGTGAAGTGAGATAGAAAATTGCCTGGAGTTACAAAGCCCACATTTTTCATGAAAAAATTAGGTATTTACAGCAAAGGATGTTTATAATGATGATTATGACTGACGACCATCAAGGTATATATACCATCATTAGACGATATTATGTCCATTTTCTTTTAAGCTAATTTAAATGCGAAATCCAAGAAAAAAAAAGGTGGGGGGGGGCAGGATCTTGTTATAATAAGTCCAGTATTAGGCCTAATATCGATTTGAATTCTTTTTAGAGGTTTAACAGGGCTAAGTTCGTTAAGGACTAAGGACACATCAAGGTTTCAAGAAAGGTGTAAACGTCTACTGTTGGTTTTAATTAAGGCTAGAGCTTGGAATACACGCACTAATTATTATAATAACTCGCATTTGGCAAACACGTATTCTTCTGAAAAAGGCGTAGCAAAAGACCACACCCCCAACTTTTTAAAAGATAAAATGCAAAGTTGGGTGTGTTGGAAGGACAGATGGCGACAACCCAATCAAGGAAAATAATATCGGAATTTAAACCATCAATTGGCATAAACAAAATTTTGGCAGGAAATATTCATCACGTAAGAAATACATCAATTATCGCAATGACAACCATAATCGACAATATTCATAAATACTGTCCAGACACAGAACATAAACGCGAAGAACTAAAATTTAGATTTTATATCAAAAGTATTCAGAGACTTGTAATAATCAAGATAACTGTTTATTCGAAAGAAACAGACAAACCAACCTTTAGCTTATATGCAATTGTCCTATTTGTCATTGAACCAAATAAAACATAAATAACCAACGTTTTATAACCGATTTATTAAGAAACATTAGCTATAGTAGGCCCGGCATGACTAGTTTAATCTGTTCACAGCCTTTCATCAGCTCCAAAGTCTGGAAGATTCATTCTGGAATACCCTTGTATAATATTGAATGTAAAAACAAAATATAAAATAAAAGGAATATTTATAAATCTTGAATACTAGCGCATTAAGGCCTCAGCTATCAATGCACCATAAAATTTCAAACCATCCAACCAATCAACAAAATATAAAGGCAGCTTGTGCCTGAATAGTTGGTAGAATCGCCGTTCTCCCCACACCGGGTGGAAAAGACTTGAGTTCGAGTCCCATTAATGAGGGGAGGAATTTTTATGGGTCTTTTTCACAACGTGGATGAGTTAGTCGGGCTCTGGCGAGGGTTGCTTGGTTTTTTCTCCCGGAAACTCTGATTTTTCGTCCAGCAAACAGAAAATCGACCACACGCAATTTAGACAGTATACACCAAGCAATATGACCTTAGTCGCTGATCCTCTAAAACCTTACTACAACAACAGCTTCCAATATTAACACGATCCTTGTTAAATCATATATTATAGGACGAATCAAGAAAAGAACTCTTCTGATCAGAGTGCAGGCATTAAAAATTTTATGTCCTTTGCCACAATGTCCAGCTATAACCTTATTTCAACAAGATCATGTTACTAGCCGCAATAAATGCAGGAAAACCATAGTAACTGCAAACCACAACAAGAAATCTCTGCTCCATACGTGACTAAATATCGACAGTAATCAATCTAATGGATTTAAACACCTAAGTATACCGAGAAGCGCTTTTTATGGGAGTTAGCAAGCGATAAGTGAGATAAATATCAACTTTGTTTTATTAAGAGATAAAGCTCATTTCAGACTTATTATTATTGCAATTACAACACGTATTCAACGAACCATAAAGCGGACAATTCATTCCTGACGCACGCCATCAACGGAAGCATGAAGAAGCAGGTCAAAGCGACCACAGAAACAGTTTTATCTCCCATTAACTCTGGTTTTTCATCCAGCAAAATAGATAAAAGAGATCGTAGGATATACGAGGTTTAAAAACACATATCGATACCTCATGGTCTTAGCTACCTCATAGATGTATCCAAGGGCAACAACAGCAAATAGTTGCTCCTCAGACGACTGAGGGTTAAACCCGTTTTCTTCAAACTGCTGTTTGTTATCCGACTTTTCTGTATAACCTGCAATCGCTACCCATTATTTAGCAACATTTTGGATCTTTAAGAAATGTTCTCTGTAACTTTGGATGTGTATCTCGAAAATATCTTAAACCTTGACCCTACGTATCTGTCTACCAATAGATGGTTAAAAAGACATTTGAAACATCACATTAATGACGCAATTTCTTGGAATTTGCGCATAGTTCCTTTTAAAGCTCTCATCACATTTATTTTGTGAACTGAACATAAAACGAGTTGGGCTCTCGAATGCTCGTTACTATTCACATAAATGACTTCTTTAGCAACACAATTATACAATACGTCAAGAGTTGAAGGACACTGGAGTGATGTCACATGGTACTGTTACGTAATGTTCATGGATTCTACAACTGAATTGCGACGCCAGATATATTTCATTTGTCACACTCTGTTATTTTCACGCATGATTCAGAACGTTTACGATTACCAAAGCAATAATCATGCAATTAGACTCTCGGAATTTAAAATTCTTAGTACTTTATTTAACATTCAAGTTTCTGGATGCCTGGTTTTCATAAGGGTACGGTTGAAGACAATTAAGGGGAGGTGTCGTGATATCAATTATAGGAGAAACTGTCGACATTCTTATACAAAGGAGAAGAATGATGTATGAAAAATCTTTCAGCGATTACTGCAGTGAACAATGGCAAAAAAAACCAATATTTATTGTACTTTATCTTTCCGAATCAACTAGGAACTTATGTCGTTTATTTTTTAATGATTGGCCCTCTTGCTGTCCTGAATTCATCAAAAAAGAGCATGCGTAGAACTGGCAAGTTGCTGCTCGACTGGAATCCCTTTGTTGAAAGTCTCGATTCCATTGAGACTTTGTTGTCTACACCAGAAGAATGAGTTGATCTCTAGTATTGTTCTGGTCTGTCAAAACAAACTTGTTTCCCAAGATTGAAAACTGCAATGAAAGGAATATATTTTTCATAAGTAGTAGTAATCAAGGCCCGTAGGAAATTTCATGAATAAACTTGATTCCAAGAAGTCCTCAGGTTTTGGACTTCTCTACGCGTATTCTCAAAACCTGTTATGCTTAGCTTGCATCAGTTCTATGCCAGTTCTTAAAAAAAAGGGGTGCTAAAACCCCCAGCCCAACGACCGTCTCATTACGCTCTTTCCAAACTAGTCAAAAAATCCAGAAATCATCAACTCTTAAACTGTCCCAAAACCTTCCATCTGATCAATGATCTCCAATATGGATTCCGCCACTTGTTATGTATTGAGTTATGTTACTTATCTTTGGACAAATTCCATGGAAAAGTTCCATGAAAATCAAGCATTTACTGTCGGCATTTCTAAGTCTTTCAATTACGGTTGGCATAAAGGTCTTCTAAGCAAGTTTTCTTCTCTGTAGTCTAATTTTGTAATTGGATAGCCAGTTTTCTCTCTGATCGTTGCCTTCTTGTGATGATAGAATTCTTTTTTGTAATATTAAAGTACCTCAAGATTGTTTTTCCAATTATTCTTTTTCTCCATATCCAAGAAGTTCTTCCATTGGCATTGTTTTGTCGATAATAGTAAGCCTGCAGTAAATTCCATCTTCCAGTTTAAGAAATGCTGCACTGCACAAACTTCTACGACCTCTGGAATATCCACCAGTATTTAAATGCTGATCTCGAGTTAATTGTCCAATGAGGAGAAGAAATCTTAGTTAACTTCAGGTCTTTTAATATTCAGTCCCGTCTTATTTCACCGGGAAAAAAATGGTGTTCTCCTGTTCATCTTCAGCAACAGTGGCATTTCATTTAACCCCTGAGTACACCCCTGAATCAACGATCATCCCTGAGTACAAGAGCATTCCAATAACGTATATGGATATATTAAGCGACAACCTAGAGTGACCAACACGCTTTTAATCAGATAACATCACCATCTGGGGAATTGGCTAGCCTTTAAAAACTAAACTCAGACACTTTTATTACCGGTTTCGGAACTATTTATTTCCATCATCAGAGAGTAGGTAGTCATAGCAACCTTGTGTATAGCGAACGATTGTTGTATCTAAAGAGCACATGCCTGAGGGGTGTCACCATGAGTGGAAAGAGTACAGCGTCGCGTGAGGGTTGGCTGCAAATGTTAACGCAGAGGAGCATTATATTTAAGCTGTTTCAAATATTACAATAATCTGCGTATGAAACATTCCCTTTTAATTTTAATATTACAATACGAACTTGATTTTATGACGTAATTGATACATATCTTAATTTTAATTACAGTAAGTAACTTAGGAATATTGTAGCATTATGATTATTTTTGTTTTATGAAACCCCAAACACGAGAGGTATTGGAACCTGTAGTACTTGATACCCACTAAGTACTCCAACCCACTAAGTTCTATAGTACCTATAGAACTTAATGGGTTGGAGGTTGAGAAGACGAAAGAAGATATTTGTTGACAATAGACTTGAACTTCTGTAGATTGTAATTGTCAGGGAATACGTATGAAGGAAGGTTGTTCCAGAAAACGGCAATTGAATGAATAAATGAGGAAGATGAAAAGTTGGTTCTGTGGGTTTGAAGTTGGACAGTAAATGGATGTTGGCTGGTGGCGGCACGTGTTCGGACTGTTTTCAAAGAGAGAGCGGGAATTATAGAAGCCAATTCAGAAGAACAGTGCCCATGGAAGTATCTGTAGAAGAGGCATGCAGCAGAAACAGTACATCTATGAGATAGCCAGTAAAGAGACTATGTTAAAGATGAATCATTAATTAACCTAACTGCCCTCTTCTGAATGGAATCAAGAAGCCTGAGAGAGGTTTGGAAGAAAAGTAACGCCGAGAGCGAAAGAGAAAACCAAGCTTTTTAGATGCAGAGCAAGCGATATTTGTAATGTGCTTGTGCCAAGAGAGATTAGAAGTCAGGGTAATCCCCAAAAGAGATATATCATTTTGCCTAGAAATCGGAGTGTCACTAAAGCTAAGCATAGGAGCAGAAGAATCCTTTTTGCGAGATATAAGACAAGACTGAGTTTTAGAAGGAATGAAATCAACTAAGTTATCTTTGCCCCACCGGAGATTGTCATTTAAGGAATTGGTAGCAGATATTCCAGAAGTTGAAGCTTCTGGAATATCTGCTACAGGGAAAGAGCAGGGAAAGGTTCCTCAAATTGGCAAGTGGAATACAATGTGCTATCATCAGCAAAACTATGGATAGGATTTCCAGTCAATGGAAGAAGGTCATTAATATACAAGAGGAAAAGAGTGGGGGAAAGAGCTGAACGTTGGGGGACACCGGCATTAGTGGAGAAGTTAGAAGACGGAGAGCCATCTACCATCACCCTCAGCAAGCGGTCAGAGAGAAAACTGGTTACCCAGTTACAAAAACCAGTTGAAAACCAAAATATTCAAGCTTGTTTAGAAGTCCTTTACGCCAAACACCGATCTTTTCCATTCTATTTGTCCATAAATGGGTAACATAAGCCAGAATATCACCAGTGGATCGACACTGACGAAATCCATACTGGCGATCGTTGATCAGACGGAATGTTTCTAGGTAGTTTAAGAGTTGGCGGTTAATTGATTTCTCCATTACTTTAGAAAGAGTAGAAGTAATTGCAATGGGATGGATTTGTCACCCTTTTTAGGAACTGGCTGGATATGAGCAAATTTCCAAGCAGAAGGAAAAACACCTTTGGAATAAGAAAGTGAAAAAAGGCGGCAAAGAATAGGAGTAAGTTCAGGAGCACAGGTTTTGAGAACAAGTGGAGAAATACCATCAGGAACTGGAGCTTTCTTAGCATCGATTCGTCAAAATCCTTCTGACGTCCTTTTGACGGAAGACCACAGGAGGCATTGAATGGAGCGTGTTGGGAATGGTGGGAGGTGTTTTTAATTTCATTAATACATGATCATTAATAAGTGATCATTAATACGTGAGTTAGAAGTAAAATGGGATGCTAGCAGGTCGGCTTTATCCTTGCCTGAAGTGACAACAGAACCATCTGGTTTGGACAGAGGTGGAAGCAGAGATGGGCAAAAGTTGCGGTCAATAGCTTTGGCAAGAAACCAGAATGCTCGGCTGCTACCATTAGGGCAAGAAGCTAATTTTCTACTCTTAGCCTGCTCAAACTCTAGTTTGGACTGATCAATAACTGCTTTACAATTGTTGCGAGCTGTGGTGTAAGCTGAAAATGAAACTGGAGAATTAGAAACAAGCCAGTTACGATATGCAACGTTCTTCTCTTGAACAGCATTAGCATATTTATTGGAAAACCAAGGTTTAGATAAAGGACGAGATTTTAAAGTGGAGTGTGGGATAAAGGATTCCATTCCTGCAAGAATAATTTCACTGACACGATCTGAACAAACTTTGATATCAGAACTTTTGGAACAGTAGTCCGACCAAGGAAAAGAAGAAAAGAAATCTCGCAGGTCATCCCATTTTGCATTCTTGTAATGCCAAACAATACGAGGTTGGGAATAGTCATGGATCCATTGTAGATGGGAGACAATCACCAAGTTTTGATCTGAGGTGCCTAAAAGAGACCACTCACTTCGACCGTGTACTTAGAAGGGTTGTTTGTGAAAAAAAGATCAAGCGTATTGGCTGTATGATTAGGATTGTCCGGTATTCTTGTAGATAAATGAACAATCTGTGCAAGGTCATTAGTAATTGCAAAAGCCTCAGCATCTCGACCAGCTGGGTTGGTGTGACTAGAAAACGGAAGCCAGCTGGTGTTGTAAACATTAAAATCACCAAGGAAAATTACTTCACTGTTAGGAAAGTTGGACTGGAGAAAGTCAAGTTGCAAAGAGAGGAAGTTAAAGAGCTCCAAGTGATTAGTGGAGTTGGGAGAATGGTAGAGACAAGACACGAATTTGACACAATGAGGTAGAGAGATTTTAAGCCAGAGAAGATCAAAGAGAGGAGATTCCAAATTGCCAAGTCTCTGACAGGGAATATCGGAACGGACATATGCACAAGTACTACCTTTGAGGCGAAAGGAATCATACAGGGAATAATTTGGTCATATGAGATAAGCAGTAGTTGAATCAACCGATAACTGATATTCAGTCAGAAAAAGTAGATGGGGTTTGGCAGACTGCAAGTGGAAATGCACATCGTTGAGATTAGAATTGAGACCACGTATATTTGTGAAATGAACTAGGAAGTGTTTGGGACGTTCAGATCTTTTCGCAGATAAGCTTACTCTATTAGTTTGACAATTCATGGTGTATTCAATAGTAAGAAAAAGTGGGGGGGGACATTTTTGGATATAGCGTATACATGGTAAGAATATACTCAGATCCTTGACATAACGTGGCCTCGACAATGCCCCCCGCATAGACATTACTCGGACTCCCTCCAGTCACTGTCTGGCAGAGCAGAGGTAGCAAGATTATAAACTAGCTGATTGGGAAGCCTTCTAGAGAGTTACCAATAGGTTCGGTCCGGTGTACTAACTAGCGGGCGGCCTGCGAACATCGTTTTAGAGCTGTATCCTCGAAATGTAAGAAAGATTGGATTCGCCATGATGTCCATCATAACCCCAAAAGTCATCAGTCATACTGCAGGATGGAAAAGATGGGAAAGGATTGACCGGAACTTAGCTCTGGAGACTAAACATGGGTTCTACCACTTCTAGCCCCCAAAAAGCAAAGTGGTGGTATTTCACCGGTTGATGAGAGTCATCTAGCACCTAGTACTGCCTGGTAACATAGAGGGGCGGCATTCCTCCATATGTGGTGCGGGCACCACATCTTGACCCCGGCTTACTTTGGTTCACACATGGGTGGTCACCCACCATGTACTTGTGCATGGAGTTATACTCCGAATTTATACCTTGAGTGTCACCCGAATATCAGTTTCGTCAGCGTTTTAGACTCCCAGGTACCAAGTACAGTTTGTCTGGCATATCTGAGAGAATGTCTGCGACAACCTCAAGGACCAAAGTTATACTTACAGTCATAATATTACTTAAGGATCTGCAAAGCTTTCCCTAAATTTGTGAAGATAGGCAGACTTCACGAACTTGACGGTTTAGATGATCCCATAAAAGCTCCATTTGGGTTTAAGTCAGGCGACTGGAGTGGCCACACCATGATGTAGTTCGAAAATCCCAGCAGAGCTCAGAGTTTTGCTTCGGGGTCATTGTTTTGTTGTAATATAAAATCTCTTACACAAAGTCGAAATCCACGGGATATTGCATTACATTCGAAAATGTTTTTACAATCTTCTTTTCTTAAATTTGCTTCAATTTTGACGATGTTGGCCACTGCAGAGAAACAGAAGCATCCCTAGATCATGATGGAACAACCACTGTGCTTGACTTTAAGCACTAAACACTGTGGCACCATTTTTCAGTTAATCGTCTTGCATAAACTCTACGCTTGGATCCAAAAAATTTCTGATTTGGATTCATGCGTCCACAGTACCTTTTTTTTTTCCACCACCGTATTGAATTGTTCAATGTTGATGGCTCTTAGCTCAAGCCAACCGTTTCTTTCGATTTTTAGGTTTCAATGAGAATTTTCACAGCGCTATGCGACCATAACGTCCTCCTACTTGTTTAAGACGAAGTTTTACAGTGGATGTTGACACGAGTTTCTCTGTTCCTATTGAACTCAGCTCGGATTTCAGGTGAATAAGTCGTCGATTCCATTTAGAAATCAGTATTGTGGTCTTATCTTGTGCTCCATTGTTACGTGTGGTTGTCCTAATCGTGGTTTGTCCTTTGAACTGCCAGTCTCCTGAATAGTCGAATGGTAGTTTGTACTTCTTTAAATGAACCACCTAGTTTTTGCCAATACTTCTCATGGAATAACAGAGTTATAACAGCACTTCTTTTTTCAACACTCAGTTCCTTATTTTTTGCCACGTTTACCACAAAACGTCCACCAAACACTCTAGACGCCTACTAGAAGAAATGATTGAGCTGTTTAAAGCTTTGAATTGGTTGAGTAAGCTGAATGTTGATGGATGTTGTTGTTGTGTTTTAGGCCATCAAAAACTTAGATCCTAAATCAAAAACTTAGATCCTTGGCGAAAAACTCGAGTTTCTGGGATAAAAACCATACTACCCTTTCCTGAGACCGACTAACTCAGCCATGTTGTGAACAAGACCTATAAATATTCCTACCATCATTCGCGGGATTCGAAGTATGGTCTTTTCCACCCGTTGGGGAGCTAATGGCAATTACATCAATTGCGCTACGCGCGAGGGAGGGCATGCTTCCGAGATGGCATCCTTCCTATTGCTCAGGCAACACACATGAATTCATATTGAAATGGGATGGTTGCAGGATAAAAGTGGGGAACTTTTTCTTTCCGCAAGAGATTAATTTATTTTGGGAACAAGTTGCCATGTGGTGTCGTGGAAGTGGGTACTTTGAACAGATTTAAGGAAGGAATAAGCAGTTTATTAGATGGGATGGAGAATTTTGGTATTACAAATACCAAATCAAAACAGTCTAATCTACTTGCATCAATAGGCCAGCATCTACTCTAATTCAACCCCAACATCATTAAACTAGCTTTTCTTAATTTATTCCTTCTAGTTTTATTCTTTGGAATAACCTTACTCTGCTGTAAGCATTCTTACAGAAGGGAAAACCTGGTGGCTCAAGGCCACTCATTTCGTTTTCTGTCACATTACGTTAGCGTGAAGTGGGAAATGAATTGAGTAACCTTGAGCGCCTATTATTCTTTCCCTGCTATAAGAGAGCAATTTGAACAAATTTTCTTTGGTTTCTAGTGAGATAGCTTACTCTAAGTTGCAAATCCTGTGTGCTTTGGAGTTACCATAATAATACAGATACGTGGAACTTTGTCAGACCATGTTGCAGTCTAAACATCAGTTCCCTTCAATTCTTACTAATTCTGGGCAACAATTAGAGGCTAATTAGAGGCAAAAATTCGCCAACGATGGATGCCTCTAATTGCAAAATTGGAGATCACTGGTTCTGAAAGAAATGCACTAACTCCTATTTGATCTGAGGTTTATCCCTCTCCAAAAAAGTGGTTATTTTTGTCTGTAGTAACCAATTTGATGGGTCCCGTTGTTACCTACTAAAAAGATGTTTTTATCTATAGGTGGACAGCAACATTGGGACACACACAGGTGCAACCACTCTACTATTTTCCAGGTTCAACGGTTCATTTAGTTCGATCAATGGTTCAATGAGTACGACATGCGTATGGCATTCGGAACTATATATAAGGAAGTACTGTATAAAAACGGAGATGAAAAATATTGAGACAATTCTGTGGGCAACTGTCCTCAAGTGTTACAATCCGTAATTCAGTGGTATAGATACGAAATCCACCAGGTTTAACAATTAACACTCGCTTGTGTACAAAAACTTAAGTGTTCTCTCAGTTATTGATAGTTTGTAGAATATTCCAAGGCCCTTGGTGATCCCATGGCCATCGGTCATCTACCGATGGCCCTGGGATCACCAAGGGCCTTGGGATATTTTATACTCCAGTGAAGATCATTTCCGATGAAGGATGCAATGAACACCTGTGATCAGTTCTACCACGTGGTTTTCTTTAAATGGATCTCTGAAAACTAATTGCCAACTTCAGTTCTGTACATGTTCCATAATGGAACCCATGTTTGGTCACCATAAGTATGAAATGTGTTTTTTTATTTGAAGTATTATCTCTAAGTATTAAATTTTGAAAAATACATCTCTGGATAATCGATCAAGGATTTGCCAATTTTTTTCGAACTTTTTTTTTTTATAATGGAAGGACCATTCAAAGCCAATCACTGATATTAAATAATTAAGGTTACTGAAAATCGATCGTTCAAATTTAATGAAGATATCAACCCTTAACGATTTGGATGGCCTCGACTGTTGCCATCTTCCTCACAGCGATATCCTATTCCTCGTCTGTCACTGTCCCAAGGTCAACACGAATGCAGACTTTAAAAAGTTGCGCCATTTTTCCGACAGTAATCGCTTCTGGACAGATGGAGACGAAATGACCCTGAGCTTCCTGCAACGGATGACCTCGCCCCATTTGAACGCTACAAGCAGAAAACTCAGGTAAAACTGGTGCTTATAGCAGCTGCATACGAAGGGCACGCCAAGGGTGCGAGGTCTTGACATTCTGTAGAACTTCCTTACGGGAGCTCTCGATAGCGATTTTGTTCTGGGAAGGAATGTCGAAAGATATAAAATATTTTCAATAATTTTTACTGGATGGATCCATGAGATGGATGTTTATGTACCACAACTAGATCCAATAAAATTTTACAGTATTGTTTTTGTTACCTAGCTTTTGAGCAATAGTGTAGTTATGGTAGTGAGAAAGTTAAACCGGAACAGTTAACTCAATGGCCCTTGTGGATAACACAGTTGGTATAATCACCTTTTCTCCTCACATCAGCTGGAAAAGACCTGAGTTCTAATCCCCTCAATGACGCGAGGAGTTTTGATGGACCTTTTCGTAATATGGCTGAGATTGTCGGGCTCAGGCGAGGGCGCCATGTTTGTTCCCTCCCAGAAAAACTCAGGTTTTTCATCCAGCAACCAAAATATCGACCAGAGAACACACGAAATTTAAAAACGCACGATTATTATATAGTCAAAAGAAAGCAGATTGAGTAGAATTCACTTCTCGAGTAAAAAATCATAAACCTCGTTATAACGAACTTGCATATAACAAACTCGTGAGATTTTGAGTTCTCTAATTTCGTTACAAGGATGTTTTATAGTATTAACATCTCTTTTTCGAATTAACAAAAGTCGTATATAATATCTTGGTTTGTTCTTCCATTCAAAATCAGTTAATATACACTGTTAGAAAAAAAGTTCACGTAACTGTTTATTATATTCTGACAATAAATACTTCAATTTTTTTTTTTTTTTTTTTTTTGTGCTCATCTGGGTAATTACCTTCACCATTACCACAGTGTTTACAGATAGGACATAAACATCAAAAAAGAGGACGGAACTTGGACAATACTATAATCTAATTCATATTTTTATACAACAAGACATCTATTTCGTTTCCCAGTAGGTGTTTCCAAATATAAAAATACACTGAATTCATTATGAATATTTTTTTTATATATAAAAAACTCATATCTAAGGAATGAACAAATTTAAAAATGTGTACAGTACAGAACTTGTTTGATAATCGATTTTCTAAACACCAATGCTGAATGATAGATGAGTTAAATATTAACCAATCGAAATGAAGTATCTACTTACATAAATAGTCTACTTAAGAGGATGGAAATAACTAAATATAGGAACAATACATTTTCTAAAACAAAAAAAAGGGGGATACACCACGTATTAATTAAAAATTTCAAAGCAACGTTTCGAGTTCTTTGTGAAATTCTTCATCAGGGTCGGTAATCTCCTTTTTTGTAGTTATGTTAACAATACGTTTCTTTCTTGGTGAGGAGGCAACGTACAGTTTATTTTGAACCTCTCCCTGGTACTAAAGAAGATTACAAATGTTCTAGTTCGCAATTGTGTGCGTCTACAGCAAAATACTTACCACTAATCAATAGAAAGTCATAAGAATAGGACTAACACCCTCCCTAAATTATTGTTAAGGACTATAAGAATTGAAAATCGATGAGTCAATGACATTTGCAGTTTACCAATCTGTGTGTTCCTGGCATGGTATGAATGAAAATCTTAGCAAAGACTACAAAAGTTAAAATCACACATACAGTAGGTCATAAAAAATTTTTCGCAGTAAAAAATTAACTTACAAAATGCGTATATATATATATATATATATATATATATATATATATATATATAAAATACGTGTCTATATTATAAACAAAATGTAAAGTTTTTTTTTTTTTCCTTCAAAAAAAATATATAAAAACAAAGGACCTTTTCCTTGGGACTTTGAACCCCAAAATCCTAGGGTGTTTCGATCCACAAGATACAGTTTAATAGTAATATATCCTCTATAAATATTTACCTCCCTGCAGAAACAATGTCCAAGGTTGGACAGTCAATAATAAGCATTTTAAACTATGATTGTGTCTTTTTATCCTTTGGCATCACAGCACTAGGACTTGGCAATTACCATAACAAATCCACTTGCCAAGATAGGTCGATTAGAGGTCTTTAAATTTTCAGTTACTTTAAAATAACTTCCGATCTTTGGTACTGTTCATGATTTAAGCTTTAAAAAAAGGATTTGAACCATAATTAAAATTACATTGTCTTTGTTTAACACCACACCAGTAGACCTGCTGATCACCTGACCACCAAGGTCTAGATGTTGGAGCTCCACAGTCATGCCTGAGGTCAACTATCAATCGCTGTAAGAGTTCTTTGACTATGCAGCAGACACCATGTAACCTTATTGGACAAGCGATGGTCACATGACTTTGGTAGTCATAATTTCAGTAGGTCGAATACGAAGAGGGAAAATTTCACAGTCCAAAAGGCACTGAGTTTTAGGATCCACGAATATCACACTAAATAAACAATATAATGAACAGGATGAAGTCTGTGAGGACGATACGAGTATGTCAATATTATGGACACAGGCCCTGCGAGGATTCAGAAGGACTTCCTTTTAAAATACTTGGACAGTGTGGACAGACCTGGTCCCAAAATCTCGTCGTTACTGTAGTCATGGTGGAACTGAGAGGAGATTTCACACGGAGGACAGTTTATCCTGGATGATTTCGGATGCCATGAAGGATTGGATTTCTTCAGGATTGTCGAACTTCACAAGATCACAAGGTTTATTACCTGTGGAGGAAAAAAAACAGTTTTAACAGTGATATATGAAATAAAAAAGCAGATATGGACAAAGAATTTACTTAATTCTAAGTAGATGCTTTGCGCAAATATGTATCGAGAGATTTTTCATCCAACTGCATAAAACCCCCATTTCTGGATGAAAAGCCGAAGTTTACCTGAGTTAATAGTTACCAAGGATCTTTAATTCGAAGCCATTATGTGACCACAGATTTTATCTTGCTAGTTTTAGCCTTTTTGGATGGTGCGTCTTTCTTATAGACAATGCCTCTTGAAATAATGACATGAAAGCCTGTTTGCGTCCCTATACTAGTATCTTGCATACTTAAAGTTTAAAATAATTGGTCAGCATCAATGGACTGTTCTTGAATTTTTTTCCAGATGAGGCACAAATTTTGAATAAAAATTGGCAACCACCAGAAGTCTTCAGGATATTTAAATCATCTGCGTGATATTTAATATTTTCCACTTAATGGTTGGGAAATTTATTGTTGGACCTTGAAGGGCTACATGAAAAAATGGTCCATACAATGTTGAGGATCATCCCGATTGATATATACAAGAAGTTGTTGAAAGGAAAAGTTAATTAGGACAATATATCAGTTCTGAAAGTACACAGTAATTTAGAACCAAATATCTAGAAACTTCAGATACGTGAAAACTGTTGTCAAAATGGTGAGGGATCAAATCTCAACGTGGTAAGTTAACACAACAACAAAAACAGTTGCAGCTTAATGTTTATACATTGGTGTATTTTACTTGCTAATTAGAGACAAACTTACCATTGAGCTTCTTCTCACAAACTCCTTTGTGGTTTTTAAGATACCTCCTCTTATAGATTTGGTAACTGATACAACATACTGTAACGGTTGTAAGCAATGGAATGGAGTATAACCAAGGAAAAGCCAGCACGTGCCTCTGGACCTAAAGAGAAAATAATAAACAGAGGCTGTGTTATAAATTCCAATTCGTAATCTTGGAAATAACTTTTAATGTTCCCAGTGATCAAAATTACCCTGATTCCTGGTCTGTATTACCTTTTCATACTCCCTTATCACATCCAGCCAGCAAAAGCGTGAAGAATCCCTTATTTTCAACTATCGTCCCATTGTACTCATATTCACCTCAACTCTTTCCAAAGTAAAGGAGAATTCCACCACCTGCCAACTCTTACACTACCTCAGAATCCTCTCCTTCAATCTGGTCAAAGATCAAAGTAAATCTGAAGTCCTTATTTTGTATTTCCATCTGATAATCAATCACCAGTATGGATTAGGCCAATGCCGATCAACTGGTTTACAAACTTCCAGTTTCAAACTCACAGAACCAACTTTTTTTCTTCCTCTTTTATCTGGAACAATCTTCCTCCACTATTCAAGTCCAATGTCCTTAGGGCAAGTATCTTCTCAGCCTTCAATCCTTAAAGGACTCTGAAGTACCATAGGTTCTAACACCTTTCGCATTTGAAGTCACCATAAAAATCTATAAACATTGATTTGTGAATACACTGAGTGGAAATTTTATTGGAACACCAACTCTTTTCTGTTTATACTCCAGGACTCAACCAGGTCAGAGTAATTCACAAGATATAGAAAATACAACAACATTATCGCATTTAGTAGTCAGGCTTTCATGAAATGGAGAGCTCCTTCACTAACAGCAGCTGTCATCTCTTTATTTCCTTTTTATGGAGTAATAAACTTCAGGAGTATCACCATTAAGTAACTGTAAAGGAGAATTCCATCAATAAATCAATGAAAGAATTCAACAGCAAACATAAAAACTACTCCCAATTTCAAACGAAAGAGAAATCTTTTATGGTCTCTCTTTGTTCTTCTACTTAGGTCTACCAATGTACCTCAAAAGGTTTCTGACCTCATACTCATTGAGAATTATGGGAGAAGGAAACTTCGAATAAAATAAACATCACGGAAATTGCAAATTAATATTGGTCAAGGAGAAATATTGACTTTAATAAACAAACAATCATAACGAATGGAAGGTTAGTTCCTTAATCGATGTCACTCTCGAGTAGCCATATTTGAGTTAAATTATCTTGCTAAACACCTTCCACGTAAGTCAACAGTTTGCTACATTTATTCACGAGACAGGGGGTGTTTTCAAAATGTTTTCTTGGGAACAGCTGATAGTAAGACATTAACAGTTCTCTTTCTTTCAAGGTAATCGATATAGTCTTTTGTAGGAGCATAGAAAGAATTCAATTCTGACGCCTTCAGGAGAATACGAGAAATAGAAAATAAATTGTAAGAAGTTTTAAGAACCGGTTTTGCAAGAAAGGCAACTTGTAGAGAGAGATAGATAGAGAGAGAGAAGTAAGACAATTAAGGTTATTTTTTTTATGTTTTTTTGCGTGTATCCGTAAGGCTAATAATATACTAATCATTAAGATCTCTTTCTCTCTTTAACATGATTTCCAACTCAAAACCTATCCTGGTTCACCCCCCCCCCGATGGTAAAAGCCTGAAGGACTAGTAATCGCGCCACCATATGCATACTAAATGAACTAATGACCATATATGCAAATTATTACATAGTTATGCACATAATGCGTGTAATTAGGATACTGGTTTAACAGCATTTACCGTGAATATTTAATAAACACCTGGTGATAGTTGTCTTCTGGGATAGGTAATAAAAGATATCTCTTTCTTTATTTTATTATTTGTTTTTCATATACACTGCCCTTCCATTAATATCCGAACACCTGCATCTACTATTCAGCTTTATTTACAAGAAAACTAATGTGTGTTGAAATTGATTTTTGTTATCAGTTTACTAAATTGATGATCACAACAGAAATGTGAAATACGTGTTATATTTCAATTTTTTTTATTAAAATTAAGGATATTATAAATAAAAATGCAAATGGGATCAGCCTGAAATATAACGTTCTGCGTACATTACCTATTTTTTTTTCTTTCTTTCTTACCTCAATGGGGAATGATAGTGAAATAACTGTCAACGCAGTTCCAATATTTTGGATACTACATTCTATGGCAATTGTCTTTCGTATAGGAGGATTTTGTCGAAAAATCCAAGCCAGACAATATCCAAGAGAAAGGCCTAATGTAGGCAGGACCATTAGTGCCACATAAAATTCCCATCCGATACCATTGAATATGTCTGGAAAGATTATTAATTCCATAGTCTGGCAGATGAAGATGATAGCGAATCCAGCGTAGCTACCGATCTGAAAAATAAATAAATAATAATACAACAAACGGAAATAGAATACTAATAGATATAAGGCAACAGGATAACAATAATAAATAAAGTTAAATACACTGCTTAGACAAAATATTAGTCGGATATTTCGGGAAGACAGTACCACTCTACACAGTCGAATTGTTTGAAGAAGACCCCGACTATATGCGTTATCTGCCTTACCGTTACGCTCCCTGGTGGGAATAATTGGAATATGAGAATGTCCTTAAAAAGAAATCCGCACTCTTTTAGGGTCACCAACATTACCAGAAAGAACTGTGCAGTTCTTGTAGAATCAACTGCATTCTCCAATATTTTGTGATGGTAGTGTATAAAGTGTAGAATGACTATTGATTCTTGAACTAGAAAAAAAAAAGAGTGAAAGGGTTAATGACCTGTAGCTTAGTTTATATGTAGGAGAAAGCACTTTAAATGCCTCCTATTTCTACTTTTCATCCGTTAGTGGTTCCTTTTGAGTGTTTCCATTTCGGGAATATGTTGGTGGTTGGATCTCGATGGATAAATCTGTTGTTTTTAGGGAGATAAAAGAGGAAACTTTCAAATCCCAGACTGTCTGTCTGTCTGACCTTCGAATGTGGAACATACCGAAAATAGGTTACATTTAGATGCACGTCAACCGTTGGAGTTGATCCGGGACGCGATACAAGCTAGGTCTGATGAATAACGATGCCAAGGACGTTGGAGATCAAATAATGAAATTGTACTTAGGGGTTGTTTGGTTGATGTTTTTAATTAAATGGTTCAGCAACTTTGAACGTAGATTTTGGGTGGAAATTTTTATTTCCTTCTAGTAAATCACTTAAAAGACCTTTTCAATTTGGTGTCAAGCGAAAGGTTAATATCCCTAATTGAAGGAAGGGTGTTTTTTTGTTTTGTTTTAGGAAACAGTAAACAAAATCCATGTATTTTTGGAGTGTTAGTGTATATACGTTCTACTTTCGTTAAGCCTAATCTGTAAGTTAGGAAGGTTTCGTGATTATCAAACTTCAAAGAGAAATTAATATTCTTGTCCAATCTTGAAGGATGGTGTTTCCAATGCACGTAGGTCTTCAGGCAATGCTTGGTTGATTAAAGAACTGATTAAATTATGCAATGAAATGCACACGTGCGTACTTGAATAAAAATAGTATGCGCAGTGAGCGAATATTGTGAAATCATAGCATGAGTGTCAGTTGAAAACATCTGGGAAGCTTTGGAACTTTTTTTTTTTTTACATATGATTTACATAAGAGTGTTTTAAAAGCGTGTTTTGGTAGTGAGTTTTGTCATATATAACAAAAGAATAATTGTCAGATTTATATTGGCCCGTTTTCGCTCTAAAAGGCCTAAATGTAAAATTTCCTGAAAATCCATTTAGTGAGAGTCCAGTTATTACATGCCAACGGACAGACGGACAAAAAATAATAATTCTTGGATTTCTGTTGGTCCTATTTTAATGAAATTTGGGTGACTGTGCAAATCAACACAATGCAATTCTGTAACTTCTAATTAGTAATATTTAATGAAATTAATTAAACTTAATTTATTTGAATAATTACTTTATTAATAATAATTAATAATAGTTTCATAAAAATTTATTAATAATCATTCATTTTGATTATATTGAGTGAATCCTAAAACTCTTTTTTACCTTGGTGATATTTGCTGCTATTTTTTGCTGTTTCCATCTCATTAGCATACCTCCACCGACAGGTGTCGTGACTGCTGCCAGTGATAACGCCATCTTGCTGTAAGGAATAATGACTTTGTCCGTTTGTAAGGTGTGACCGTAGAGCCACATGTTGAAAGGCATCATTCCCAAAGCCACCACAGTAGAACACGTAGTCATGGTTACGCTGCAATAATAGAAATGAGGAAAAAAAGTTTTGTTAATGACCATTAAGGAAACACAGAAAATGCATTAAGACCGTAATGAGCCATAACAAGAGAGAAGGCTTTCGCGTTGTCTGCTAAGTTATATTCGAAAAGTCGCTCTAAAAAGGCATAAAATTTCCTGAAAATTCAGTGAGAGTCGAGTTATTACATGCGGACGGACGGACGGACGGACAAAAAATACTAAGCGTTATAGATTGACAGTTGCCAATTTTCGAATGGTTTTGTTTGATAGTTCATTTTTAGTGATTATAAATCCGTGCAAAGTTTTTGATTTTCGCAGGGCACCGTTTAAGTTTCTTAGGAAAAAGTTCAATGGGCAAAATATGTCTAAGTATTTGTTATTCAAAAGGTGTTTGAAATAATATAAACTAATGCTATTAGTCTTCTGTCTAGCAAACATAAAAAAAAGCACAAATAGGTAAGAGAATGAAGAAATAAAAATAAAAAAAAAACGCTCACGAAGTGAGTGAAGCATTAAAATTCCGACCTCAATTTCTTCGCTGCAAATACGCAGATTTTGTAAGTGTAGTCAGGTTACAAAGAATTTGTTATACCTCCAAGTGGGGGTCTTGTGTCGTAGAATGTGATTAAACGTGCCGTTTCCTAGGGCAAATGAAACCAATTACATTTAAACAAAGTCTCATAAGCCTGTCGCCATAAGCAGATCAAAATAAAACGAATTTCTACAGGAAGGAGATACTATTAACCATCACACAACGAAGAAAGTAAAACTACAGAGCTGATTTAAAAAAAAAAACTAGAAATACGATATTGTGAGCCGTGATCTTAACTGAAAAAAAAAAAAAAAAATCCACTCAGTCTAGGCATTTATTTTTGATGTTAGGCCTAACTAAGCCTACTCTGTCATTAGTTAAGCTACTTTTTATTTCATCATTCCATACAATCCCAGTTTTTCAATAATCCGAATTTTCTTTTGTCCCGGTTACTTCGGATTATCGAGACTACTAAATTCCCGGTTAAAAAATTCAAATATTGCGGTAAATCATGTTATATCTGAAGTTTCTAATAACTTCTGTATTTATTTCTAATCTCTAATTTTTTATTCATTTAATTAAAAATTTAAATTTATTTTTTTTCTTCGTGAGATGGAACATAATCAGTAACACAACAAATGACGTCATGATAGAATAAAAGTTTTATTTATTTCCCCCGAATGTAATTATTATTGAAATTCTGTTTGCACGGTATGCACGTGGTATTTAAAGTCATATAAATGAGCAATACGGCTTCGTTTCTGCACCAATCCCTTTTTAGGTTATCCTCACCTTGGGCTAATAATTTATAAGGAATTTACGTAGTGTTCCATCATAATTTCTAAAACCGAAACATGTAATATTGTGCGTTGCTCAGATTACTCACGTGTCACGAAATATCTGTGTCACTCACAAAATATGCAAGATTCACTGGTTGTAGAGTGAAATTCATCTCACGTGATAACAACTCACTTTACAAATACCCTATATAGACCTGAATAGATCGATATTATAAACATATCAACCATTTGCTAAACCTAAATATTTTCTATTCATTCACTATCCACAAGCGAACTTCATGCTGGGTAAACTGGATGTGATGAAGTGTGAACGTCCTCAATGCATATCATTATTGTTTTTATGCCGGGGAAGACCAATTCCTTCAACTATCGGAATTTCTCGCATAAGGAATACCTTCAGCAGGTATTTACAGCTCTATTTCCCAAAATGCTACATTAATTCAATATCTGACTTTGTATAGTCGTCTGATAAAAGCTGTTTCTTTTGTTCTTCGCTTTTCTATCACTTTGAACTAGTCTTTCCTCTATTTCGCAACCGCTCTGTTCATTGACCATATGGGAAATTACCGCGTTTCCTTGAATGTATAGTCTTAAATAACGCGGTATACATATCGTCTGTTGTTGCCCAAGTACTTGATCTGGCCCCGGGGAAAGCAGGAAATGCTACTGGAATAACCAACACAATAACCAGCACGAAAAATCATTTAGCTTCTGATTAAAGGAGTTCTCTAATTTCTATCAACGGGGAAACCCCAGTCTTGTTTTTTCCATAACATTCCTTCTTAAAACCAAAGATGCAATGACTTCTTTGAAAAAACGGCATTTAAGATTTTAGTAGAAACTTACAGAATAGCAATTTTCGGTTAATAGGCCTAAACCGCAGATTTAGGCCTATTAACCGAAAAACTGCAAAATATTCCACCTATACCAAAGAAAATCATTTAGCTTCTGATTAAAGGAGTTCCCTAATTTCTATCAACGGGAAAACCCCAGTCTTGTTTTTTCATAACATTTCTTCTGAAAACCAAAGATGCAATGACTTCTTTGAAAAAACGGCATTAAGATTTTAATAGAAAGTTACAGAATAGAAATTTTCGGTTAATAGACCTAAATCGCAGCCTAAATTTGCGATTTAGGCCTATTAACCGAAAAATTGCAAACTATTCCACCTATATGGTTATATATCTGGATACCAAAGATTTATTAATAAATTCGAGATTAATAGTCCAGTCGGCCCGTTTCTGGGATACAAAGCTGTAAATATCTGAAGTTCTGTTTTCATATATTAATAACTAAAAAGCCCAATAAACGTTTTTGTTATAAAACTAAATAAAAGCCTTTTGTTTTACAAAAAGACAGACTGGCCTTCACTGCACTGACCAACTACTGAGTGCCTGCATAACAGATTAAGAAACATTGATGTAAACTCTTAAAATGAGCAAAGTATTCTGGACCCATTTTTCTTTGTTTTAATTAAGAAGTCTATTTTCCTTTGTGGCTATGAGCAAGGACAGGTATCTGACACACCAATTAAAGATAGCAAAGTTAGAATGCTGAGAAAAAAAATACAGTCAGATGAGAGAGTTTTCATGAAAAAAAAGAAGTCTGAAAGCGTTCTTAGGATATAGATAAGTATTTTCCCGTTTTTATTGATCCCAATTACAGTCAGTGGCAGAAATGGCTGCTACTCGAGACGCTGATTATCACTTAGACTTAATGGTTGTGCAGGGTCTCTTATTAAGCCTAATTTTCACGATTTAGAAAGTCAGCAAGAGTGACATTAAAGATTGAAGGAGGAAGTATGTTTTTGATGGTGTTGAAGATAATATCAGAAGTTGTGTTGTGACACTGCTGTTGTAATAGGTTATTCGTTTGGTCATAAGGAAGGCGGATCGCAATAGAGAAGAATTAAATACGCTGACATAATACCCTGGAGGGGTAAAGACCAAAGTGGGGAGATTGGTGATGTAAAAGGTAACGTTTTTGTCAAGGTAGTGGATGAGATAAGTAGAAGGACAATATACGAATGCAATATGAACAAGCAGTCGTTTAGATAAGAAAGGTTTGTGTGCGAATTAAAATGACTGGAAGAATGTAGTTTATCTATTTCAGCAAATCAAAGGGACAGGATCCCCTCCTCAGTGAGTTGTTCCGGGTTTTTCATCCCGCACAACTTTAAAGTCAGTCTTTGTCATGAACATTGTATAAAGTGTAAAGCATCGTGTTGTTGGCGCTGAAAATATTCCCAAATATCGTTTTGGATGCTCGTGGGTAATGAATTTTATCTTTCTTACTTTCCTGGTGTTTTTTTCAACTTAGCGAAGGGGTAAAAAGCACAGGGGAGAAAATCTGATGAATAAGTACTATGATCAAGACGTGTGGTTACTTTTGGGAAAAGATGAATTAGAGAAAACATGTGGTGAGCTGGTGCATTGTCGTGGTGCGGAATTTTTCATTTCCTCCAACTCGTTAAAAATGAATTTAATTTTTTTTGTTTGGTTTTAAAATGGCCGCTTATTTTTCGATAAATAAATAGATAAAAGAATGAATTGTTTTCCATTCGGTAGCTAGCAGGAACAGATCCAGTTCTTGCGCAAATATTTCTAGTGCATGATGAAACTTATCACCGTAGGGAACGAGATTAATAACCCATGGAAGCTTCAAAATAATTAGTTTCATTACTTCATAATAATTCCTTTCAGGAGTTCTTATCCTGCTTTCTACGATACATCATCTGGGTTAACATATTAATCAAAAAGAAGTGCGAGAGAGAGAGAGAGAGAGAGAGAGAGAGAGAGAGAGAGAGAGTGCAAGAAGCAGAAAGCGAAAACGAAATAAAAGCGCAAAACTAGTTGAAAAAGAGAGAGAGAGAGAGAGAGAGAGAGAGAGAGAGTGTGAGAGAGACGCTGCGTTCGATGATGTGTTACAAATGACCTAAATAGGTAGTTACGAGTGTGGTCGATACACGTGCACACGAAGGCAGTCAGCACACGTGAGATGAATATGTATGAGAAAAATGCAAATAAACAGGTCAGGTGTTTAATTGTCTGGCTGCAAATGACTAGCATAGCAGACAGATTGGAAAGCCGGCAACGATCGTGAAACATGGGGAAGGGCAGAAAATATATCACTGACTGGGTTCAAGTACGATATATTTGTTGTGTGTGATCTAGGATACAACGCCGAACTATCCAGGTCAAGAAACAAGAAGGGATCGGGGCATTTTTGTGTCTTCTTACCGTTTTCACGGAAAGGCAGAGTGCATGAATCCTAAATTTCTTGAAAAGGCAGTGCCTGCATCCTAAATTTCTTGAAAAGGCAGTGCCTGCATCTCTAAATTTCTTTTTTTTAAAAAATAGGTAGAATATCTGCATCTTTAAATTTCTTTAAAAAAAAAAAAAAAAAAAAGGCAAAGATGGGAGCATTCTGCCTTTCCATGATTAGTGGCCAGTAAAAAGAACAACAGCAAAAAAAGAAAAACATTTAAGTCTTTGTTGCAACAGTTTCTCTATTAACTACATCTTAAACTATTGTTATATAAAAGGGGAAGGAGTGTGTGAATGGCGTCCCAAAACGATCTATTGTTTGACAGTTAATTTCGCAATTGGGTTTGCCTTGAACTGCACACAAATTTAAACACACTTTTCTAAATGGGAGAGCATTAAAAAAGAAAAGTGAGCCTACCTGAGTGAGACATCCCCGTCGCAGAAATAGGTGAATATATTAGAAGTAACGCCACCTGGGCTGCAGGCCAGAACTAGCATGCCTGTGGCGTACAGAGGATCGAGTTTTAGGAGCAGAATCAAGCAATAGGCAGCCACAGGCAGAAGGATGAACTGACTGGTCATTCCAATGCACACCCCAACTGGTCGACGGACGTGCTGCCATACCTGAAACAGAAAAAACGCACTCAGTTTATATCACTTGCGTCTTTCTTTCTTTCCCCCTTTCTATCTCCCAGTCTTCTCTATCACATTCGATCTCACTCGCAATCTCTCTTGATCCCTCTTTCTTTCGCTCTCTGTTTCATTTCTTACTCTCTTGAGATCTCTCTTTCAGTGTCTTTCCCTGAATCTGTTTCTCTCTCTCTCTCTCTCTCTCTCTCTTGCTTTTTGCTTTCTATCGCTCCTCCCTCTTGCAGTCTTCTTTCACTCTATCTCTTTCTCCCTTTCCCCTTCTCAGTCTTTCTTTGTCGCCCCTTCTGTGTCCTTCAGACTTCTTTCTGTATCTTTTCCTGTTTCTTTCTATTTCCCCCTTTCTTTTTCATTTCTCCCTCTCTGTCTTTCTCTCTATCTCTCTTTCGGTCTTCATTAACTCTATCTCTTTCTTTCCCCTTTCTTTCTCATTTCTCCCTCTGTCCTCTGTTTTTCTTTCAATCTATGTCTTTCTGTTTGTGTTTCACTCTTGTCTTCTCTGAATTTGACTGCCCTCTCTTTCTCTCGAAGTGTCTGCCTCTCTCTCTCTCAGCCTCTTCCAGCCTTTCTCTCTTTCAATTTGGCTCTTTTTGTTATTTCTTTGAATCTTTCGTCCTGTGTGTTTCTCTGAATCTCTCTTTGTTTTTTCTGTCTCTTTCTTTCCTTTCTCCTTTCACTCTCTCTCTCTTTTTCTCTTTCAGCCTATTTTTCAACCCCCTTCAGCCTATCTTTCAACCTCTTTCAGCCTCTCTCTCTGTCTCTATGTTGTTTCTCTGAATCTTTCTTTGTCTTTCTTTCTTTCTTTTTTCCCTCTCTTTCTTTCCTTTCTCTTTTCTCTCTCTCTCTTTTCACTCTTTCCCTTTCTTTCGGTATGTCTCTCTCTCTCTCATTGTCTTTCTTTTTTTTTCGGTCTGTCTCTCTCTGTAATTCTTTCAGTCTCTCTCTCTCTCTCTTTCCTTCTCTTTTCACTCTTTCCCTTTCTTTGTCTTTTTTTCGGTATGTCTCTCTCTCTCTCTCTTTGTCTTTCTTTTTTTCGGTCTGTATCTCTCTTTGTCATTCTTTCGATCTGTCTCTTTCTCTCTCTTTATCTTTCTTCCAGTATCTCTTTGTCTTTCTTTCAGTCTGTCTCTGTCTTTCTCTGAATCTCCCTATCTCTTTCTTTCTTCATTCTCTCTTTCTTTTTTTTCTTTCTATTCTCTCTCTCTCTTTCTTTTTTTCCTTTCTACTTTCTCTCTCTGACTCTCATTCTGTTCTCTCTCTCTCTCTCTGGCTTTGTTTCTGTCTGTATTAGTCTTCTCGTTGTCTTTTTTTCTATTTTCTCTCTCTCTCTCTTTCTGTCTGTATTAGTCTTCGCTTTGTCTCTCTCTCTCTCTCTCTCTTAGTTTCCCTTTGTATCGATACCGGATAACAACGGTGAACTGGTAGAGATAATCCCTAGATCTCTAGATAACTCTTACTACACACACAAAATGTACGCTAAGAAACACGCTTTGACTTTCTCCTTAGTGAGTACATAAACCTAGGTTCGACACTGATATACTAGTAAATAAAATTATCAGGTTTAAATATAATTATCAAGCTTAAATACAATTATCGAGATTTAATACACCATTTTAATACGAACTTATGATTGAAATATAAATACAGAGAGTAAAGCAAATATATTAACAGGACAGCTTAGGCCATGAGGTGTCGGCGTAATTTCACTTTTGTTCCAGAAAGGATGAAAAAACCAGTTTATCTTCACCTAAAAAGGTCTCGTTCGGGACTCGAACCCACATCTTCCCTACTTCAAACTTCCAATAAATCGATTACTCGCACGCACTCAATCAGATAAATCCACCGGCAGAAATATCAATCTTCGCTTTAAATTCCACTAAACGAGGATTAACGAATCTTCGAAAATAAAGATTAAGAAGCAGAAGATGAGGTTAATGACATACAAAATGAGGTGGACAGTGAAAGTTAAACATTTATTGACCTACAAATAGTGCATTAATCCAGTAAATAAAACTACCGTGGTGGATAAGAACCGGTTCCGAGATCAAGTTATATTAAGTGAGCTAATCTTACCTCTCCGATCGTAATGTGACATCCCATGGCAAACATGACAAGCACCAGAAGAATGACGATCAACACATCGTGGGCCAATTTCAGAGCTGGAGAGTAATTAACAGCAGCCAGAGGCGAGTCCAGGTGGGTGCCATTATCGGACAAGTTCCGAAACGGGTCGGTGTAGTTAAGCTCCATGTCACAGCCGGTATAGAGGAGCAGAAGACAGGTGAGTGTTAACTGCAGAAGTCTGCCACGACTAAATGGTCGTCTGAGGAAGGATTTCCGTATACAACTCGACCTTCACTCTTTGCCATCGAGAGGGAGGAGTTTAGATGTCTTATTACGTCACAACTCATTAACAACTTGTTACACTAGTGACCTCTCTTTGCGTTGGCTACCAGGTAGGTAACAGGACAATTTAGCAGCCCCCCTTCCCCCTAATAAAGGGTACTTCGCCTTTGCTGTGACGTCGAAGGGGAAACAGCTGTAAGGCACCAAACAAAATGGAGATTTTTACTCCGAACAAAAGGCCTATGACGTGGTAATTTCTTTAAAAAGAAACCTAAACAAAAACACGTTGGTGATTGGTGGCGAACGTTATAACTGGTTTGGGGATAGGTGGGGGAGGTTAGGGGGAGGGGGAGGTGATTAATAAAACCCCAGAGAATACCGCTACTCCCTGACTCAGTCATCATACAAAGCATTTTCATTTTACTGACCTCCTAGCTAACAATATAGGCCAACTTCCTGATCTGCGCAGTCATGTGGAATCAACTTAGTACCACCAATTTTTAAAAATCAGATTCCGATACAAGTGACTGGTACAGCAGCCGATGTTTCGAAATTCTTAGCCTCCCTCCCTCCCCCCTGCGCATACTACAAATTACGGTTCTGCTCCAGGAAACAACCGAAAGGGGAGAAAGGTGGAAGGGGGAGGGAGGAGAAAGTTAAACCACCCTGTGAATCATACTTGTCAATAAATTGGTTTTCTGAGTAGTTTCAGTTTAAGGCCATGGACTTCCCCCACTATCTCAAGGCTTTCGTAAGAAAGGGGGGGGGTTGGAGAAAAAAGGAGGGGGATGATTTTTCGAAGTCTGTTGTACGGTTGTGACGTGTAAACAGACTATGTCAGGGTTGGCGAGATAACACTGACCCCCTTTAAAGTTACTGAGAACAAAGGAGGTGCTTTATCTGTGAGTACGTGTCTTTTTTTTTTTATTATCTTCTGTTGTTTTTACCTCTGTGGGATTAATCCCTTAATCCCACTGGGACTTTCTTTAGGATGTAAAAATATTCCATGATTTATCTTTCGTTCTTACATCTATTTTACCAACCGGTCATTCTCTCATAGTAACGTGCAGCTAGGGAGAAAGTTTCTCATATAACGCGTCCATTAACCCCGCGTTATTTCTATAAGTCGTTTGGTATTGCACCACCGAGGTGGTTGTTCTGGTTGAAATTAGTTATCAGGGAAAAGGCAATCGCATTTAAACTCACTGTTGTGTTTCCTGAACGTAAATATCTTTGATTTTGGTGCAATACTGAGGCAACTCATTGCGATAACAAAATATCAGTGACGTTACTGAAAATACTAGTTCGTTTTGTAGTACACAGCGATAACTGCCTTTTATTTGTGGTATAATACCGAAGCAACTCGTTGCGACGATGTTTATAACGAAATATTAGTGTCTTTACTGAAAGTGATGTTAATTTGTAGTACATTACCGGAGCAACTCATTGTCATGATGTTTATTGTTATTATTATTAGTAGTATTATTACTCATATGATGAAAGGAAGCCTGACCCTTATGCTGCACCAGCCAAAAAAAATTTCCCGAGTTACCCTGAGAGAGAGAGAGAGAGACAGAGAGGGGAATCACCAAGAAAGAGTAGGATGATGATATCCAGCTCAGGACCCTGGGTTTGCCAAGCCCATACTCACCAGATGTGAGCCTCTGGGATTAAAAGAAATATTACCGACGTTACTGAAAATTACGTTTATTTGTGGTACAATACCAGAGAAACTCGTTATGACGATGTCATAACGAGAAATTAGTGACAATACTCGTTCGTTTTATAGTACACAAACAAAACTTTTTTTTTTTTTTTATGTAAACCCCAAATACGAGAGGTATTAGAACCTCCAGTACTTAGAACGGTGCTTGGGTTGGAGGTTGAGAAGACGAAAGAAGATATTTGTTGACATTGGACTTGAGCTTCTGTAGATTGTAATTTTCAGGAAATACGTATGAAGGAAGGTTGTTCCAGAAAACGGCAGTTGAATGAATAAATGAGGAAGATGAAAAGTTGGTTCTGTGGGTTTGAACTTGGACAGTAAATGGATGTTGACTGGTTGCGGCACGTGTTCGGACTGTTTTGAAAGAGAGAGCGGGAATTATAGAAGCCAATTCAGAAGAACAGTGCCCATGGAAGTATCTGTAGAAGAGGCATGCAGCAGAAACAGTACGTCTATGAGAAAGCGAGTGGAGAGACTCTGTTAGAGATGAATCATTAATTAACCTAACTGCCCTCTTCTGAATGGAATCAAGAAGCCTGAGAGAGGTTTTGGGGGCACCACCCCAGATGTGGGAACAATATTCCATGGCAGGACGGATTTGCGATTTATACAGAGTGAGCAGCTGTTTGGGAGAAAAGTAACGCCGAGAGCGAAAGAGAAAACCAAGTTTTTTTAGTTGCAGAGGAAGCAATATTTGTAATGTGCTTGTGCCAAGAGAGATTAGAAGTCAGGGTAATCCCCAAAAGAGATATATCATTTTGCCTAGAAATCGGAGTGTCACTACAGATAAGCATAGGAGCAGAAGAATCCTTTTTGCGAGATATAAGACAAGACTGAGTTTTAGAAGGGTTGAAATCAACTAAGTTGTCTTTGCCCCACTGGAGAATTACCTGAAGATCGGCATTTAAGGAATTGGTACCAGATTTTCGAGAACTTGAAGCTGATTTAGCAAGACAAGGTTTCTCAAAATGGAAAGTGGAATGCTATCATCGGCAAAACTATGGATAGGATTTCCAGTCAATGGAAGAAGGTCATTAATATACAAGAGGAAAAGAGTGGGGAAAGAACTGAACCTTGGGGGACATCGGCATTAGTGGAGAAGTTAGAAGACAGAGAGCCATCTACCATCACCCTCGGTGAGCGATCAGAGAGAAAACTGGATAACCAATTACTAAAAACAGTTGGCAAACCATAAGATGGAAGCGTGTTTAGAAGACCTTTATGCCAAACACGATCGAAAGCCTTTGAGATGTCAAGAGCAACTACTCGTGTTTCACCAAACCTTTCCATTGAATTAGTCCATAAATGGGTAACATAAGCCAGAATATCACCAGTGGATCGACACTGACGGAATCCATACTGGTGATCGTTGATCACACGGAAGGTTTCTAGGTGGTTTAAGAGTTGGCGGTTAATTGATTTCTCCATTACTTTAGAGAGAGTAGAAGTAATTGCAATGGGACGATAATTGGATGGGAGGGATTTGTCACCCTTTTTAGGAACTGGCTGGATATGAGCAAATTTCCAAGCAGAAGGAAAAACACCTTTGGAATAAGAAAGTGAAAAAAGGCGGCAAAGAATAGGAGTAAGTTCAGGAGCACAGGTTTTGAGAACAAGTGGAGAAATACCATCGGGACCTGGAGCTTTCTTAGCATCAAGATTCTTCAAAATCCTTCTGATATCCTTTTGACGGAAGACCACAGGAGGCATTGAATGGAGCGTGTTGGGAATGGTTGAATGTGTTTTACCAAGATCATTAATACATGAGTTGGAAGAAAAATGGGATGCTAGCAGGTCAGCTTTATCCTTGGCTGAAGTGACAACAGAACCATCTGGTTTGGACAGAGGTGGGAGCAGAGATGGGCAAAAGTTGCGGCCAATAGCTTTGGCAAGAGACCAGAATGCTCGGCTACCATTAGGGAAAGAAGCAAGTTTTCTACTCTTAGCCTGTTCAAACTCTAGTTTGGACTGATTAATAACTGCTTTACAATTGTTGCGAACTTTGGTGTAGGCAGAAAATGAAACTGAAGAATTAGAAACAAGCCAATTACGATATGCAACATTCTTCTCTTGAACAGCCTTAGCACATTTATTAGGTCCTTGAGGTTTTCACAGACATTCTCTC